>NW_006408570.1:8999539-9007090 GCF_000296735.1 Chrysochloris asiatica | reverse complement strand
CGTGTTCTTCCCTTTTGATTTTCTAACTCTAAATCTTTGCATATTTTATGATAATATTTGGATTAATGACCAGAAACTGGTGAGAAAGCCTGTAGAATTACCATTTATGGAATAATTACTGAAGATGAGAGGTCACATGGTTTGGCATTTTCAATTTTATGGAACATCTTATCCTTAGCAAACTTTCATCTTGATGGATGCCAAAGCATTGCATTAACAAAGAACAGCTAGCTCAAAGCACTGATATTTCCTTCAGTAAGACTGAATCAGCTGAAGATAATTTTATGGAATAATCATACATGGAGACAACTCTTGGATTTACCAATATAATCCAGAGCTCAAGGTAAAATCAAAACAGAGGCTTTCAAGGGAAACTTCTGGGTCACTTAAATTCAAGGAAGAGATATCAATCCAGAAAGTAATGGTGAATGTTTTTTGGGATTTTGAAGGAATACTTTTGATAGATTTTCTCTAAGGATAAAGTATAATCATGGGAATTTTTTTGAAGAAGTTTTAATAAAATGGAAAACTGCGTTCCTGAGAAGACAAGAGAGTTGCGCTGAGCAATTTTTTTTTTTTTTTTTTTTCCATTACAGCAATACACCTGCTCATTCTTCACAGGAAGCAAGAGCCACAAGAATTTCATTGCGATTCTCATGGCATTCTACTTGTCTTAGTCTCTTTGAGGTCCCTTAAAAAAAAAAAAAAAGTTCCAATCAAAACTGATTTATTAGGGAATCTGCTAGACCACTTCAATTTGATTCAGAAGTTCACCTCCAAAATTTATGGCAACTATCTTTTGGGATTCCAAAAGGGTAACCTTGATCGATTTTCTTGAAGAACACAGGGCAATCACAAGGGTTTATTATTGAGAAGTGTCAAGAAAAGGGGAAAACTATGTTGGTGAGAAAAAGGTCAGGAAATTTGTCATGAGGAATTGTTTTCCATCACAACAATATCCTTGCTCGTTCTTCAAGGAGAGCAAGGGCTATTCTATAAGAATTTCATTGGGAAACCTTAATCCCACTCATCCTACAGCCCTGATCTTTCCTCTTCAGACTCTTTGTTCCCCCAACTCAAAGAACATTGAAAAGTATCACAATTTGATTCCCTTGAGGATGCCAAAATTGCCATTTTGACATTGTATAAATTGAAGGGCATAGAAGTCTTTGGCCAGTGTTTTGGAATGGAAAAACTGCCTCTAGAAGTAGATAGACCTAGATAGAGGAAGTGTTGAAAAACAATAGTTTCACATTTTGATCTTGTTGTTTAGTAAAAGTTATGATTTTTGTAGCAATATTTTTTTATTTATCCTTGTTTACTCAAAGGTTGTTTGTAGAACTTATTTTGTTTGCTCTCCCCAATTGTTTCATTGGATATTAGTTCAAACAACCTGAATTTTTCCCTCTAACATGCAAAAAAGCTCTCCCAAAGAATTTTGGTAATTGAATAAATTCCCATTCTCTAAAGTGAAGGAACAATAATATTTGGAATGTGAGTACTTGGTTAGTGATCTTGAAATCAAATAAATATGTAGTGTTTACTCAAAACACACATACAATAAAACCATCAAATAAAATAAAGCTTAACTATATTTACTTTCCACTATACTAAATTACTTGAGCATTTCTTTGTGATACTGAATACATTAAGAATTGATCTCAAATCTATCTATTTATTCCTACAATTTTACTACACACTCAGATCATTTATGTGCCAGAGTCCCTGAATAGTTTAAATGGTTAATATGCTTGGCTGCTAACTGAAAGATTGGTGATTCAAACTCACCAAAAGGTACTTCTGAAGAAATGCCTGTCAATCTACTTCCCCCAAATCAATAAAACCCCTATGGAGCACAGTTTCTCTTTGGCACACATAGGGTCACCATGTGCTATAATTCACTTGGTGGCAACTGTTTTTTCATTATGTGCCAAGTACTGTTTACATCTGCTTTCTTTTAATCCTCACAGAAGCCCTTCCTTTATTATCAACTCTGGCTGGATTAAGAAATTAGGGGCATGACCTGCCATTTGTAGCTCCACCTGATAATACAGTGGATTAAATGTTTGACTTCTAATCAAAAGGTCAGCAGTTCAAATCCACCAGTCCTCCATGGGAGAAAGAGGAGGCTGTCTGCTCCCAAGAATATTTACAGTCTCAGAAACCATAAGGAGTTCTACTATAACCTATGCTGTTGTTGTTGTTGTTATGGGCTGTCGAGTCGGTTCCGACCCAGAGTATCCCTGTATAGAGTTTCTAAGGAGTGGCTGGTGAGCTTGAACTGCTGACTTTGAGGTTCAAACCAACTTTGCAGTCCAGTGCATAGTCTTGCTATAAATCAGAATCAACTTGATGATAATGAGTTGGTTTTTGTCTTTTTTCTTCCATTCTGTGACAAGTAAAACTTTAAAATGCCAACTTCTCTGATGGGAATAAGCAAAGCTGTAACAAATCCTGGAGTTTCTGGATGCTGTCAGACTAGAAGAATCAGGGCCAGTTTTATTTGGCAAAAGATCATAAGGCAGGTCAACTTTTCAATAGATTCTTCCAAACTGTGTCTACAGTCATCTTATCATCATCCTCTTTTGAATATTGACAAAGTTGACAAAGGTTCTTTTCATTAGAATTTTTCTACCTCTGCAGTTGGTTCATCATCTGTAATCATGTCGAACCCTGTGGTTGAAGAACTGGAAGGTGGCCAGTATGCTACTCTGACAAACAGGAAATGTTGCTCCTATTGCTATGTGACTGGGATCAGGATATCTGATCTCTCCATTTGTCCCTCTACTAGGAATTATAAAAGAGACCATGAGACTGAGGAATTGGCTGACAAGTATCCATTAGGGCAGCCCTACTTTGTGTTCCAAGCTCCAGATGCTAAACTTTATCCCCCACCCCCCCAACCCCCTCCTGTGTAAGACAATACAAATCTGGAACTTGAATGACCAGGTAGGGGTCTACCTTAGCTTTTTTAAAGACACTCTCTCACCTTTAGCTTTCTAAGACAGCAAGAACCATACTGGCATATTCACAAAGTCTTTGCAGACTTTACTAGACTGCTCATTTACTCTCTGGGTTTACAGATGTAAGGCTACATGAAGGCTAGGAACGTGTATGTCTTCTTCACTGATGCCTCATCAGTTCTAGAATGGTTCCAGGCACGTCATGGGCAATCAGGAAATGTTCGTTGCAGGAAAGAAGGAGGGAAAAGGGAAAGGAAGAAGAAAGGAGGAAGGGATAGAGGGAAAATGAGAGGAAAACTCACCTAGACCCTAACCAACACACAGACACCCAATCTATAAAGTACACTAGAACTGACCCTAGTATCAAAATCCAATGCTAAACTTGGTGACTAAAATTCAGGTATGGAAATGAACTTACCCCATTGGCTCAAACTGCAACCAGCTAAAACACAGATTTGTAAGGGGAGCAATAGCACTATGGAGGTACACACACCTTAGAATTTAAGATCAAAATGGCAGCATTTACGCAAGGACAAAGTTCAAAAAGTTAGAAAAGGATGAGGGATGGAAGCAAGGAATCACAGGGATAAAGTAGAACAAGTGATGTTACATTGTGAGGATTGCAGTCAACATGAAACAAAATGTGTATGCATTGTTGAATGGTCTGTAAACCTTCACCTAATTCACAACAAAAAGTTTAAAATTATCCAGTGCTAAACTTGGAAGACAGCTTTTAGTCCAAGACCTGTCTCATCTGCTATCACTGAACCCAGTGCCTTGTTGACTGAGATTAAGAGGACTAAATTGCTTACCATGTTTAAAAGAACCAAGTTGTTTACCATGTGGAAAAGAAGGCTTGGGGGATGACATTCAACCTCCTCTGATTTCACATGCTAGGAGGAGGAGATCAAACCCCATATCAGCCTGAGGCCAATTCCTATGAGACAGAGGTCAGACATAACTTCAGCCTCCAGCCTTCCTTACTAATTCTCACACCAATCATTCCTCCTGAAGCACTCTCAACTTCTCACCTGGGTTCAATAAGTCATTGCATTGGACACACAGAACTCACAGACCATACTCACCATTATGGATTTGTTGGGAAGTTAATAGGTTACAACAAATCAGTATTAGAAATGTTCAGGATACAGTTCTTTGGCCCAGAGAGTCTCCTTCCATCCATGTCCACAGGCAGGCCTCCTCTCTCTGGCCCTCAGCAGGTCTCTGCCCTATTTGGACAACATTACAAAGTTCTTTTAGCTCCGATAATTAATACCCAAAGAACACTCAATTCTGATATAAACCTCAACCTAAAGGCATTCAGCTCTAATTCCATGGGTCAGCAAATCGAGCTCCCCATATAAGCGCTGGAGGCACCCAACTCCAAAAGTGAACCTCCGTCCTGAAGGCACTCATCTTTACTTGCTCTGTGGGCTAGGAAGTTCTCCACACTGTCTCATTCTCTAGTTCTTGGTTCTGCTGCTTCCACTCCTCTGTTACTTCTCTGGTGTCACAGCTCTCTGTCCCTGGGTCAATGAGGTTCAATGTGCAGGGATATCGAGGTCCAAAGGATGCGCTCCATACCTGACTCATCTCTCTTGATGATAATGAGATGCCCCATTCCTGCTTTGGAGATGGCCATTTCATACCCATGTTAGAGCTCCAAGTTTTTGCAATCACAACCCTGTTAACAACCACTCATAGTGAATCATATAATCCTTTCAGCAACTTCCTTCACCTTCTGCTATTCAGACTCATCAGGAAAAAACTTGGTGGGAGTTACATAGATATGAGTAGAAGACTTCATGAAGTTACTCACTACACTGCACCATGGTCACACCCAAAGTTTATAATGAAGGTCTCTTGCTAAGTCCAAGACCTATCTCTGCTGCCATGTGGCCTCTATAGTAAGTGCATCTGATTTCTGTGTTAACATTCGCTATGTTTTTTGGAAGCATCGTATACAACACATAGAACTATTTAGAAATATTTTACAGAGACAGTGAGACAGAGAAAAGCTGATTTAGTATAATAGGTTGACATGATTTGAATTTGTGAAAAACATTAACCATACTCTGGATACTGCCTGGTTCTTCTTAGTTAGAGGTCACCAAGTGCTCATTGACAAACATTCAAGAAATCCAACCTGTACTAATTTTTTAATTATTATTAAGTTTTTATTGTGAGGTTTACATGGGGCAACATCAGCTTTACACTCATCCTATCGTATTTTGTTTCATTGCAATGATTACAATCCCCTCCATGCATCATCAAATAACCAAAGGGTACACCACACAGCCCCCCACTCCCACCCCCCAGCCGCCAGCACACAGCCCTTCTCCCTCCCTGATTCCAGTGTCCCCAGCTGCTCCATCTGTCCACCTCATTGTCTCTGTCTCCATCCCTGGCATCACTGCCTCTCTGGGTAGGGTCCCACTCCCTGTTCTTCTCACTTGATGGCCCCAGGGACCGCCGCTTGTAGGATGCAAAATGAATCACTCTCCTCCTTTTGTCAAAAAACATCTACCTCTATATTTCCTAGCCTGTCAGTCCTGAATGCAATTATTCATTATTGAACCACAAGAAACTTATTCCCATTTCCTTTCACCACCCAGTCCCAACGGAATGGAAATCATTCAGTGGTGATTCTACCTTCCTCTGCCCCATAAGAAAGTAGACTCCCTCTTGAAAGCTTGTAAGCCAGTCACTTCTTGCCTTTATAGACTCCCCCATTTTGGGTAGAAAACGTCTATGTTGCCCATCCCTGTCAACCCAGTGTATCAAGGGGGTGGGAGTGATCCTCGCTGTAAAATTTGTACCCTTTTTTGAGCTACTACATCCATAAGTATAGGTAAAGTTCATCAAATTGTAGCAGGTTACTCTTTTTCTTTTCCCCATTTCCTTCGTCTTCTAGTCAAGTTCTAATCATCCAGCCATTGAAGCCAGGTCAAGAGAGTACTATCTGCAAGTATGGGTGTTCTTGTGCATCCCCCCTCACTTCATATCAGCTGGACACTTCACTCTCTGCTCTAGTCCTCTGTGGCCATATCACTGCCTCTGGGCCCAGGAGACCCCGGGTCTTGCCATACTGCTGGCCATCCAGGTCTCCACCTGGGTTCACGGGGATCTATTAAATGTGGTCGGGTTTAGCTTGCAACTTCATTGCAGTTTTTCCCCCTCTTCCCTTATCAGTGACCAACGGGGTCACCAGCCAGACCACATGCCTGCTCATGTATTCCCCTTAAGTCTCAGGCTTGGAAGGCGGTTTGGTCTGAGGGGTCCCGACCACTTGCCTTGATGGCTCCCAGGTGAACAACTTACTTGTTCTTGTAGTAATCAATCAGACTGCCATTGTTTTGGATTTTTACTGCTTGTCTGTCTTTCACGAAGTATGTTCTGTTCTTCTAGCTGCTCCAGGCTGGTCTACTCGTCCTTTCCAGTGGAAATTTCCTACCTCAGTTGGTTCTGGATGGGGTTCTGGGTTCCACCTATGGTCTTGTGCAATGTAAAGTCTCCACAGGAAGGCTCTTTCACTGGGCAACTCCTAGCCCCATTTAAGGTATTCCAATCAGTTGTAGGCTGAAGATGGACTTACAAGATTGCTGTAGTGATGATTCTAGCTATTCCTTTCTCCCCACCTCAAGTGTCTATTTTACAATGGTAGTCTACAGAAACCAACATTCAAAAGACAGCCAAGCATCTTAACACTATTCCCCTCTTTTATCCCTTCAAACCATGCCTCAATCCCTGTATCCTGTAGCTCTGTTGTTCCAAGGTTGTACCTACATCATTTACCTCTGTCCCATGTAGCCCATGCGAACCTCCCTAACTGTTCTCCCATCAGCCTTGTTCTTCCATTCAGCCCCCCGCCCCGCCACCAAACAAGCTATCCTGTGCCTATTCCTTACCCTGTGCTCTATCTTCCCTTCTCTCCCTCCCATCCTCTCATCACATACATCCTGGTGATCAGCAAATATATATATAATTTTTTTCCCACCTTTTAGTGTGGGTTCTTTTTCTTAGTCTTTTAAAATAAAGGTCCTACACAGTATTTCTCCTTTTGTGACTGACTAATTTCCTCGGAAACCCAATACAAGGTCACTATGGGTCGGAACCGACTCGATGGCACATAACAACAACAACAATTTCACTCAACACAATGTCCTCAAGGTTCATTCATGTTATGTGGTGGCTTGCAGTTTCCTTGTTGCTCTTCAAGATAGCAGAGTATTCCAATGTGTGTATGTACCACAGTTTATCCATTCTTTAATTGATGTGCGCTTAAGCTGTCTCCATTTTTTGCTGTTGTAAATAGTGCTGCTATGAACACTGTTCTGCAAATATCTTCTCATGATATGGCTCATATTTCTTGTGGGTAAATACCAAGTAGAGGAATTGCTGGATCATAAGGTATTTCTATTTCCAACCTTCTGAAGAAGTGGCACATTGCTTTGCAGAGAGGCCGGACCATTTTGCACTCTCTCCAGCAATGCAGGAGCATCCCAGTCTCTCCACATCCTCGCCAGCACTTATTTTCCTCAACTTTTTTGATCTTTGCTGTTATTGCTGGTGTGAGATGATATCTCAT
>NW_006408570.1:8993170-8994228 GCF_000296735.1 Chrysochloris asiatica | reverse complement strand
TTTATCTTTTCATCTTTCAAGATGTTTGGGAAATTTTCTTCCAGAAGATCTTCAACTATCTCCTCTGTGGACTTTTCTGATTCTTCCTGTTCTGGAATGCCAGTAATTCTTATGTTGTTCCTCTTCATGTTATCCAGCATGAATCTTAGACTCTCTTTAGATTTTTTAATTCTTTTTTCTGCTTGCTCTTCTATCTTAGCAGTATTGAGAGATTTGTCTTACTGCTCACTAGTTCTGACTTCCATCTCTTCTATTCTTCATCTTTCCCCTTTCAGTGTATTGGCTATTTCTGATATTTTATTAGCAATCATCTGGACCACTTTTTGCAGGTTTTGAATTGTTTCCAACGCTGTATCAAGCTTGTTTGATTGCTTTTGTAGTACTTTCCTCACTTCTTCCTCATTTTCCTCCACCTCTTTTCGGAGCCTTTGAATTTGTTTTCATATAATTTTTCTGAATTCCTTCTCAGGCAAATCCAAAACCTGCTCTTCCTCTTCTAGGGAGCCTTTGTCTGTCTCCAGTGCATTTGTCTCAGTTACTCTTTTCTGGTTTTGGACATGTTTTGAGACTGTTTGTTGTGTTTGAGATCTTTTGTTTGTCATTTCCAGTATTTATGTGTGTTTTTAAATGCTTAAATGGATGTTTGTTGTTGTGTTATTTAAGCTTACTGGGTATCTCCTGGCAGATATGATTAGGAGATACACTTCCCTTTTCACATGTAATGTTTAGCAGCTGTTATTGGCTGTCTCAATGGTGGAATATTATGGGGTATTGCTTGTAGCTTGGCTATATGGCCACGATTGCTGACTCTTCTTGGGTAATGTAGGGAGAAAAAGCTCCTACCTCTAGGAAAAATGTGTGATCAAAAGGACTAAAAGCAGAAGCAATATAAAAGCTGAGACAAGAACCTCCACTTTGAAACAAAAATAGAACTGTGAATGATTGTCCGGTCACCTTGTTACACAGGCAGTGTGCATGCACTGTAGAAGCCTCCAGTAGTGGGTGGGGGTGTCCACTCGCTCAAGCCTCTCCTCTAGTCACCACCGTAGAGTTGCACA
>NW_006408570.1:8958934-8992735 GCF_000296735.1 Chrysochloris asiatica | reverse complement strand
AAGAGGAGGAAAAACTTTGTAGAATCCCCTGCACCTCCTTTTGCAAATGTCACTGCACCAGTTTTAGTGCTGGTTCCCTTGCCAGTCTGGCTGTAGTCCCCCCTCTTGACTCTGCCTGGGCAGGGTGGGCGCAGAAGGAGTCCTGTCTCCAGCGATTTCTAACTCACAGCATTTTCCTTTAGATTGTGATTTTTTTCACTTGTGCTTGCAGGAAACTGATGTCCTGGACCTTATGGTAGATCCAGAGCTCAGGTGTTCTTCCATGAGCGCAGCTTCTCTGGGTTTTCAATCCCCCTCCCATGGAGCCTTTCCTATCTGGTTGTCTGCCACCACCCAAACCGGAACTCTACTCATTTTAGCAAGAGTGAGTTTTTCTTTAGGTGATTTTGCAAAATTAAGCGCCCAACCCAGTAGACATGGGCAGGCCCAGTGTGACAGGCTTGGAAAGAATTTATATATACTTCAGTTTTGAGAAGTTCTGTCCCATCTTCTTCACAATCTTTCCCTGGACAGGGTCTATGGCCTTAATGGCTGTATTCTTATTTAAAGTTACTAGTGAACAGGCTTCTTCCTCTCTTTACCCAAAGACATAGGTATTTGTCTCAGTGACAAATGCGATGTGAATCTAGTAATCCCATGGGTCATTTTTTCCTGAAGATGGGCCATCTTGAGAATTTCTCACAGTTTTGGGTTGTGATAACATATTTCTTATTTCCTGTGTGTGTGCACACACGCATGTGTGTGTACATATGCTTCATTATCTTTAGAAAAAACAACAACAGAAAAAAGCATAACATCTAGAGGGGTTTCCTCATGTAAGGAATCCATGGATTTGAATTCTCAACGTTATCAGGTGCCATAAAGTTGGTTCAGACTCATAGTGACCCTATGCACAACAGAAAGAAGCACTGCTCAGTCTTGAATCATCCTCACATTTGTTGCTGTTTGAGTTTATTTTTTCGACCACACTGTCAATTCACGTCACTGATGGTCTTGTTCTTTTGTTCTGATGCTACTGAGCATGATGTCTTTCTCCTTTGATGGGTCCCTCCTGATAACATGTCCAATGTAAGCAAGATGAAGTCTTAACATCCTTGCTTTCAAGGAAACTTCTGGCTGTATTTCTTTGGCTGTGTTTCTTCTTCTATCACTCCATACTATATTCAATATTCTTTACCAAAAATCACAATTCAAAGGCATCAATTAATCTCCAATCTTCCCTCTTTATTGTCCAGGTTTTGCAAGCATATGAGGCAATGGAAATACCATGCCTCGGACCAGGCAGACTATAGCCCTCAAAGAGATATCTTTGTTTGTTTGTTTGTTTGTTTGTTTGTTTTAACTCTTCAAAGATGTCTTTTGCAGCAGATTTGCCCAAGTACATATGTCGTTTGAGTTCTTTCCTACTGCTAACATGGACATTGATAGTAGATCCAAGTAAAGAAGGCCTTGACAACTCTAATATTTTCTTCACTTTTAATGATGATGCTTATTGGTACAGTTGTGAAAGATTTCTTCTTCACATTAAGTTGCAATCCATACTTATGACTGTAGTCTTTGATCTTCATCACTAAGTGCATTAAGTCCTTTTGAACTTTCAGCAAGCAAGGTTGTGTCATCGGCATATCACAGGTTGTTAATGAGTGCTCCTCCAATCCTGATGTCACACTCTTCTGCATATAAACCAGTTTCTGATTATTTGCTCAGCATACAGATTGAATAGGTACGGTGAAATGATACAACCTTGGTGCACACCTTTCCTGATTTTAAAACATTCAGTATCCCTTGTTTTCTTCAAACAATTGCCTCTTGGTCTATGTAATTTCCATATGACCACAATTAGATGTTTTGGAATTCACATTTTTAGCAGTATCATTCATAATTTCTTATTATTTACACAAATGAATGACTTGCAGTCAATAAAACACAGGTAAACATCTTTTTTGCATTCTCTACTTTCAACCAAAGGAGCTCTGGTAGCATAGTAGTTATGAATCAGGCCGCGAACCCTGAGGTCAGCAGTTCGAAACTACCAGTTGTTCCATGGGAGAAAGATGAGGCGTTCTGCTCCCATAAAGATTTACAGCCTTGGGAACCCTGTACAGGGTCGCTATGAGTCGGTTCTGACTCCACGGCACATAATCACCACCGCCACTTTCAACCAAGATCCATTTGACATTAGCAATAATATTTCTTGCTCCATGTCCTCTTCTGAATCTGGCTTGAATTTCTGGCAGTTCCCTACTGCTGCAACTGTTTTTAAATTACACTGAGGGAAAAAAATACATTTGTGTGATATTTATAATATTGTTTGATAATTTTCACATTCTGTTAGGTCTTATTTCTTTGGAATTGGCACAAACATGGATCTTTTCCAGTCAGCTGACCCAGCAGTTGTCTTCCAGAAATCTTGGAATAAACAAATAAGCACTTTCAGCTTTGCATCCATTTGTTGAAAGATTTTAATTGGCATTTCATCAATTACTGGAGCCTTGCTATTCATCAACTGCCTTCAGTACAGTTTGGAGTTTTCCTTCAATACTATTAGTTCTTGATCATATGTTACCTTCTGAAATGGTTGGATACTAACAATTCTTTGCAGTACAGAGACTCTGTGTATGTCTTCTATCTTCTCTTGATGCATTGTTCAATATTATGCCAACAGAACCTTTCAGTATTGCAACTTGAGGATTGACTTTTTTCTTCAACTCTTTTAAATTCAGAAATGATGATTGTGCTTTTTCCCTTTTTTTTCTAACTCCAGATCTTTGCACATTTCATTATAATAACTTACATGTCTTCTTGAGGTACCCTTTGAAATCTGTTCAGTTCTTTTACTACATCATTATTTCCATGAGTTTTAGTTACTCTACCTCCAAGAACAAGTTTCTTTTCTTTCTTTCCTATCTTTTTTCATATAAGATGCCTTTGATATCATTCCACAATTAGTCTTTGAGATGTTTTCTAAATTCAGGTGGGATATACTCAAGATCACACACAGGCTCTCATGGTCTTATTTTAATTTTGTTTAGCTTCTACTTGAACTTGCACAGGGACAATTGATCTGTTCTATAATTAGCCTTGGCTTTGTTCTGACTGATGATATTGAGTTTTCCCATTGCCTCTTTCCATAAATGTAGTCAATTTTATTCCTTTGTCTTCCATCCAGAGAGGTCCATGTGTACAGTCACCATTTATGTTGTTGAAAAAAAGACATTTGTAATGAATAACTCATTGGTTTTGCTAAATATTTTTCTGTGATCTCCAGCATCATTTCTACTTCCAGAGTCATGTTTTTCAACTACTGAGCCTTCTTAGGAGTCACTGTAAGATAAGTACTGGACTGTTAACTGCAGGTTTGATGATTCAAATCCACAAGCTGCTCACAGGAAAAAGATGAGACTTTCTGTAGAGATTTACAGTCTAGGAAACCCTATACAGGATTCCTATGAGTTGGTACCAATTCAATGGTAGTGGGCTGGGATCCTTTTTTGTTTCCAGCTTTCTCATTTCAATCGTTAGTAATTATCAATGCATTTTGATTGAGTATTTGAAGAATTTTAGACTGCAGAAGTTGTTAAAAACCTTCAAATTCTTCAACCTTGGCATTAGTGGTTGGTGTGTGCATCTTAATAATAGCCATATTATATAGTCTATCTTGTTGTTGTTAAGTACTGTCGAGTCAGTTCTAACTTACAGCTACCCTGGTCAGAGTTTCCGAGGAGCAGCTAGTGAACTTGAACCACTGATCTTGTAGTCCAGTGTACTAACTCGCAACACCACACTAGGACTCCAGTCTCCCTTGTAGGTGTATGGATATTATCTTATCACTGACAGTACTGTGTTTCAGGATATATCTTGAAATGTTCTTTTTGACAATGAATGTGATACTCCTCTTCAGTTTGTCATTTCTGTCATAGTAGACCATAGAACTGCCTGAATCAAAATGGCCAAATACCAGTGTATTTCAGCTCACTGATGCCTAGGATATTTATCTTGAAGTGTCCCATTTCATTTTTGATGGCTGACTTCCAATTTTCCTAGATTCATTCTTTTTACATTACATGTTCCAATTATTAATGGATGTTTGTACCTGTTTCTTCCCATTTTGAGTCATGCCACATCAACAAGTCAACAAACAAAAAGTAGGTTTCAAATACTTTAATCCATTCACATTATTAAGGTTGACTTGTTCTGAGGAGGTAGTGCCTCCCAATTGTATTGTGAATGCCTTCCAAGCTGAGTAGCTCATCTTCTGGCACTATATCAAACAATCTCCCAATGCTATTCACAAGGTTTTCAGTGTCCAAATTGTTTAGAAGTAAATCGTTGAAACCTGTCCATTTGATATACGAGTTTCATAGGTTTAGCATCAAAGCAACATAGAAGCCACCACAGTATGACAAACTGATAGGTAAGTGGTAGCAAATTCTCAATAATATCCTTTAATTAAATAAGCTGCCTATAACATTTTCTAATTGAAACAGCAATGACATTTAAAGAATGAGATTTGAAGTCCAGAGATATGCAGCGAGCACACTGAATACTGGGACGTGGAAGAAATCGTTTTATAATTCACAAGTTTAATGTTCTGCTTGTAAGCCAGGAACTTAGGTCAATCCAGGTTTCTTAGGAGATAGCAAGTGGATGACTGCCAACCAAGGATGAGCAAAATGCTTAGGCCTGACAGCCAATTGAGGAGAAAACGCTCTTCAGTGAAAGGGATGCACTTTCCAACATGAGATGCAAAACTCACTTTCACCCCATTATCGTTTCATCCCTGAATCAGAATTAGGAACTGCCTCAGAAGTGATTTACAAAGAGTACACTATTGAGAGTTTCACATTTAAAATATTAGTCTTCATGTAACGGTGTTTTTAACTTTGGTAAGGTATCAGCTTTTGCAGTGATTTGTGTAATCGCCTCCACCCCACCAGAAGAAACATACTGCCTTATGTTGTGCCCAGCTGTCAGATATACAAAGCTTACATTTGAGAAGGTCGATGATCTACTGAACCAAAAGTGGCAGACACAGTAGGCTGGGATCCTTCTTTGTTTCCAAGTTTTTCATTTTAATCATTAGTAATTATCAACACATTTTGATAATAAAGCTGAAAACATTTTGGGGAATGCACAAATGCTTATATTGAAAATAAAAATATAGAAATCATAAGAAATAAGAAAAAAGCAAAAGTGTGTCCCATTCATAAAATCTTAGTTATCATGAAAGGAGATGGGGATAAGATTCTTATGATTCAATAGCGAGTAGTTGTTATCATGATTATTAATTGCGATTGTCACAACTGTAAAGGTAGTTTTGTAACAAAAATGGGGGAGTAGTTAAGCTCACAGTTCAGGAACAGAGGTCCCTAGGACCATCAAGGAAGAAGAGCATGAACAGAATGTGGGACCTTATCCAGAGAAGCAGTGACACCAGAGATGGAGGCAGAGACAGGGACACGGAGAGATAGAGCAGCTGACTCTAGACTTATGGAAAGAGAGGGATTGAGTGCTGGTGGCCAGGCGGTGGGCTTGCAGAATGTGCCCTTTGGTTGTTTAAATGATTATATATTCCTAAGTGTTCTTGTGTATATCAAAAAAACAAAACAAAACAACAACAAAAAACAATAGGGAATAGAAGCAAAAAGAAACCAAAAACCTTAATTATCTACTCCTGTAAATACCAGGACAAGGAAAGAAAAATAAATAACATCCATAGGTTTCAAGACTGCCATGGTAGGAAGATGAAGGTGTTCTCTGCAAAACTATTTAAATAACTAGTAGGCTAACACGTTGTTAATTTTTAGCTGATGTGAGTTACTTGTATTTTGTCCTTTTCAGCAATACTTCTGACGGTAGTGTTAATGAGCAATAAAATGGACACACAAGAACAAAGAGGCCTGGGTAATACAGAAATCAGAGTAATTAGCCCCCGGATAATTGAGAGTTGACTATCTTTCTAGGACTTGACTCACTGGCTCTTTCTACCAAGTAGTAAACAATTTCTGGAAGTCATTTTTCCATCACTTGGAAAAACATCTTTCAAGGATATTTCTAATACAGTTTTCTAGCCCCTGGGATTCAATATTTCAAAAAATACATTTAAGTCAACTAAACCTCTAGAGATTTTTCTGTTTTCACTCAACTCTTGTTTCAGTTCCAATGTTTCTAGGAAAACAGTGATTGATTTGCTGTGGTAAATTATGAAATGTTTTTAACATTGGGTGCAATGTATCTGATTTGTGATTTCCAGGCCTCAGATGTTTTATAGCAGAAGTTTAAAATGTGCACAGTAGTTTGGCACAAAGAGGCTCACCTGTGAGCCCATAAAAGTTTCTTCCAGATGTGTCACTTCTGTTTTCACATGATATAGTCATGATCCACATTAACAATTTAGTGATGCACAATTACAAATGTCCGATTTCATGCGAGTCATGAACCATGCTAAGTATCCCATTTAAAGGTGAAGATGCTAAGAGCTTGGTGGAGATTGACTCTACATGACAGCAGCCTTCAGAAAGACATAAAGGTGTGCTTGATGTGTTTGAAAAAACCAGAGTTGCTTGCTTGTTTGTCTTCCCTGATGAACTGTATGGTCTTGAAGATCTGGGTCCCCCCATTCACCATTAAATATAACCTACCTTGCCCTGAACAGAGTTCACTGAATGAGAAACGAGGAGGGAAAAGTAACAGAAATTATCCAATCTAAAGCTGAATCTCTCAATTGTTTTCCCTTTTCTTTTTACATGGTATTTGCAAGTTTGAGTAAAATTTGTTATCAGTTTTTAATTTAATTGGGCTGGCCTGCACAATTATCAAATTCGTCAACTGCCTCAATCTCTACAGGCACTGAGGTGATGAGCTTAAACCACATATGCATCAGTTAGCTTCATCTGCCCTACAACCAGAAGTCTAAATTTCATACTTGTTTATCTCCCTTGTTATTTGCGTTAGTTTTTTAATGTCTCATAGTCTGTGAAACAAAAGCACCCTCTCATACCTAAAACTAATCCTACCTGTGACAATTTCAACCCATCTCTATTATGAAATACTCATATAGAAAAGAAAAAAAAATGACAAAAATTATTGTCAGAAAAGACTCTCAGATCTGTTTTTGAATGTAGAGTAGCTACAACTAATGAAAAAAATTATGAAGAAAAGATCTGAGCAGAAGATATCAAAGGTCATCTTAAGAAGACAAAATAAACAGCTAGAGTGACAGAAGATACATCTTTAAAGAAAGATCACCAAGAAAAACCCAAAACAAAAATGGCAAAATGACTAGCTACTACAAGAATAAGCAAGTTGTTTTCCGGGAAGCCATCAAGGCAAGCAATCAAGTTCCCTCAGGACAAACCCCTATCTCAAACTGAAACTCAAAGAGAACACATGAGCAGGCATGTAAGCTTGCTGATGACCACGTTGGTCTACCGGGGAGTGGAAGTGGGGAAAAGGCAGCAATGAAGAAACAGGCTGAGTTCAACCACATTCCATAGACTCCTGTTGACCTGGAGATGAGAGAGAGAAGAGAAAGGGCTGATTGGTCCAAAGTGTGGTGAGGTGAGACCTGGAGACTCCTGAGCCCATGGGCAAGGACATAGCCACAGAGGACTAGAGCTAAGAGTGAAGTATACAGCTGGTATGAAGTGATAGTAGACACACAAGAACACCCAAACTTACAGATAGTAGCCATTTGACCTAGCCTTGATGGTGTGATGATCACAACTCGACAAGAAGAAGATAAAAAAGGAAAAAAAAATTTTTTTGACAAAGGAAATGAAAGTAAATTGCTACAATTTGATGAACTTGACCTATACTCATGGAGGTTGTTATTGTTGTTGTTAAGTGCCGTCGAGTCGGTTCCAACCCATAGCAACCCTGTATAGGATTTCCGAGGAGCAGCTGGTGAGCTTGAACCACCGACCTTGCAGTTCAAATGGCTTTGCAGTCTGGCACATTAACCCACAGCACCACACCAGGACTCCAAAATTCTTTCTTCCCTCATATACTCTGCTAAACTAAACTCCTTCTTAAAACCTTGTAAGCCTGTCGCTTCGTGCCTTTATCACCCCCTCATTTTAGGTAGCCAATGTCTAAGTTGCCCGTCCCTATCTATGTGTACAGTGGGGATAGCATTGATATGTGATGTGAAGACTTCTCTCTGTTGGTATTTAGCACTACAGGAAGAAAAAGTCCCCACTGAATAGTTTTCATCTTGTCTAGATGGGTCTGGTAAAAGGAGATGGGGATAAGATTTTTATGATTCAATATTGAGTAATTGTTATCATGACTAATTGTGACTGTCACAATTGTAAAGGTAGAAGTTTTGTAACAAAAATGGGGGAGCAGTTCATCTTACAGTCCAGAAACAGAGGACCCTAGGACCATCACGGAAGAAGAGCATAAGCGGAATGCAGGACCTTATCCAGAGAAGCAGCAACACCAGAGATGGAAGCAAAGATGGTTACAAAGAGAGACGGAGTAGCTGAAGACACTAGACTCATGAGAAGAGAGGGACTGAGAGCTGGCAGCCAGGAGGCAGACTTGCAGAATGTGCCCTTTGGTGGTGTCAATTATTATATATGCCTGAGTGTTTAAAAAAAAAAAAAAAAGAGCTAAAATGAATAGAGAGAAATACTGTTAACTCATGATGCATGGAGGGGAATGTAATTATTGTGATGAAACATGTGTATGATTTGTTGAATGAAAAAGTGATGATTTGTCCTGTAAACTTTCAATCAATTCACAATAAAAACATTAAAAAAAAAAAAAAAAGACAAAATAAAGCATTACAATGAAATGTGCCAAGGCACAGAGTTAGAAAACTGAGGGAAGAACATGCCTGGAATTTCTCAACCTTAAAGAAATAGTGGTGGTAGTGGTTATGTGCCGTGGAGTTGGTTCTGACTCATCATGACACTGTGTATGGTTTCTGAAGCTGTAAATCTTTATAGGAGCAGAAAGCATCATCTTTCTCTGGTGGGACCGCTAGTAGTTTTGAACTGCTGACCTTGAGGTTAGCAGCCAGACTTGTAACCACTATGCTACCAGAGCAAGCCTTGAGCTGCAATATTGAAGGATTCTCTGGGAAAATACTGAATGACACTGGAAGCATCTAAAGAAGATTGAAGGAATTGGTCAACTTTCAGCGTTTTGAAGGTGGTTATGATCATGACTTCATGATATTAAAGGACGATTCAATGCTGCACTGAAGACATTGATATTTAGAAGACAGCTACTTGGTCAGTCAACTGGAAGAGACCCATATTTATGCCCATTCCAATTAAAAAAATAAAAAGCTGAGCCAACAGAATATGGAAATTGTCCACTAATATCACATACAAGTAAAATTCTTCAGAATATGAGTCTAAAACAGTTGCAACAGTAAATCAGCAGGGAACTGACAGAAATTCAAGCTGGATTTAAAAGAGACTGTAGAAAGAGTGATATCACTGTTGATTCCAAGTGAATCTTAGCTGGATGCAGAAAATATCAGAAAGATGTTTACTTGTGTTCTATTAACTATACAAAGGCATTCGACTACAAGGATCAGAACAAATTATGGACAGCTTTGAGAAAAAATGGGAATTCCAGAACACTTAATTGTACTCATTCGGAATCTGTGTATACACTGAACAAGTGGAAACTGTGTGATTTTAAATTGGCAAAGATGTGAGTCAGGGTTGTGACTTTTCATCATACTTAGTCAATCTGTATGCTGAGCAAATAATCTAAGAAACTGTACTTAATGAGGAAGAGCACTGCATCAGAATTGAAGACTCACTAACAAGCTTCAATATGCAAATGACATATAGTTGCCTGATGAAAGTAATTTGACACACTTGTTTAGTGAGATCAAAGACTACAGTCTTTAATATACATTACACTTCAATGTAAAGAAAAGAAAAAGACTCACAACTAAACCAATAAGCAACATCATGATAAATGGAGAAACTATCAAAATAGTCAAGGATTTAATTGTACCAGGATCCATCGTCAATGCTCATGGAAGTAGCAGTAAAGAAATGAAATGGCATTGCATTTGGCAGATCTTCTTTAAAGGGCCTCTTAAAATTGTTAACGAGCAATGATGTCACTTCGAGAACTAACATTTACCTGATCCAAGTCATGGTATTTCCAATTACTTCATATATATTCATGATGAAGATGAATAAGGAAGATTTGAAAAAAATTGGTGTCTTTGGATTATGGCGGTGGTGAAGAATATTAAACATACATGAATCTTTGGTAGAGCAAACAAATTTTTCTTGAAAGATGTGCAGCCAGGAATGCTCCTCACTTCATCTCACTTACATTGGACATGTTATTAAGGCGGACCAGTCCTTGAAGAAAGACATCATGGTTGGTAAAGAGTCAGCAAGAAAAGAGGAAGACCCTCTAGGAGATAGGCTGATACAATAGCTTCAACAATGGACTCAAACATAGCAACAATTGTGAGGATAGTACAGGACTAGGCAGTATTTTCTGCTGTTGTATATAGATTAGCTATGAGTTGGAAATGACAGGATAGCACCTAACAACAAATATTCTTCCCTGGGCGAGGTTAAAGGACAACTTGTCACTAACTTCCTTGCCCAATAGTTGATTCTTTTTCTAGATCCATTGCTTGTAATGTAAAATAAGCCAACATCTCTAGTTGCTTGGTTGTTGTTGTTAGTTGCTGTCAAGTTGGTTCTGACTCATGCTATGCATGAATCCATTGTTGCTACTTCTGTGTAGTGCCTTTCAAACTTAGGGGCTTATTCTCCAGCACTATATCTTGAATAACATTCTATTGAGATACATAGGGTTTTCAGTAAGATTATCCTGGATTATCCACGTGGAGCTAAATGAAATAAAAAATGCCTAAGAGGAAGGATATTACACATTTAGGAGAGATGAAGGTAATGTGACCAGGGAGGAAAATACTGAAGTTAGATAGCCACAATCAAGAAACGCTAGCAGCCTCCAGAAGACAGAAAGAACAAAAAACGCATTTTCTTCTAGATCCTCTACAGGGAGTATAGTACACTTTGATTTCAGATGTGTGGCTTCCAGAACTAAACAGGAATAGGAATACATTTTTGTTGTTTTAAAGTTTGTGGTAATTTGTTGTAGCTGATATCATTAATTAATACAATATGTGAAGGCAAGAAGACATGAAACAGTATGATGCATTCTGATAAGCTAGAATATGACATGAGTAAAACATACATATAAGGAGCAAGGCAATAGATACACAGGAGAAAGTAGGGGCTAGGAAGGTCAAAAACTCCAGCTACTTTGCAAGCAGATTTCAACAAAAGACTTCCATTCTTTTCCTAATTTACAAACACAATGGAATGTTATTCTTTGAAATTAATTCAGGACAAAAGAACTCCAACTCGTATGAGTTGATAAATTCAAACTAACTGCGATAAATGGCACACACCCTATGTTCAACTTTCTCAGGAGTGAAAAGATGGGAAACTGTGGTGAAAAAAGTGAAGAATTCCGATTATTCACTTGGTTGACAAGCAGTGGATGTTATCAACATGCTACTGAGTTAATGATAAAAAACAAAAACAAAGAAACCCTCCCAGTCTGTTGAGTTTACAGCATGCACACCCATACACATGCAGACATTCTCACACACTACCAAACCAGCCTACTGCATTGACCCAAGGAAAGGGGAAAAGCATTAAGAAAAGTTTGGGGAGAGACTAAGGCCTGGCAATGGCCAGTGACATGTTGACTAACTATGCTCTAAAGCATTAAACATAACATTGGAAAGCAAAGGAGCCAAATGGCTGGAGAAGCTCACTGATTACAATCCAGGTTTAGCTTTGGATCTACATTCTCAGCACTTGGCTTCACAATGGAGCTCAGCCAAACAAATCTGCATCCCTGGAGTATCCAGGCAACTCCCAACTTGGCATTTCTTACATAAGAGAGCTATCCAGGAAACCCCTCTTTGGAGGGGAACCATTGGCCAGACTCACTCTATCAACATCCAGACATCATAGTTAATTACAAACACACAGGACCAACCTGACAGCCAGCTCTGCAAGTAGCAGACACCAGCCGTCCCCAGGGACCTGGTTTGGCTCCAGTGAGTAGCTCCCAGTAAAGAGAACCCTTTTAAGCACGATACTTCCATAGCTTACCAGATCGCTTTGATGGTGGGTTTTTATGTTGCCATGTGAAGACACTCCTACCTCTTAACCTCAGAAAGACCAGGTTTCTATTCCCTGGCAATAAGATTATAACCAATGTTAATAACATCCAAATATTCTCCTCATCAGATTCCTTCTTTCCTTCCATCTCACACTAGACTCTTTTAGATTGGAACCTAGGACAAACTTTAGAAAGGAAATCGGTAAAACCCTTGACCCATGACTGGGGTGTGGAGGAGGAAATCATGTGACTCAGAAGTCTATGATGTCTCCCCCACCCCCCCCTTTTTTTTTTTTTTTGACATTTTCCAATAAGAAGTTATTCACCAGGAAGACTGGAAAGTTGGCCATGGATGTTAAAGTCTAAGCAATGAATTAATCAAATGCTTCTCTGACATTCACTTGAGTTGTCTACTGGAAGGCCAGACTCCTTGGAAAAGTTGGGGCCAGGAGAATAGAGAGCTATGCAACTTCAAAAACGACCACCCATTTGTGTGATCATGGCATCAGCAGTTGTTGTAGGAGAATCACTTCAACAGAGAAACGGCTGGATTAATCCTATTACTTCAATAGCACACCAGTGAGTGATGTATCAACAGTCATGACTTGGCCAAAACCACTCAAGATTTCCTAGCCAAAGCCTTTGGCCAACGTTCTATGTGGAGTTTTTATATCATACAACAATACTACTATTGTGCAGCTTGCCACCATAATATGAATCTTGGCCTTTAGGAAAAGTTTATTAAAGCCAATATTTTCCCCACTCTAGCACATCTGCTCTGCATCTCTTCAGCAATATATTGAACCACATTCAATTAGGTAAGAGCTTCATGCGCTAATCCAGGTTGGATGGTGGAGAACTTTCCTAAATCCCTTTTCCTGAGATGGAAGCATAATGTGGACTTCTAACTCAGTTTTTTCTGATAAAGTCATACGCATTTCTACATAAGAGAAAGATTCTTTACTCAGAAACCACAACTCCCTCATCACATTCCAGTATTCCTTGGTGTATCTTACTTGGAAATATTCCTCAAACCATATTTTCTCATTTTTATTCCCATGTCCTTTTCCATGCTTCCAATTTCAACTTAGCTTCTTTAACCATGTACACATCTGTTGCACACAACCCTTCCTTCTTCAGCATTCCAGAGGTCTGTGGCAGAATACCAAGTCCTCCCTTCCAGTCCTACACTAGTGCAGGAGGAAATCTGTGCCCAGTAAGAGAACAGCCCTAATAGAATGACCTTTACTGAGATTTGACATCTGCTACCTTGTCAGCTTCTTACACACTCAGCCTAATCCACCTGGAGGCTTTTCTGCTTGATGGAAGGTGATAAAAAAGCTGTTAGGCTGTAAGCCTTGTCTGAGATTCAAAGCATGTAGGCTGCTTAAGATTCCAAGGCTTAGGGGCAGACAGAGGGGGAAATATTTCTAGTTCAGGTGCAATTCTCAAGATGCTTATTAGGATGAATGCTAGTCTAAGAACAACATTAGTGGTCTGAAAGTCAAGGCAAGTCGTCCTAATAGGAAGGACACTCCCAGTTTCAGAGGAGCTAATGTAACAACAGCACTTCACAACAACAACAAATGTAATGGTAAAGAGCCCTGGTGGCACACTGGTTAAAGTGCTCATCTACCAACCCAAATGTCAGCTGAGCGAACCCACCTGCCACTTGGCAGGAGATAGATGAGGCAGTCTGCTTCCAGAAAGATTTACAGCCTTGGAAACCCTATGGAGCAATTCTACTGTGTCCTATAGGGTCACTGTGAGTCGGAATCCACTTGGCAGTAGTGGGCAACGTAATGGTGATCATAAAACTCGCCTCACAGACAAGAACTAAGAAGCCCGAGTCGAGAAATTTACAATCCACAGAGGATCAACAGCTTGTATTCTGGATCTCTTAAAGGTGAATGCGCTAAAACACCCATCCATCTGTAGTGATGAAAACCCGGACACCCGTGGTTATAAATAATCCAGTCTGCTCCTTACAGCAACTAAGGCTAAGGCCTAAATTCCAAATGGAACTGACTTTTTGATTTATACTCTCGACTCAGGAAAAAAAGTTCAGAGACAGAGCTTCTGAGAATACAGGAAGCAAGTTTCCCAGAAGAGAGGGAGACTTTGAGAGGAGTTACTGAACAGAGACTTCCTGGATTAATAGGATAATTGCTTCTCAGGATTACTGAGTGAAATGAAAATATGTTGGAAAACTAAAAGAGGTGATACTTTTATTGCAATATGGAAGAATCTTTGTATTTTTTTATTATTTCCAAAGCAAGAAGTGGGATTCCCAGTGCTCAGAAAACTCACTCCAAAGATTCTATACTGGAAGAAACGTTTGCTCTATTTGAATAAATCTTCACTGCTGAAGAATCTGTTGTGTTGGAAAAATAATTGTCCTTTAGTAAATTGCTTACATTTTTTTCTCTTTCCTGTCTTCTTGATTAGATAGAACTCATGTCATCATTGATCTTAAGGCAGGTGTGAGGTGAATAGACCTCATCTGTGCTGACATCATCAGCTATACTTCCTTTGAAATGAGCACATATGTGAATGGTAAACCATTCAAGAAAACCAATCCGTCAGGGAAAGGAGAGGCTGATGTATAACTATATCTGCACTTTAATAATGGAGTCCTGGTGTGACATTGTGGGCTAATGCGCCAAACTGCAAAGTCATTCGAACCACAAGGTCAGTCGTTCAAGCTCACTCAGCCACTACTCAGAAACTCTATACAGGGTTGCTATGGGTCGGAACCAATTCGACGACACTTAGCAGCAGCAATAATAGTTCTATTCATAGCAGATTATCTAATTCTTACTTCATGGTATGAAATGAGAGTGCCAAATTCACAGAGAGAGAATGTAGATTAGTAGTCACCGTGGGCTGGGCTGGGGAAGCAGGGAATGGGGAGTTAGTGGTTAGTGGGTACCAAGTTTTTCTATTTGAGGTGATGAAAAGTACTTGGTAATGGATAGTGGTGGTGGATGCATAATATTTTAATGTATTTAAGCAATTGGAATGTAAACTTAAAAAATGAATAAAATGGCAAATGTTTGTAATTAAATTAAAGAAAGAAAGAAGAAGAAAACGTTGCTCAAGGTAGTAGTGGTAGTTTTCTTGGGCACATGAGTAGTTCTCTATGGCAAGATGGCCTGTTTAACAGCGGAGACACAGATTTTAAACCAATCATAATCAAGATGAACAATTTCCCCCAAATTAGGGCTGTTCTAATGTCATTTTCAAGGAACTCTGGTAGCGTAGTGGTTACGAATCAGGCTGTGAGCCACAAGGTCAGCAGTTCGAAACTACCAGCCATTCCACAGGAGAAAGATCAGGCTTTCCGCTCCTGTAAAAATTTACAGCCTCGGAAACACTATGCAGGGTCGCTATGAGTTGGAACCAACTCCATGGCACATAACAACAACAACAATGTCATTTTCAGCATTTCCTGTACCAGAAGTAACAGTTGTGGTGCTGTGGGATAATGCACTGGACCACAAGGGCAGTTTGAACCACAAGTTGTTGGTTCAAATTCACCAGCAGCTCCTCAGAAATCCTATGCAGGATCACTATAAGTCAGAACTAGCTTGGAGGCACTTAACAACAATAATGAGCTAAGTGAGAGTGTGGAATTTTATATTAAAAAAAAAAAAAAAAGTGGGACTCAGAAGATTAAATGATCTGTCTCAGGTCCCATTGCTACTAAAGATTATAACTATTATTTCTGGATCCTAATGTTTCTCTGAGGTCCTAGTGTAGTGCTATAGGATAAGTGCTGGACTGCAAGGTTGGTTTGAACTGCAAGGCTGGTGGTTCAAGCTCACCAACCGCTCCTTGGAAACCTCATACAGGGATGCTGTGAGTCAGAACCAACTGACAGCACTTAACAATAACAGCAACATTTTTTCTCTAGTGTAATACACTGTCTTTCATCTCATTTTAGAAAATACACCTCATTTTAGAAAAGCTAATAATATCTATTATAGAACAAGTGATTTTTTTTACCCAATTTCCATCCTTCTTAAAAGATTTATCGATACTTTCCAAGAACTAAAACTGTGGTTGTTCTACCCTCCTAGCAATACCATGGTTCCTTTGAATTACTGCGCTTAGCCATTTCAGACAAAGTGAAGGAGTGTAAAGTTCCAGTGATTTTACATCTCCCAGCTGAAATAATGCTACTGAGAACCGCTCAATGTTGAATAAATTGAACAAATGCAGTTTTGATTAATTTCAAAGGATAAAGATGTATAGTATTTTTTTTCTGAATCAAAAAGATAAAGTCTATTGGAGCCAAATGTGGATCTTATTCTAAGGTGTATTCTGTTTTATAGTTAACTGCTGAATTTCGATAATGAAAGTATATAATGATTCAAGAAATCTGATGTGAATGATACATAGATTGGAAAGATCTGTATGTAAAACACCTAAACCAATGAGACTATTTAAAACACAATTACAGCTAACCTTCTTGTGCTTTCCCATGGGCTAGGTTTTGTACTAAGTGCATATATATTGCTTCATTCTCACAACAACCTTAACAGGAAAGATATAACATCGTGGGAAGGTTATATGTATAAAAACTGAGGTTCCACGAAGAATTTGTTGGAGCTTCTGAAATAAGAAAGAATACACCTGGAATTTCAGAGTAAAACGATGGATTACTGGGCTTCTGTGTATTATCACAGGGTACTGTCTCCTCTTGACATTTTGACCTAGTGCTCTACCCAGACACACCAATCTGAGAAGGAATATAAGTTTTGTTTTTGTTTTGTTTTTAAGTTTTCAGTTTTTGACAATGTTGTTATTGCTAAGTACCATTGAATCAGTTCTGACTCATAACAACCCCTGTGTAGGGCTTCCGAAACTTTTAAAATCTTTGTGAGAGCAGAAAGCCTCATCTTTCTTCCACAGAGGAGCTGGAGGACTCGAACTGCAGACCGTATGGTTCACAGGCCAGTGTTTATCATGGGAATTAATCCGATTTAAGTAAAATGAGTAACCTGTAAATTTTGCTGGTGCAGAACACCTCAGCTTTCTCCTGCAGAGGAACTGGTGGGTTTGAACCACCCACCTTGTAATCTATGTAACTAATTTCAGCACTGATAGTCAATTATGTGATACTTATCTATGATAGGCAAAGTCAACCCCAACACAGGCTACAGGATCACCCCTCTCCACCCTCTCCCAGCCCTTACTGCTCAACTTTCTCCACTTATCTCACCCCAGCCCTGTCCAAGCTGGTTTCAAGGGAGGGCCTGAGTTGTTAGAAGGTGTTTCCAGTAAAGAGAAAGGGAAACAGAGACCATGAAGGGGCAGAAACGATGCCAACCTTCTCCATAACCACCATCAGCTCTACTAAACAGACCTTGTGAAATAAACTTTCTCATCTTACCTAACTCAGCCAAAGGCCTACCTGTCTGTCGTTTAAAGGGACCCTAGTGGTGCCGTGGTTAGAGCACTCCGATGCTAACCAAAAGGTCAGTGGTTCAAAGTCACCAGCCACTCCCTAGGAGAGAGCTATGGGAAGTCTGCTTCTATAAAGATTTACAGCCTTGAAGACCCCATGGGAAAAAAATGACTGTCTTTTAGGGTAGCTATGATTTGGAATTGATTCAATAGCAGTGGGTTTGAATTGGTGGCATCTGCCTTTTAGAGAGCAACTCTGGAGTCCTGAAGTGGGACTGCAGGATATTGCACTGGATCAAACATTGACTTGAACTGCAAGGTTGGTGGTTAAAACCCACCAGTTACTCCTAGGAAAGCCCGTACAAGGTCATTATGAGTCAGAACTGATTCAATAACAACAAATTGATTCAGTGGAAGAATTCTAGTCCTTTAATATGGAGACTCATGTTCAATTCCATGCCTATGTACTTCATGCACAGCTATGACTCATCTGTGGTTTGCAAGTTGCTATGATGCTGAACAAAAATTAAAATGGAATTTCAGATTAGACCTTAAAGGTATAGTGTTCTACTTCTAAAAACCAGCCAGTGAAAACCCTATGGATTTTAACTGTGCGATCCACAGCTGATCATGGGAATGAATGATTACCAGACAACATTTTGTTCCATTGTGCACGAAATCATCCAGGCGTCAGGAGCCAATTGGACAGCAGTTAACAACATCTGCATTTTATCTAAATACAGCTGATGTTGACCTTCATCTATTTCGTTATTAATTCTTCATTTGCATCCATATTTATTGAGTGCCTGGAACCACACTAGGTGCTTTGTTGTTGTTGTTAAGTGCTGTCAAGTCTGTTCTGACTCACAGTGACCCTGTATAAGATTTCCGAGGCTGTAAATTTTCCTGGAGAAGAAAGCCTCATTATTTCTCCTGCAGATTGACTGGTGGGGTCCAACCACCAATCTTATAGTTTGCAGTCCATTGCTTATCCTACAGAGCCACCGCGTTCCCATGCTAAGGACAGATACAAAAATGAGTAAGAGTCTATCAAGACCTCACGGCCGAGGGAAGGAATGACATATGATCAAAGATAGTCCAATGTGAAGAGGCAATGGAGGAGGAGGTAAGCAGAGAGGACTCCTAGTGTGGTGCTGCAGGACAGTGAACTGGGCTGCTCAAAGGAGACCTTCTGGAGCAAGTGGCTCATGAGATGATGTGGTTTTGGAGGATGAGACATTAGTTAGGAAAAACAGATGAGTGGGAGGACTGTGCTTTGAACACAGTCTACCTTGGGAGCCAACAAAAACCTGGTGATTCACCATCTAAAGTAAAGGGGTCCCTGGGTGGTGCAAACAGTTAATGCGCTCAACAACCAAAACAGTGGAGGTTCAAATCCACCCAGAGGTGCCTCAGAAGGAAAGCTTGATGATCTACTTCTAAAAATGCAATCATTGAAAACACTGTGGAATACAATTCTGCTCTGGCACACCATGACTTGGAAATGCCATACAGAAACTGGTGATTTAGTCCAAATAAAAGATTCAAAGAGAGGCATGTATTTCAATCCATTGGGCCCATAGAAAAGCAAAGGACAGAATGGGGAGTTTTCATACTCACTCTCCCCTGTCCACTCCCGTACTTACTAATTTACTCAATTGCCTTGGTCCCAATCTCGTACTGGGGCTAGGGTGAAAGCTACTCAGCTGTGGGCACCATGAGTAAAGTATAAGAACAAGTGACAACATTTGACAATGAGCAGCAGTACCAGCACCACCTGGGTGCGGGTGGCCTTGTTCCACACATACTGTGCCCTCCACTTCCATCTCTCCCAAATCTAAGTTTTCACAGGGGCACACTCACTCCTGAAAGAACAAAGAGGTCATGTAAGTCCCAAAGAAGCTTATTCTTTCTACTCAATACCAGTCCTTCCTTGTCACTGAAAACCAATGACAGCAATCTCTGACCTGAACCTCTCAGTGGCCTCATAGCTGATCTACTTGTCCTGGCCCCTCTCATGCCTTCTTCATACAGCAGCCAGACTGGACTTTGTAAAGTTGATTTACAAATTGATTCTTTCTATTCTCAACCTGTCCTAACTTCATACACACAAATCTTCATAATGTTGCTGTTATTAAGTGTGTCAATTCAGTTTTGACCCATAGTGACCCTGTATAGGATTTCCAAGGAGCTTAGCCCATGGTGCCAAACCAGTATTCTAGTCTTATTAACAGTCATATTTTATTGACTTTTCATGGTACTTAAGACAAAATTTAAATGTCTTTATTTGACCTATTGGACCTTTTTATGATCTGCCTCCTATTTCTCTCCATTTTCTTCTTGTACTACACTCTCTTCAAACTCTCTATTCAAAGCCAGGAGACTTTTTTATTCATTTTCTTGAACCTGCAATGCTCATACATGCTTTTTCCTTTCTGTCTGGACCATGATTTCTATTTCTCATCACCTAGTTAATTTCCAAGCATCCTCCAAATATTAGTTCAATCACCATTTTCTCAGAACCTCCCTGATCCTCTCAACAAGCTCAAACTCTTACATTATGTTGCTGCTGTTAAGTGCCATCAAGTCCATTCCAACCCATAGCGACCCCTTTATAAGGTTTTCTGAAGAGCGGATAGTGGGATTGAGCCACTGACCTTGCGGTCCAGCACATTATCCTACAGTGCCACGCTAGGATTCTTTATGCTGTAATGACTGTCTGAATATTCAGACATGAGGATGGGAGCACAGATAGGAAACACGGGTGCTTCCATATACGGCATCTTCTGGAAGTAGCTGCTCCAATAGAATATTGGAATTACCCATTGAGTTTCCACTAAGTTGCTAGCTCAGGGTTCACAATCTGCAGGTTGAAGGTGCTTTGTTTGAGGATGCAGTCTATGCAAAACCACTGTTGCTGTGCCCAGTAGCTAGAACACACAGGCAGAGCATCTTCCAGAGTCTCTTCTATAGAATTTGTGTTTCCATTCACCACCATTTGAGGCTCTGATGCCGTGGAGATCCAGGGTCCTAACATAGAGTTGGGTGGGGAGTGCAAAGAATACTTTTACATGGGGACACAGTAAGGAAGCCTTTGAACTTAAAGCTATGACTACTGTGTGGTCCCTTTGGGCTCCTCATGCTAGTGGGCCAGCAGGCAACAAAACAAGTTAGCATGATGGTAAGATAACTGACCTAATTATCATGAGGAGTTAAGGTGGCTTCTACATGATGTGGGCTTTGAGGAGTATGTATGGAGTTTAGGAGATTGAGTGATGAAACATCTGTCCCATCTAGGGAAAACAGTGAAAGGGCAATTGTAGCAATTGATGGCAAAGGTAAGAGTAGAGAGAGCTGAGCTTCCCCAGGGAGGAAGATCTGGAACCATCTACGAGCTAATTAACCACTTGGCTGCAAGTGAGGAAAACCTAGATTAAGAGAGGAATGAGGGAGATAATGAATTCATTAAGAAGCCTGGGACCAACTGCAGCAGAGAGGCCTATAGATTTCTGTCTTAAGTATTTTTGAAGAGTCAGACATGGACTGGATTGAACAAAGGGTTAAGGAGGCAAGAGGGGGACTGTAGAAAATGGCTTCTGAGGCCTATGAGAGGGAAAAGAAATGGCCCATATCTGTCCGAGTTTCTGGTGGCAGTCAGCAATTCTTGGCATTCCTTTTCTGCTTATAGATGCACTGACCTCCACTGTTCTGGTGTGGCGCTGTGGACTAATGCTCTGAACTGCAAAGTTGGTTTGAACCACAAGGTTTGGTGGTTCAAATTCACCAGCCACTCGTTAGGAACCCTAAAAAGGGTTACGATGGGTCAGAACCGACTCAATGGCACTTAACAACAACAACACCTCCCTTGTCACAAGGCCTCTGTTACCCACCCCAACACTGTTTAATTCTGTTTCCATGTCTGCCTTTATTTTTTATAAAATAACTTCAAAGGGGATTATTCATTCTACTCCATATGGAGTCCTGGTGTGACACTGTGATTTAACGTGCTGGACTGCAAACTCTGTTGGAACCACAAGTTTGGTGGTTCAAGCTCACCAGTTGCTCCTTGGAATCCCTATACAGGGTCGCTATGGGTCAGAACCAGCTCAATTGTGCTTAGCAACAACAACAACTATTCCATATGATTTGGTTCATTGAAAGCCTATGCCAAAATAAAACAAACAAAAAATCCCACATTTCCCGATACAAGATCACATCTACCAGTTAGGACTACAGTATATCTTTTGGAAAGTCCTATGCAATCCATCATACATATGCCAATTTCAGTTGATATGTACTGGTTGCCCAGAGCACAGTGTCACAAAGGATTATGAGGTGGCATTTACACCAATGGGAATGAGCTTGTCAGTAGGTCAGTTTATGAGAAGTATAGGTAAAACTGAGCTGATGATCTAGGACCATCAAGGGAAAAGAGCAAGAGTGGCATGTGGGACCCTATCCAGAGACAGTGACACCAGAGATGAAGGCAGAGATAAGGACATGGAGAAAGGGAGCAGCTGAGAACTCTAGATGCATGGAAAGAGAAAGGCTGTGTGCTGGCGGCCAGTAGGCAAGCTTGCAGAATGTGCCCTTCAGTTGTTTCAATGATTATATATGCCTGAGTGTTTTTGTGTACATCAAAAACAAAACAAAAAACACAAACAAACAGAGGGAATAGAAGCAAATACTGTTGAGTGATGATGCACAGCGGGGATAGTAATCATTGTTATAAAATGAACTACCATAGGATGAGTGTAAAACTAATTTTCTTCCTTGCAAACTATCACTCAATTCACAATTCACAAAATTTAAAAAAACAAAATCACACCCCACTGCTATTGAGTTGATTCCAACTCTTAGCAACTCTCCACAGTCAGTGGGCAATATCTACCTATACTCATTCATTTACATACTGCCTAGGTTTGTTGTTGTTAAGTGCCTTCCAGGTGGTTCTGACTCATAGTGACCCTGTATAGGGTTTCTAAGAAGTGGCTGGTGAGTTTGAACTGACAACCTGTGGTTCAAATCGACCTTGCCATCTAGCGCTTATCCTACAGTGCCATACCAGGACTTCATATTGCCTATGCTGTTGTTGTTGTTGTTAACTGCTTTCGAGTCAGTTCCAACCCATAGCGACCCTGTATAGGGTTTCCAAGAAGCAGCTAGTGAGTTTGAACCACCAACCTTGCAGTTCAAACCAACTTTGCAGTCCAACACATTAACCCACAGTGCCACTGCTTTCAAATGACAAAGAGCAGAGTTATTTAGTTGTGGGAGAGTATACCACCTACAAACCCTAAAACTTTTACTTATAGATAAAACTTCCTGTCTCGGAGCATGGTAGCATAGTTGTTACAAGTAGGGCTGCTAACCTCGTGGTCAGTAGTTCGAAACTACCAGCAGTTCTGCAGGAGAAAGATGAGACTTTCTGCTCCAGTAAAGATATATACCCTCAGAAAACCTATGCAGGGTCATTAAGAGTCGGAACCAACTCCATGGCACACCACCACCACCCCTGACTCTAGTCTAAACCCTTCATCATACAAATACTGGAATTAACTATATCTTCCTGCTCCACTTTTCATTGTAAACCTTAGATTGTGCTTAGTTAACCAAATCACAGGAATACTTATTACTTACTAAAGTGGATAAAAATTGGGAACATAATTTGTCACAGGGAACCATAAGTGGAACTAGACCATGACCTTGGCCGTGTGTCAACTGTGCTCATGTCTTAGAATATTTCTGAATTTTCATCTTGAGTTTACTTATCATGTGACTGTTCAATTAAAAAAAAATACAAGAACATGGTTTTTAACTGAAATAAAAAAAAAACATGTTTTAAAATTATATAAAAATTTTTTTTATTTGGTTCTAGTTTCTGTCTTATCATTGAAAAAAGGAATGATGGCCCCAAGATTTATAGCTTCTCTATACAGTATTGATATTCTTGAAGTGAAAAACTCTAAGAGGAAATCCTACAGGCATCTAGCTTTATATACACTTCATTCATGCCTTGACAAGCTGAAAGTGTTCGGATAAAATATAAGGCATCTACAGGCTGCTTGGTTTCTGAATACACTTTGAAACCTTAGAGACATTTACTGGTATAACAAACATGCTGAAACCGCAGCTGAGGCAATGTCTGCTCTAGATCTGTGCTGCCCAGTAAGGCGGTCACTAGCTTTTATTTATTTTTTACATGCATTCAAGGAGACTCGATATAACATGGCTTGCGTCAGATACACCTTACTCTTCAAAGAGGACACTTTAGTTTTTAACACTTTAAAGAGGTCTTTTGCAGTAGATTTGTCTAATGCAATGTCATTTGATTTCTTGACTGCTGCTTCTATGGGCATTCATTGTGGATCCAAGTAAAATGAAATCCTCAACATAGAACCACTGAGCACCCGAAACAGGCCTAGTTAAAATGGAGATTTGTCAAGTTTAAAGCATACTTTGGATCGCTAACAAATAATATGCAAAATATAATGTGAAATACATTATTAGTAACTTCTTGTTTGGATAACAAGTTGAAATGATGATATTTGGAATGGTATTGGTGTAATCGTTAGCTGTATCTGCGTCAGCCTGTAACTCAAGACTACCCACATACATCTGAATGAAACACTGTCTGGTTCTGTGTGATCCTCATGATTGGCTACAGATTGGACTATTGTGATCCAGAGGGTTCACAGAGTTAAGAAATAGTCCCGTCACACTCTCTAACCTCATTCTCCCAAACAGGAGAAATGGCCTAAAAAAATATGTTGACCCAGTAAAAAGAATAAGTTCCAAATAGACTATTGTGTAAATAGTTAACAGAGAATTAATTCCATATAATGACAGGAGTCCTGGTGTGGCACTGTGGGTTAATGTCATGAACTAGTTTGAACCACAAGGTCATAGGTTCAAGCTCACCTGCCACTCCTCAGAAACCCTATACAGGGTCGCTATGGATCAGAACCGACTCTATGGCACTTGTCAACAATAACAACAAATGACATATGACTTTGCTTGATCTCCTTTATCTCAGCAAGGATTAAAAATACCAGCCATAATGAGAAGGGACAAATACCCAGAGAGTACTGTAATAGAACTCAAAGGCTGGAAAAGGTAGAGCATGTTGTGTACATCAACATGTCAAATTATGAAGAAAGGAGTGAAGCTTTGGCCTCTAAGGCAAGAAGTTTTTTATTGTCTTTTCTGTGAAAGCGTCATTACTAATTGCACTCATGTGGAACTTGTACCTAGACCAAAAGGCATTTGCTGGAGATACTGTATGGCTTAAAATGAGGAAAAGTGCATCAGGGTTGTATCCTCTCACCATACTTATACAGTCTTCCTATGGATTACATTTGTTGTTGTTTTGGTTAGGTGCCATCAAGTCGGTACTGACCCACAGCAAACTTATGCACAACAGAACAAAACATTGACCAGTCCTGCACCAAACTCACAATTGTTGCTACACTTGAGCTCATTACTGATGCCACTATGCCAACCTTATCTCATTGGAATCCTTCCACTTTTTCACTGATCTTCTACTTTACCAAGTGTGATGTCTTTCTCCAGATACCCTCCTGTTAATATATTCAAAGTGTGAGAGATGAAGTCTGGCCTTTCTGGCTTCTAAGGAGCATTCTAACTGTAGTTCTTCCAACACAGATTCTGTCAATCCATGGTATTTCAATTTTCTCCTCCAATACCATAACTCAAATGAATCAATTCTTCTATGGTCTTGTTTATTCATTTTCCAACTTTCGCATGCATATAAGGTTATTGAAAACACCATGGCTTGGATCAGACACACCTTAGTCCTCAAACTGATATCTTTGCTATTCAACACTTTAAAGAGGTCTTGTACATCAGATTTGCCTAATGCAATGTGTCATTTGAGTTCCTGACTGCTCCTTCCATGAGTGTTGATAGTTGATCTGAGCAAAATGAAGCTTTTGATAATGTCAATCTTGTCTCCATACTTTCTCAGTTTATATGCTGAGCAAATAATTCAGGAAGCTGGATTATATGAAGAAAAATGTGTCATCAGAATTAAAGGAAGACTCATTAATAATTTGTGATATGCAGATAATACAATATGAACTTAAAATGCTTACTGATAAAGATCAAAGACCACAGTCTTCAGTTGGGTTGCACCTCAATGCAGAGAAAGCAAAAAACCTCAACACTGGACCACTGGACCAATAAATGGATCACATTTAGGTATAAAGAAAACAAAAATCCTCATAACTGGACCAATAAACAACATCATGGTACACAGAGAAAACACTGAAGTTGTCAAGGATTTCATTTTACTTGGATTCACAATCAATGCCCATAGAAGCAGCAGTCAAGAAATCCAATGATGTATTGTGTTAGACAAAGCTACTGCAAAAGACCTCTTAAAAGTGTTAAATAAATAAATAAATAAGCAATGTGGTCACTTTGTAGCATAAGGTGTGTCTGATCCAAGCCATACTATAGTTAATCGCCTTGTATGCATGCAAAAGTTGGAAAATGAAGAAGGAAGACTGAAAGAGAATTGATGCCTTTGAATATGGTGGTGGTGAATAATGTTGAACATACCTTGGACTGCCAGAAGGAAAACAAATCTGTCTTGGAAGAAGTACAGCCAGAATGCTTCTTAGAAGTAAGTATGGCAAGACTTTGTCTCTTGTACTTTGGTCATGTTATCAGGAGGGAACTGTCCTTGGATAGAGGTATCATGCTTGATGAAGTAGAGGGTCAGTAAAAAAAAGAGGATACTCTTAATGGAATGAATTGACACAGTGGCTGCAACAATGGGCTCAGAAGTAACTATGAATGTGAGGCAGGCCCAGGACCACCCTGTTAATACATAGGGTTGCTGTTATACATAGGGCTGCTATGAGTTGGAACCAACTCAATAGAACCTAATAGCAACAACAATTTTCTACATATTTCTCCTTTCTGAATATGAGCTAACTCAGGCTTATGAAAATGGACATTGATTTGCTTTCTATTCCTGAGCTCATCAATTTCAATTCTATGGCTTTTTCTGGTATGTGCCTGAAGACTGTTTTGCTTTCAGATTGTGGAATTTTCTTTTCTTTTCTCTTTTTTTTTTTTAAAAGGGAAAATATAACAATAATTGAGACTTGGAATGAGAATGCATTTATTAACTAATGGGCTTCCTCCACTACATCTCTGACCTAGCAGAGGACATCAAGCCACACTCCTGGCCAGCCAGTCGCAGTCTTATGAGTCACCTAGGTACTTATCTTCTTTCTTCTTCAGCTGATTCACTCGATTTTATAACCAACCAGTTGCCACCAAGTTAACTTTGATACCTAGTGACCCCATGCAGGTCCATGCATTTTTATGGCTGATTTTTAGAAAGTAAATGGCCAGACTTTTCTTTCAAGACACCTCTGGGTGGATTTAAATCTCCCATTTTTTGCTTAGTAGCTGAACATATTAACTGTTGCACTTCTCAGGGACTTCACTCCATTTTATACATCTTAGTTATTTTTAACGGAATATAGATTTTTATGATATTTCTATAACCATATGAGTCTGAAATGCCACAATTAGATGCTATATTGTAATTATGATAGTTCAAAGGTAAAACACAGAGCTGTGGTCCACCTTGTTTTGGGAAATGTGATTAGTGTTATTGCCAGTGTCTTTTGGCAAGCCAGCACCACAAACTAAATATCTGATTTCATAATAAAGTGCTGTTGTGATCACCAACGCAATGCAATTAGTTTAGGTGCTGGATTAGAATCCAGGCAAATCCATAATATAGTCTTTACACATCATCAACTTCCACACAGGACATAAATTGCACTAATATAGTAATATACTGAAATCTCAGACCAACTGTTTGTCATCAGATTAGAATGTGATGACACAAAATAAAGATGTGAGACAAAATCTGTGCTGGGGTCTAAATTCACATTGCAAGTCTGGAAAGAAAAGACTGTTTATAAAATTATAGCCCAGGAATTGCTGCCAAAGTCAGCCTCTGGTGGAGCTGTAAGTCAGAAGGAATCCACCTCCCCGACATCAGACCCACCCATTGGAATGCCGCTCCACTGTCTGGAGTTACCCTCAGTGGAAACTACATGCCGGGCTACTAAGTAGGTCCTGTGGCCCTGGCCTGATTGTGTCTCTATGGTGATTGGTTGTTTGCTTTCTTCCACCCAGCACGCTGAAGGCCAGGAGAGCACTAATGGTTTCAACATTCATTTTTATCATACCCAGGTATGAAATCTGGCTCAAACTATCAGGTTTTCTGAATCCTACCTTCCCTGAGGGATTCCTGGTGTGGTGCTGTAGGATCAGCACTGGACTTTGAACTACAAGGTTGACAGTTGAAAGCTGCTCCTTGAAAACTTTATACAGGGTCACTATACTTGGAACCAACTCAACGACACTTAACAACAACCTCCTGTGAGGAGCCCTGGCGGAACAGTGGTTAAAATGCTTGACTGCTAACTAAAATGCTTGCAGTTCAAACCCACCAGCTGCTCCTCAGAAACCCTGTACAGGGTTGCTGTGAGTTGGAATCAACTTGACGGCATTTAACAATAACAACATTCTCTAGCCCACTAGCTCATTTTGAACCACAGGTCAGTGGGTCAAACTCACCAGTCACTCCTCAGAAACCCTATACGGGGTTGCTGTGAGTCAGAACCGACTCAATAGCACCTAACAGCAACAACAACCATCTAGCTAGTGAATTACTCTCCCTTCTTTCTCACCGCTGGTAACCACCAAAGAGTGTTTCTTTCAGTATGAAAACCTTTTCCTGAATTTTTACAGTAGTGGTTTTATACAATATTTGTCCCTTTGTGATTGACTTATTTTACTCAGCATAAGTCCTCCAGATTCATCTATGTTATGAGGTGTTTCACAGATTCAACATTAACCTTCAATAATATATCTTGTATAGTATGCTATTGGAAGTATGTAACAAAATTTGTATATCCACTCTTCTATTGGACGGGCATTTAGAGTCCTGGGATAGCACTGTAGATTTAATGCACTTGACTACAAAGTCGGTTAGAAATTCAAGGTCGGCGGTTCAAGCTCACCTGCTCCTGGGAAACCCTATACAGGATTGCTATGAGTTGGAACTGACTCAATGACACTTAACAATAACAAATTGATGGGCATTTAGGTTGTCTCCAACTTTTTGCTATTGTGAATAGTGCTGCGATAAACATGGTGTGTATATATCTACTCATGTTCTAGCTCTTATTTCTTGTGGATATATACCAAGTAGAGGGATTTCTGGATCATACGGTATATTGATTTCCACTTTCTAAGGAAGTGCCAAACCATTTTCCACAGTGGTTGAACCATTTTATAGTCCTAACAGCAATGTAAGAGGGTCCCAGTCTCTTCACACCCTCTAGCATTTGTTGTTTTCTGTTTTGTTTTGTTTGTTAACTTTGCTATTACTGCTGTGGTGACATGATATCTCATTGTTGTTTTGATTTGCAGACCTCTAGTGGATGATCCTCCCTTTAAAAAAAAACAAACACACAAAAAACATCTTCTTCAAGTCCCTTCTTCATCTTCACCTTCTTTTCCCAGGAAATGACAACATCTTGAAACACATTCTGTTTCTGTAGATATAGTGCTACATTATTTACAAAACTCAGTGATACATTCTAATTTCTTAAGAAAAGTTTCCTGGCACAGGCAGTTTGTGATTGGCAACTAACCTAAAGACTGGTGTTTGAACCTATCCAGTGGTACACAGAATAAAGGCCTGGGAATCTGCTTCCAAAAAGATTACAACAAAAATCCCATGGAGCAGTTCTATCCTGTAACACATGGAGTTGTCAGAAGTTAGAATCAACTTGACAGCAACAGGTTATTATTATTATTATTATTATTATTATTATTATTATTATTGTTAAGAAATTTGGAATGCATATTAAGATGCATGAGGTAGGAGGTTAATCAAGACATATCTAGATTAGATACCAAAGTTTGATATAATTAATTATACATTTTTGAAGATTCTATATGACTTTTTAAAAGGTACTTTATATGATGTTAACAACTACAATCATAACATAAATTTTTTTAAAGTGAGTTTTAGTTTGGTGATGGCAATGGAGAAGGAGTTAGCCTCAAGTTTTCTTAATTGCTTTAAAATAAATCACATAACTTGATCTTCATAAACCTCATTTTGAATAAGAGGACTAGAGAGTATCAATTATATTTAATAAGTAAAAAAACTAGTGTTCAGAGAACTGAAGTCACTTGCCCAAAGTTACTTCCAATTGACAGATCTTAAAGGAGCTCTGGTAGGGTAGTGGTTACAAATCGGGCTGTGAACCACAAGGTCAGCAGTTCGAAACTACCAGCTGTTCCACGGGAGAAAGATGAGGCTTTCTGCTCCCGTAAAGATTTACAGCCTCAGAAACCCTGTATAGGGTCACTGTGAGTTGGAACCAATTCCACGGCACACAACCACCACCACCACCAAATGACTACAGTTCAAGTCTTATGCCTTTTTATCCATGTTTTACACCCTAAAAAATCATTAGAATTCACACTAAGTTGCAATCAACCAAAGGAATCTATAATTCAGGGCAATGAAGGTGAATCAATTAATCTGTCAAATTGTAAGATATGGCAGGTCCATATACAAAATTGCCTTGGTATTCTCAGGATGTCTAGAAGTCATGCAATGTGCCTTTTCTATATCATGCATCAGTAGTAAGAAAATGAAAATTATGGATTGGCTCATTGGATATTGATTCACAATCATTAGTCGAGCACCTGCTATGTGCCAGGATCTTTACTACAGCTTGTAAACATTAATTAATATATTGTGATTTGCATGGGAGCGTCACCCGGATAGAAACTCATCTTCAATGAACTGATATTTCTAGTTATTGAAATATGATTAGAAGTTCAGTTTGTTTTAATAAGTAATTCTTGATTTGGGAGATCAGTAAGGTATACTGAACCTTATAGATACTGCCATTTATACTAAGTATGAGGTATTAGGGCGGACTCCTTCTGATATTAGTGTTGACATTACAATACCAAAGCCTGCAACAGGAAAAAGGCCATGGCATATGATAAGAAGATGACTTCAAATCGCCTGGTTAGAAAGGAAGTGTGTAGACATTAGGAGGCATTGAATCTGTGCAAGCATGTGAGCCTGCAAGGAAATTTGAAATGAAGACTTGCAGAAATTTGTTAGGAGGCATGGTCAATGTAGGTAGTCTATAGAAAGTCACTGAAAAAATATTCAGGCACACACACACAAACATGAGTTGCCATCAAATCAGTTCCTACTCATGATAACTCCACTTGTGTCAGAGTAGAACTATGCTCCATAGAATTTTCAGTGGTTGACTTTATTTTGGGGGGATGGGATGGGGGAGGGGAGTAGATGACCAAGTTTTATTCTTACCTTTATTTCATTAATAACCGAACACATTAACCACTGTCACCACTTAGGGACAGTTTGGTAAAGTGGAAGGTCGGAGAAAAAGAGGAAGACCCTCAGCGAAATGGATTGGCACAGTGGCAGCAGCAATGGATTCAGGTGTAGCAGCAATTGTGAGGCTGGCCCAAGACCAGGCAATGTTTTGTTCTGTTGTGCATAAGGTCGTTATGAGTCGGTACCATCTCGATGCCACCTAACAACAACAGGGACTCAGAATGGTTAAGCAACTGACTACTATTAGAGATGCTGACAGTTCAAATTCTCTCACAAGCACTTAGGAAGAAAAGCCTGGAAATCTACTTTCAAAAGATCACAGCCACTGAAAACCATATGTGCACTTTTACTCTGAAACCTATGGACTTACTATGAGTCAGAATCAACACAATAGCAACTGACTTAATCATTTTATCATTGTTGGGAGCTGGTGAGTCAATCCCAACTCATGGAGAGCCCATGTAACTGAGTAGAACTGCTTCATACAGTTTTCTTGATTGTAATAGCTACAGAATCAGATTAATAGGTCTTTCTTCTGTGGAGTCACTGGGTGGATTTGTTTAGACTCAACGGAGAAACCACACAGAGAGAGAGTGTGGCTCAACAGCAAAGACAGATTTATTTAAGACAAACCGTGGAGGGGCTTGCTGACCAGAGTCAGAAGCACTCATCGGCACATTTTAAGGGCTTTTATGGAGGCTTCCTGGGGATGGAGTTTAGAAGGGGCTAGCTTTGGCAGGTTTGCTGGAGTTGGAGTTGGAGTTTAGGAGGGACTAACTTTGGTGGGCTTGGAAATTGAAATTTACAGAGAGTTATGGCGGTTGATCTCAAAACGGCTGCACTCAGGCTCCCCGAGTTCAAATCACAAAGCTTCTGGTCAGGAGCTGAGTGTTTAATGGTTGAACTTCTAAAATTAAAAAACAACAACAACAAGAAAAAAACGCTTTACCATCAAGTCAATTTCAACTCTCATTTACCCTGTAAGACAGTAGAACTGTGCCATAGGGTTTCTAAGGTTGTAATCTTTATGGAAATAAATTGTTACATCTTTCTCCTGAGGAGCATCTTTCAATTGTACTATCAACTACCCCAAACCAAGCTCATTGCCCACAGATCAATTCCAACAATAGAACCAAGCTCATTGCCCACAAATCAATTCCAACAAATCAATTTCAGCAATAGAAGCCTCTTTTTAAGATTCTTTTGGCATGTAATTATTACAGCTTTTTAATAAAGAGAATTGTGAACACAGTATCTGAAATTTCAGATTTTGAAAGAATGTTACTCCTAAACAAAGGTTAACTTTTGTTATAAATTATTATAATAAAAATAACTTCATGATCTTTAATTTTGATTCTCAACCCTCAATTAACCATGAATTCAAGAAGCTATCGCTTCCATATAAATCTATAAGGGTAAGTCAAAAATTACACACACTCTGGCTGTAGAATTTGTTTTAACTATTTTTTAGAAAAGATATGAGCATCATTTTTCCATATAATATCCTTACTTTTCAATCTACATAGTCCATCTGTCAACAAGCCTTCATATTTCCTTATTAAAAAATGTTTTAGGCTGATCTATGAGCCATAAATGCAGCACTGCCTTCATTTCTTTATCAAAGGAAATCTTCATCCTCAAAAGTCTACTTTCATGAAGTCAAACGGGTTAAAGTCCCATGGAGCAAGATCAGGACTATAGGTAGGATGCTTTAGCACCTCAAATAAAGTTTATGCAGAATGTCAACAGGGTGGGCAGAGGTGTGTGGACATGCATTGTCACACAAGATCACAATGCCCTTTGGTAGCAGCCTTCTGCATTTAATTCAAAATTTAGGCTTCAGCTCTTCAGTGAGCATCTCACTGTAACGAACACTGTGGATTGTTGAAACTTTTTCCTGATCGTGTTCCAATATTGGCCCTTGAGAATCCCAGAAAACTGTAAGCATCAATGTTCTAGCCAATGGTTAACTTTTTAACTTTTTCTTGGTCGGTGATTGAGGATGTCTCTATTCCATACTCTGCTGTTTACTCTCAGACTCATAGTGATGAATCCATGTCTCAACACCAGTAAGGATTTTTTAAAGAAACTTTTACCTTTCTTTGAGTATTGGTCCAAATTTTGTTTTCAAATGTCCAAATGCATCTGATTATGCTCTTCTGTGAGTTGTTTCGGTACTCATCTTGCACTTTTCGAAGCTCAAGATATTCATAGATTATTTGATAAGCAGAGCCATGACTGATTTGCAAATGATTTTTCACTAAATACACTGTCACTGGTCTATTCAACAGAATTATTTCACATGCATGCTCAATGTTGTTATTGGATGGGGATACAGACAGGTATTTTAATATAACTGGAGTGTGGAAAATTTTTGACTCACCCTCATTCTTTGCTTTCTAATATTCATATAGGCTTGTACATGATTTGGGCATTTAAGAAATACTAAAATAATTGTGCAAATGCCTTTTTTACAATAACATGAATGGTGACTATACACATGGGCCACCACTCCTTTGTCAGTTTGTCGTACTCTGGTAGTTTGTGAGTTGCTGTGAATCTGAAAGCTATGTCACTGGTATTTTAAATACCAGCAGGGTCACCCACAGTGAACAGGTTTCAGATGAGCTTCCAGACAAAGACAGACTAGGAAGAAGGAGTGACGAACTATTTCCGAATACTGAGTCACTGAAAACCTTATGAATAGCAGAGAAACACTGTCAGACATGGTGTCGGAAAATGAGCCCCTCAGGTTGGAAGGCACTCAAAATGACACTGTG
>NW_006408570.1:8933226-8943594 GCF_000296735.1 Chrysochloris asiatica | reverse complement strand
AAAAAATGCATGTCTCAATTTGTGTTATTGAAGGATTTTATGGGCAAAATATTGAATGATGTAGGAAGCCTCTAAAGAAGATTGGAAGAATACATAGGGTGACTGTACCAAAAATAATTTGTTGAATTTCAACCATTTCAGGAGTTAACATATGATTAAGAACCAATGGTATTGAAGAAATTTGGGAGACAGCTTATCTTAGTCAGCTGATAGGAACCAATCCATATTTGTACCACTTCCAAAAATATGACTGAAAAGAATTAGGAAATTATCAAATAATACCATTAATATCATATTGTTGTTGTTGTTAAGTACTGTAGAGTTAGTTCCAACTCACAGTGACCCTCCACAGGGTTTCCGAGGCTGCAAATCTTTATGGGAGAAGAAAGCTTCATGTTTCTCCCGTGGAACAGCTGGTAGTTTCGAACTGCCGACCTTGAGGTTAGCAGCCCAATTCATAACCACTATGCTACCAGATCATACATAAGTAAAATTTTGCTGAAGATAAGTCAAAAACAGTTGTAGCAGTACACTGACAGGAAATTTAAGCCAGATTCAGAAGAGGATATTGAATGACAGATATTATTGTTATCAATGAATATTGGCTGAAAGCAGAGAATACCAGAGAGATGTTTACTTATCAATTATTAATTATATGAAAAAGCATTCAACTGTATGGATCATAACAAAGTATTGATAACATTTGGGAAAATAGGAATTCCAGAACACTTCATTGTGCTCATGTGGAAACTGTATGTAGACCAAGGGGCAGTCAATCTATCAGAACAAGGAGATACTGCCTGGTTTAAACTCAGGAAAGGTATGTGTCAGGTTGCATTATTTTACCATACTTATTCATTCTGTTTGCTGAGTAAATAATCTAAGAAGTTGGACAATATGAAGAAGAAATCAGCTTCCAGATCGGAAGAAGGTTCATTATTTTTGTTGTTAGGTTTCATTGAATCAGCCCTGATTTATAGCGAACTTATGTACAACAAAATGAAACACTGCCCAGTCCTGTGCCATCCTCACAATTGTTACACTTGAACCCATTGTTGCTGCCACTTTGTCAATCAATTCCATTGGGGTCTTCCTCTTTTTCACTGACCCTCCACTTTAACAACCATGATGTCTTTCTCCAAGGACTGGTCCTTCCTGATAATATCTTCGAAGTTTGAGAGACAATGTCTCACCATCCATGCTTCTGCAAAGCATTCTGGTCATACTTCTTCCAACACAGATTCGTTTGTCCTTCTGACAGTCCATGATACTTTCAACGTTCTTCTCTAACACCATATCTCAAATGTACCAATTATTCTACAGTCTTCCTTATTCACTGTGGAATGTTCATTGTTGTTGTTATGTGCCACCAAGTTGGTTCCGACCCATAGTGACCGTGTATAGGGTTTCCAAGGAGTGACTGGTGAGCTTGAACCGTTGACCTTGAGGTTCAAACCAACTTTGCAGTCCAGCACATTAACCCACAGTGCCACACAGGACTCCATACATGTTCATAAACAACCAGTAATATGCAGATGACACAAACTTGCTTGATGAAAACGATGAGGACTTGAAGCACTTGCTGATGAAGATCTCAGAAAACAGCCTTCAGTCTGGATTACAACTCAATGTAACGAAAACAAAAATTTTCACAATAGGACCAATAAACAGCATCATGATAAATGGAGAAAAGATAGAAATTATCAAAGATTTCATTTTACTTGGATCTACAATCAATGCTCAAAGAAGCAACATACAAGAAAAGAAATGATGTATTGCATTGGGCCAATCTGCTGCCAAAGACCTATTTACAGCGTTCAAAAGCAAAGATGGCACTTTGAGGACTAAAGTGCACCTGAGCCAAACCATGGTATTTTCAATCATCTCATATGCATGTGAAAGCCAGACAATAAATAAGGAAGACCAGACAAGAATTGATACATTTGAATTATGATGGTTGCAAAGAATATGAACTGTCCTATGGACTGCCAAAAGAACAAACAAATCTATCTTAAAAGAAGTATAGCCAGGATGCTACTTGGAATCGAGGATGGCAGAGACTTCATCTCACATACTTTGGACATGTTATCAGGAGGGACCAGTCAATGAAAAAGAACATCATGTTTGATAAAGTTGAGGGTCAGAGAAAAAGAGGTAGACTCCTGATGAGTTAGACTGACACAATGACTGCAACAATAGGCTCAAACATAACAATTATGAGCACAGTGCAGGACTGGGTAGTGTTTTGTTCTGTGTACAAAGAGCCGATTCGATGGCACCTAGTCCTGGTGTAGCACTGTGGGCTAATGCTCCAGAACGCAAAGCCGTTTGAACTGAAAGGTCGGCGGTTCTAGCTCACCAGCAGATCCTTGGAAACCCTATGCAGGGTCGCTTTGGGTGGGAACCGACTCGATGGCACTTAGCAACAACAACAATAAGAAAGCAATTGTGTATCTTCTGTGTGCTTGGCATTCTGATTAGGAAGCATGTGCCTTTACAAAGAGCCCTTTAAACAAATAACTATCCCTCACACTGCATCTTTTTTTCTAGTTTTTTCCATGATTGTTACTCAGGAAAACAGAGTCACAGCTATGACGTCTGACTCCTCAAAGGCCAGAGAGAGGTAATCATTTTCTACTTTTATGTCTCAAAAGATTATTTGACCAAAATATTTAGCTAATCTGATTATTACTGAGCATAAAAACAGATCATTCAAAGGAAAACAATTATCTAGGTATATTATGTGTATATGGTAATCATGTGAAACTGATCAGGTTTCTGGTTAATTATGTGCTTTTTCATCCACAAAAATTTTGAAGCCCTCTATATATAGAGAGAGAGTGAAAGAGCGAGAGAGAGAGAGAGAGACAGACCTTGTATGACTGTGGGATAAAGCACTGGACCACAAGATCAGTTTGAACCACAAGGTCAGTGGTTCAAGCTCACCAGCTGCTCTTCGGAAACCCTATACAGGGTCACTATAGGTCAGAACAGACTCAATGGCACTTAACAAGAACAGCAATGTTATAACACATAACATTATATATGTAACTGCATTTATGTAATTTATAACAACAATACTCAGTATTTTGGAATATCTTTTTCAAAGAGATCTTCTGTGATCCTACTGTATAAAATAAAAATGGAAGTACAAAGTATAGGAAAAAGTGTAACAATTCTTCTTCGGTCAATGATATAGCTTCTCTATGAAGTAAAGGTACTGATGCCATATACAAGGGAAGAGGGTTTTAGAGGGAGGACACAATTAGAGAAGACAAAAGTACTCACTCAAACTTAGAGACTTCGAGGGGAACAACACTGCAGAAAAAGGGAAAACATCTCTACATGGGGTTTAGGAAAGAGTTGTGGACCTGATACCTTACACAGTGGTCCCATTAGCTCAGCACCACAATTTCATTGACTCGTTGCTGTCTAACAAACTACCCCAAAAAGTAATGGTTTTCACTTAGAACCATTTCATTTTCTCTCAATTGTGTGAACCAGAAATTTGGACAGGGCTCAATTCTTCATAGAATCTGTAGGAGTTAGAATGTCTGAAATGACTTCCATGAAGCTGTGTTCAGCTCTAGATTGCATGTAAGATCCAAGGAATCCTTCATTCTTGTGTCTAATACCTCAGCGCTCCACCATGTAGCCTCTCTTTCTTCACGTGGCTAGATTAGCCTTCCTCACAGCATATGTTACATGGTGACTAGCTTTCACAAGCTGCCGATCCTTAAAAGTTACACAGCCAATTCCAACACATTTTATCAGTCAAAACCAATGACAAGGAGGTGGAGAAATATCGTCTGCCTCCAGATGGGAAGCGGTTGGGATGAATCCATGGCCAGATTTCGCAATCAATGACACCCACCAAGCTAGAGTGTCATCATTCATCAGGTCAACCCTAAAGCCCCAAATGCGAACTTCCTTTTTTAATCTTTGAACCATCTTCTCTGCCTTCCAAGATTACTAAAACCTGAAATCCAACTAGTTTAATGATACCAAATGTCTCAAATTAGTGTCTGTCTTGTTGTTCCCGGTAGTTGGGGAGGGGATCAATATTAATGAAGAGGGAAGCAGTAAACATTGCTAATGAGGATGAAGTAGGAAAGCCCCATTTATGGCGAAGATGTGTTTTAGCATGCAGTGAGCAACAATGACACAGGGCACGAAAGCCTGAATCTTTAATGCCTCCACAGTAGTAGTAATACCAGAGTTAGCACTATGGGTAAATTTTAATAGATGATGTCTTCCCCAAAGCTCTTTGCTTGAAATGCAGCCCAAAGACTAAATTAAAGTCAAAGCCCCAGTCAGTTAACTGTGCTATAACATGTGAAGAATTGATTTTCTTATTTTCAGCTGTCAGACCTGCTACAAAGAATGAGTTTTAATTCTGGGGATGTTATTAAACTCCTTGCTTAACTGGCAGAAAAATGGAACTGCTAGCCAGGTGACAGTGGCGCTGTTGTCGGATTGAATGACACCTGTCAGAGTATGATGAATGACCCTCTCTTCCCCACAATCCCCTGTTCTGTCACTCAGGTGAGGCCCATTAATCTTCATCCTGGGCCTGTCAGGCTAGGCACCCATGACGACAAAATGTCTTGAAGCATTTACCCCCAAGATGCAAGGAACAATACGATCTTCTCATTGTCAGAGCCACATGGAATTAGCATAATTTATTATGACTTCCCTCCCCCTCACTCCCCATTTCTATCACCACCCCCAAAAAGCAAGTAGGGGCTAGATGGGATTAGACAGATGGAGTGTAGGACCAGACTGCCAACAACCAAACCCCCTACAATGCTTGATGGGGGTGGGGGGGAGCATCTTCACAAACCAATCAAAAAGCTGGCAGTTCAATTACAGAGTAATAAAGGGACATTCATCATTCAATTAGGCACCTGTCATGGTTTCACAAAAGGGAAAACTTCTAACCTGAGACTCCGGGGAGAAGATGCTACAACCAGGAGACAGGGAAATAAATGGAAAAAGGGACAAAGTCAATTACTGGCCAACCAGACAAAAGGAAATATGTTAAAAATAAGGGGAATGTTCTCCCTAGGCAAAAATCAGAAAAGTTAGATGACCTTTCCCAGATTACAAGGGCTAATATTAAAAGTACCATAGTGCCCTCCTGTATAATATATGTTATGATTGGATTTTTCCATTAGAAGAAAACTGAATTTTGTAAGAAGAAAAAATCAGGAGAGAGTAGCTCTGTTACTCAAAAGCATTCCTCTTTAAATGACTAAGACAAGAGGGCTACAAGAAGAAACCCTAAGTGGATGTTCAACTCTGATACTTTACTGGATGGAGGGGGAATGATTACAAATGACATGTTGAAAACACAATGGCCTGCTTGTGATTGGAAATCAGAGTGGACAAATTTGATTTCTTAACAAGTGTATGTCTGCTAATTGAGGCCAGAAGAAATTTCTCAACGGAGAGAAATTTTTAATTCTTCTCTTTCTTTTTTTTCTCTCACCAAAATGTGTTCTTATGATCTAACAACTATTTTTATTTTCTTGTGTGTGAAAACTTCCAGACATGATTTATTATACAAGATAAGCAAAAGCTGAAAGCAATAATGGGAATGACCTCAGCCAACCCCCTCACAGTTCAGTGTATTTGGACACTGGTTCTCTAAGTGATGCTGAACGACCCAGTTCTATTTCTTTTCCTCTTTTCCTGGGCCCACTCCACAGTTCCACACTGCATCCCATCTTTGCATTGATTTCCCAAATATTTTTAAAACAACAAAAAATTGTTCAAGAATAAAAGGAAGTTTCTGCTATTATATTAAAATAGATGTCGTTATGCGCTGTTAAAGGAGCTCTGGTAGCATAGTGGTTATGAATCGGGCTGTGAACCGCAGGGTCAGCAGTTCGAAACTACCAGCTGTTCCGCGGGAGAAAGATGAGGCTTTCTGCTCCTGTAAAGATTTACAGCCTCGGAAACCCTGTACAGGGTCGCTATGAGTTGGAACATAACAAACCAACTAACAATGTGCTGTTAAGGCCATTCTGATTCATCATCACAGTAAAGGACAGAGTAGAACTGACCTACAGGATTTCCTAGGTTATAATCTTTACAGATTAAGGAGCTCTAGTGGCATAGAGGTTACGAGTTGAGCTCTAACCTCAAGGTCAACAGTTTGAAAGTATCAGCCATTCCATGGGAGAAAGATGAGGCATTCTGCTCCTGTAAAGATTTACAGCCTCGGAAACCATGTACAGGGTCACTATGAGTTGGAACCGACTCCACGGCACACTCCCACCACCACCAATCTTTACAGAAGCAGATCTCCAGGTCTTTCTTCTGTAGACCCACTGGTTGACCCTTGTGTCACAAGGTGACCTTATAAAGAGTTGTCAGGGTTCACCATGGTCAATTGGCATAACATAGTGCCCAAACACAATGCTCTATATCCTACTAGAGTGAGTAGCATCTGAGATCTTGAAAGTTCAAGCGTGGCCGTCTAAGGCGTGTGGAAGAAAAGAGGAATGAGAAGAATTGAAGAGGCTTGGAATCATTTAGTCCAATGGACTAATGGAACATGTAAATATCAGTCTCCACAACTCTGAGAACGGAAGAACTAAATGGTGCCCAGCTACCACTACCAACTGTTGTGAAAGGGGTGCCAACTAGAGTGGAAGAAAGTGTAGAATAAAATTCAAAAGTGTTTTAAAAAACAAATAAAGAAGGTTTACTGGTCAGAAAGAGACTGGAGGAACCTGAGACTGTGACCCTCCTTCAGGTCTGGAAAGGAACTCACTCTCAAGGCCCAATTTTCAGTCAAGCAGTAGATGGGTTTATAGGAGGGGACAACAGCACTAGTAAGGTACGCTCACTATGGAATGGTCATTCAAAATCAAAAGGGTGGCACTTTCCAAAGGACACACTTGAGAAGGTATGGAAAGGTGGGAGGAATGCAAATAGGAACCACAGGGACGAAGCTAGATAACTGTTGTTGTTAAGTGCCACTGAGTCAGTTCCAACTCATGGCGACCCTGTATAGGGTTTCTGAGAAGCTGTTGGTGAGTTGCATGTAGGGGATCACAATCACTGAAATGAAACAAAATGCATGCCTTGTTGAATGTAAAACTGATGGTCTTGTCTGTAAACCTTCACTTAACACACAATAAAGAGTTACAAATGAATAAATAAAGAGTGGCTGTTGTGAGATGAAACAAAATGCATGACTCGTTGAATGCAAAACTGATGGTCTTGTCTGTAAACCTTCACTTAACTCACAATAAAATGTTAAAAATAAATAAAGAGTGGCTGTTGTGTGTCTTAAGAGTCAATTCCGACCCACCTTTTCCTCATGCCCCATAGAGTTTTCTTGACTTTAACCATTACACTAGCAGATTGCCAGGACTTCCTTTTACAGAGTTGCTGGCTGGGTTTTAATTGGCAACTTTTTAGTTAGCAGCCAAACACTTAGCTGTTATTACACCAGGCTTCCTAAAAAATAGTCCCATTATTGTTTGAAAGTGCCATTGAGTCGGTTCTGATTCATAGCAACTATGCATGGGGTTTCCAAGGCTGGACATCTTTGCTGGAGCAGAAAGTCTCATCTTTCTTCCATGGAGTCGTTGGTGGGCTTGAACCACTGGCCTCGTGGTTTATTTTACAGAGCAGAGCCACCATGCTACCTCCCCCTCTGCAAGGTAATATTTCTATTTTGAAGGAAAGTTTGCATATTATTATGTTTACAACTTGATTTTTTCATTCCAATAACTTTTTAAGTAAATTGTAAGGCAAGTTTACAAAACATTCTATTATACATTGCATTATTTTTAATACATTCTTTTATTTATTTATTTATTTATTTTGGGCTGTAGAGTCAATTCTGAGCCCTAACAGCCCCATGTATACCAGACCGAACGATGTGCCATATGGTTTGTAATGACTGATGTTTCAGAAGTAGAGATCACCAGGATTTTCTTCTGGGTTGTCAACTGGGTTAACAAGAACTTCCAAAGTCTTGGTTAACAACTCAATCACTTAACCATTCATATCGCCTAGGGATTTCAATGTAAATTTTCTTTGGTTTTTGAAAATACTTGAGCAAATTATATGGATGTATACACAAGCATGGAGTCCTGGTGTGGTGCTATGGGTTAATGTGCCAAACTGCAAAGCCAATTTGACATGCAAGATTGACGGTTCAAGCTCACCAGCTGCTCCTTGAAAACCCTATACAGGGTCACTATGGATTGGAACCAACTCAACAGCACTTAACAACAACAACAACAATATACAACCATGGAGTCCTGCTGTGGCGCTGCATGATAATGCACTGGACCACAATGTCAGCTCGAACTTCATAGGTTGGCAGTTCAAACCTGCCAGTCACTCCTTGAAAACCCTAGACAAGGGTGCTATGAGTCAGAACTGACTCTATGGCACTTAACAACAACCAACGTATGCAACCAAACTGAAGGAAACTACATATGTATATTACATAAATATATGGATAACAATATATTTACATATGTACATACTATATATATCTTTTTCTTTTCCACATGATTTGGGTTATTGGTTTCAATGAGTTATCTGTCATATTTCACAAGGTTTTCAAACTTGGTTTGCCTTACATTTTAGATTACCCTCCATCTTCTTTTTCCTTCTCACCATCTTTCTTCATATTCTATCATTAAAAACCTTTTTTACTTTAAAATATAGTAAAAAATAGTTGGCACTTGCTCTGAGAAAATAAATTAAGGAAGGGAGAGAGACGGGGAGAGAGGAGAAGAGGGGAAGGAATGAAGGAACAAATGACGGGTGGAAAGAAGGAAGAAAAAACTGACCAACGTAGGAGTTACTTTTGAAAATAATTATCCTCCATACAATAAGCACTGGAATGCAAACCACAAGTTCAACAGTCCCAACCCACCAGCTGCTCTGTGGAAAAAACATGAGGCTTTCTGTTCCCGCAAAGGCTTAAAGACTCAGAAACCGTATGCAGGAGCACTATAAGTTGGAACCACTCCACAGTACTTAACAACAGCAACATCCAAGAAAATATTAAGTTCCATATAGAAAAAGGAGATGCTTAGCTCAGACTTTTATGAGACACCAGACAATGGTCTTCCTCTCAGACTTCAAAATGCCTTATAGGAGAAGAAATACCTGTGTGGTATATTAAACCTGTGTATATACATGCATGTGATATCACAAACATATGTACCTGCACTCACAGTACATATATGTTCCTTTTGATTTTTGTTTTGAAGCCTCATTTGCTGCAAAACATTAAAGAAAACCAAGGCAAGCTCAACCTCCTTTTGTTATATACTAAGATACACATAAAGTGACAAGTAGTCTCTGACTTTTTAAATTTTTATTTTTATTATGATGTGGGTTAAAGTTTATAGAGCAAATTGGTTTCCATTTAACAATTCAAACACATTTTGTTTTGTGACATTGATTGCATCTGCTCTTTTTCATAAGCCCTAAAATGTCTTATCTTAAAATCAGTTTCCAGGTCGTTCTATCTAGAAGATATTTATCAGGTTAATAAAAACCCAAACCCACACTGTCGAGTCCAATCCAACTCAAAGCAAATCTATAGCACAGCGTAGAACTGCTCCACGTGGTTTCCAAAGCTGCAAGCTTTATAGAAGCAGACTGCCACATCTTTCTACTGCTACGCGCTGATGGGATTTAATTGTTGGCTGCTGAGTCCTAGAACCACAAGGCCTCCTACCAGGTTAACTGTTGTTACTGTTAAGCGCTGTCAAATAGGTTCTGACTCACAAGGACCCTATATAGAGTTTCCGAGGCTTTAAATCTTCGAGGGAGCTGAAAGTCTCAACTGTCTCCCAAGGAATATCTGGCATGCTCAAACCATGGACCTTGTTGTTGGCAGTCCAGTGCTTATCCTATGAAACCACAGTGCTCCCATCAAATTAATGTTGGTGTTAAGTACCATTGAGTAGGTTCCGACCCATAGTAACCTCGTATAGCGTTTCTGACAAGCAGCTGGTGAACTTGAACCTCCAACCTTGCAGTTCAAAACCTTGCAGTCTAGCACATTAACCCACAGCACCACATCAGGACTATCAAGTTAGTTGTTGTTGTTGTTAGGTGCCACTGAGTTGGTACCAACTCATAGCGACCGTATGCATAACAGATGGAAACGCTGCTGGGACTTGGGTCAAACTCACAATTGTTGACACGTTTAAGTGCATTGATGCTGGCTTTTTGCCAATCCATCATGCTGGGGGTCTTCCTCTTTTTCTCTGACTCTCCACCAAGAATACAACCCTGTTGCACAACTTTCTTAATTTTAAACTGTTCAGTAGTCCCATGTTCTGTTCAAACAACTGCCTCTTGGTCCATGTACAGATT
>NW_006408570.1:8925995-8932556 GCF_000296735.1 Chrysochloris asiatica | reverse complement strand
TTCTTCAGTTTTCCCAGCTTGAGAAATGCTGAGCGTGTTCTTCCTTTTTGGTTTTCTGATTCCAGATCTTTGCACATTTTTTTGTAATATTTGACTTTGTCTTCTTGAGCTGATCTTTGAAATTTTCTGTTCAGCTCTTGGACTTCCTCATTTCTTCCATTTGCTTTAGAATTTCCATGCAAGAGAGCAAGTTTCAGTGTCCCTTCTGACATACATTTTGATCTTTTCCTTCTTTCTTGTGTTCTCAACGACTTTTTGCTTTCTTCATGTATGATGTTCTTGATGTTATCCCACAACTCTTCTGGTCTTCGGTCTTTAGCGTTTAATGTATCAAATCTGTTCTTCAAATGATCTCTAAATTCAGGTGGGATATATTCAAGGTCATATTTTGGCTCTCGTGGACTTGGTTTCATTTTTTTCAGCTTCAGTTTCAATTTGCATATGAGTAATTGATGGTCTGTTCCACAATCTTCCCCTGGCCTTGTTTTGACTGATGATATAGAGCTTTTCCATTGTCTCTTTCTGCAGATGCAGTCAATTTGATTTCTTTGTATTCCATCTGGTGAGGTTCATGTGTATGATCATCTCTTATGCTGTCTAACGAAGATATCTGAAATTATCAAATCATTGATTTTGCAGAATTCTATCATGTGATCTCCAGCATCATTTCTGTGCTCTCCAGCATCATTTCAATCACCAAGGCCATGTTGTCCAACTACTGATCCTTCCACTCTGTTCCCAACCTTTGCATTCCAATCATTAGTAACGATCAATACATCTTGATTGCATGTTTGATCAATTTCAGATTGAAGAAGTTGGTAGAATTCTTTTATTTAATCCTTACTGACTTTAGTGATTGGTGCATATATCTGAATAATAGTGGTAATAACTGGGCTTCCCTGTACGTGTATGGATATTATCCTATCACAGACAGTGTTATACCTCATGATTGATCTGCATCTGTTCTTTTTGACAATGAATGAAACACCATTCCTCTTCAAATTGTCATTCCCGGCATTGTAAACCATGTGGTTGTCATATTCAAAATGGCCAATACCAGTTCATTTCAGCTCACTAATGCCTAAGATATCAATGTTTATGCATTCCATTTCATTTTTTACAATTTCTAATTTTCCTAGATTCATACTTTGTACATTCCATGTTCTGATTATTAATGGGTGTTTACAGCTGTTTCTCTTCATTTTGAGTTGTGCCCCATCAGCAAATGAAGGTCCCATGGGCTTTACTCCCATGGGCATTACTCCATTCACATCATCACAGTCAACGCCACTCTGAGCTGTTGTTGTTATGTGCCGTGGAGTCAGTTCTGACTCACAGTGACCCTGTACAGGGTTTCCGAGGCTGTAAATCTTTACAGGAGCAGAAAACCTCATCCTTCTCACACGGAACAGCTGGTAGTTTCGAACTGCTGACATTAAGGTTCGCAGCCCAATTCGTAACCACTACGCTACCAGAGCTCCTTCCAATCTGAGTAGGCTTCTGCAAAATATCTTTTCAATTATCTTGAAGGAAATGAAGTAGGGAAGTGAGAAAATAGATTTTGCTACCACCTCTCCCCATCTCTGTCCTGCTTAAAGTCATGCTGATGTAGTTTTTAAGTTCCAAGAGAGATTGTAGCACTTTGCCTGGTTTACATTTTTTATTGGTAAAGTAGTAGGAAAGAAAAGATGAGAGATTAGAAGGTGAAAATTACTAAGGTTATAATTACACGTAAGTAAAACTGCTAGGATAGAAAGGTTTACTTTGAAACACAGGACTAAGTCCCTAACCAGTGACTTGTTGTTAAGTGCCATTGGGTCGACTCCAATTCATAGTGACCCTGTATAGGTTTTCCAAGGAGCAGTTGGTGATTTGAACTATAGACTTTCTGGTTCTCATCCTACTGTGCCACACCAGGAGTCCAATGATTAAGCCTCAATAAATGCTCATTGATGCTAATAAGGTAAAATGTTAAAAGAGCTGATTCTAATGAAGTTTTACACATAACCGAAAAGCACGAAACTTTGTACATTATCTTATGTGAAAATATGACTTCTAAGGCCATGTGACAGCAGAGTGCTCCATTAAGGACTGAAGGCCTAGGGAATGCCAAGAATTTCTCTGGGTTTTAGATTCCTCTTTCATAACAAAAAAGCGCTGAAGTGAATGAGCTCAAGGTCCTTTCTATGAGAACCTAATCTGATTGTCTAGTTTCCTGAAGTTATAGTTTTCTAAAGGACCCACTTCGTTTTGATGAAGAGGCCAGTGAAAACAGGAGGCCGGCCTTAAGTTCCACCTACAAAACTAAGGAAGACTGTATCCTAATGAACTGCATGTGGTCAGAGCAGAGTGTGAAATCCAGACGGGACCTACAGTCTCCAATACTCAAAGCAATGGCTTCCCTTGCTCTTATTGGGACTGACAATGCTAGAACCAGTCCCCACTACTTATGAGAAGTTTCTGAGCTGAAGCTTACATCACTGCTTCAAGGACTACCAGTTCTACTTCAACTGTCTTTACCACATCAAGATAAACTGAAATTTGATGGGCAGTATAGAAAACACTGTGTAGCACTGTGGGTTAATGCGCCAGACTGCAAAGCCATTTGAACTGCAAAGTCAGCAGTTCAAGCTCACCAGCTGCTCCTCGGAAACCCTACACAGGGTTGCTATGGTTCGGAACTGACTCGACGGCACCTAAACATCAATTAAGGGCCATCGAGTTGGTTTCGACTTAGAACAACCCTGTGTAGGGTTTCTGAGGAGCAGCTGGTAGGTTTGAACCACTGACTTGTGGTTAGCAGTCCAGTGCTTATCCTACAGTGCCATATCAGTAGTCCTTCAGACCATAGACTGTGGTCAGCAGGATAGCCCCAGCACTCCATGTCCTGAGAAATGAAAACAAGCTTCCTTGGTTTTCCTATCAACCTTGAGCAAGTGAACTGAATCGCAAACTCCAAGTTAAAGTCCCAGCCCTTGGCTTCTGTCCCACTTCAAAGCTCATGGGTCTCCATTTCGAAAGCTCATTGAAATTCTCTTCTAACATATATAAAACACAATTCTGTTCCAAAAACCATATCTTTTAAGAAGTAATTTAGAAATTTTAAGATAAATATATGGAGAAGAAGTTTCCACACAAACCTGTGTGTGAGACCTCGGATTTGCAGACATATCTTCATGACCCAGATTATGAAATGAAAAGCTTCATTTTGTTTTGGTTTGCTTTGCTTATACGCCTCTGAAATCTGCAGGCAGTGTTCTAACCTCACAATGGGCTCATCTGTAGATTCAGAGGACTTCATATTAAGTGTGAGTGAGTAGTCACATTCATTCAGTCATTCATTCATTCACTCACTCAGTCAATCAACAGACATTGAATGCATTACATGCCATGAATTATGACATGGTGAACTGAAACTACAAAGATTTAAATAAAGTGGTAGCTCTGATCTACAAGAATTCACGTAAATAGATAATCAAAACACAGTGCAATGAGCACAACAAGGACAAGCCCAAAGCCTCAGGGAAGCCCAGAGTTGGTGGGGGCAGGTGTTACAGGGTGGAGTGGGGTGGTGCCAATTCCTTGAGAGTCTCAGAAGTTAGACTCCCTCTGTGGCAGACTTCTCTCATCTTGTTTGACATCTTGGGTTGAGTACTGAGAAGAGAGGACGTTTGAGCAGAAGGAAAAGGAACTGTATAACAGAAATCTTTGTTTAAGCTCCAGGTAAGGAAATGGAGGGTTAACAAAAGGAATCACACCGAGGCAAAAAGAGGAGGAAGATAGCAAAGTATCAGGAATGCAGCTGGATGAATAATTGATGAGCTGGTGGCCTAACCGAGAGTCTCATTAATATGATCCTGCAGGTTCATTAAGTACTGTTCCAGGCTTGTCTTGGAGGGGGCCTCCTGAGTCTTGATTAGGGATTGTGTGGCTTTCGCTTCGACATCAGAACTTTGGGCCTTGGGTTTTGACAATTGCTTCCTAAACTCCAATCCCTTTACCCCAGCACCTTTTAGAAGCTAATCTCGATCCCATTCTCACTAATCATGGGCCCCTAACCATGACAGTCAGTCCTAGTAAATAATATATCAAGATAAATGATAATTGTTCTGGTTTAAGTGTCTCCTAATGAGCATCATAAATTAAAAATTAATATTGCAAAGACTGTATGAATAGCATCAAATTCATAAACAAAGCAGCGGGTATCACGCTTGCAAATGAAATCTAAACACCTCCCTTGTCCTCTTTTCCATTCCCCACCTCTTTCTACCCTCCCCCCAACTCCTACCTCACCTCCATCTTACTTCTGTAGACATGGCATACAAAGCTAAGACTACCAAAAATCGCACTGCAAATAACAATACCATTCTCCCTTCTACCACCACCAGAGTATCTTTGACGCTGTGGGTTAATGTGCGGGACTGCAAAGTCATTTGAACCGCAAGGTGGCAGTTCAAACTCACCAGCCGCTTCTCAGAAACCCTATTCGGGATCTCTATGGGTCGGAACCTACTCAATGGCACTTAACAACAACTTACCTCCTGGTTTACTGATTTGAATACACAATCTGAAAACTTTATTATTGTTTCTTTCCATCAGCCAGACATCAAGAATGTAGAATTGAATTATGAAAAGCTATTATGTGAAACAGAGGAACTGGGTCAGGCCCCATAGAAAAGGTGAAGGGCAGATATTGAGTCACTGTTCCTGACATCACATGAGTATGTCTTCCATCTTAGAGAACTGAATTGAGGGGAAGATGAAATAGCAGAATGTTGCCATGTTGTTGTTAAGTGCCATGGAGTTGGTTCCGACTCATAGCGACCCTGCACAGGGTTTCCGAGGCTGTGAATCTTTACGGGAGTAGAAAGCCTCACCTTTCTCCCGTGCAACCGCTGGTAGTTTCGAACTGCTGACCTTGTGGTTCACAGCCCGATTAGTAACCACTATGCTACCAGAGCTGGTGGAATTATTGGTATTACTTTATCTTTGTATGTGTGTGTGTGTAGTTTTCAGATTTTTGAAAACTGTACAATAAATGGTGCCATCAAGTTGGTCCTGACTCATAGTGACCCTGTATAGGGTTTCTAAAGCTGAAAATCTTTTAAAAAAGTAAAAAACCTCATCTTTCCCCCTAAAGCAGCTGGTAGATTTGAACTGCTGACCTAGCAATTTGCAGTCCAGATTGTAACGCACTATGCTACCAGGAAACTGCAAGGTCAGTGGTTCAAGCTTACCAGCTGCTCCTTGGAAACCCTATATGGGGTGTCTATGGGTCGGAATTGACTTGATGGCACTTAACAACACTAATATAACAACACTAACAACAATAGAAAGAGAACAAAAATACACGCATCATTCAGACACAAAAGTGTGTATTGGTGAGACACAAAACCTCAGTCACAAAGATTCAAATAACTACCATTTTATGAGTTTCTAAAAATGTGCCAGACAGTGTGCAAGTCCTGTATTATCCTCAACCTTCGCTGCAGCACTGAAGGGTAGGTGATACTGCTCCTAACATGGAATAGCTGTCTGGAAGGAAAGGGTACTGAGGGAAAGCGTGCTGAGGCAACAGGCTACGAGCATTCCGAGTCCTGTTTGAGGTAAACACACCCACAGTCCTGACCTAAAGCTATTAAATAGTCCACATAGGTAACCAAAGCCCGATACCCCTTGCCGGATTTCCATACTCACCCAGTAACCTGCTGGCTTTCATTTGGCTTCTTACCCAGGCTGCCTTCCTGAAAGTGTGCTCACATTATACTCAAGTATGTAGTCTGGACCCCACGGCAGTTGTATTTCTCACTTTAAGTGAATGATTTGACTTTATTTTACATACAATCCATTTTACAAAACTTTAGTTCACTTGTTTTGGACCCAAAGGAGAAGTCCTTCTTGATTACGGAACTCTGTGCCCAATCCATACTGACTCTACATCTCTCAGGTGATTTCCATGCCTCACTAATCCAAGAACGGAAACGCTCACACAGCTATAGTGTGGAGAAAACATAAAAAGGATTCACCTGTTTAGCACATGCGCTACATAACCATTAAAGGTGGTTTCCCTTCAGGCCATTTCCCAGATGACTTTTCTAAATTGAGTCAAAACACCATCCCTGTACCTTGGAGGAACTCCCCTCTACCTTGGAGCTGGCGTTGCTGCTGCTGTAACTTGCTCACATGAACAGAGGCATGGCAGTTGGGACAGGAAAATGAAAAACGGGATCTCTCTCTCCCTGAGATACCCTAAAATCAACCTCTTATAGCAAAGTGCACCTACAAATATGGTGCTTAAATGAATTAAATCCACTGCAGAACCAGGAGAATTCTGAGAAGAGCAATAACACATTGTTATCTTCTAAAAATGCCTCCATTGCAACGACAGATCTGAATGCAAATGCAAAAGAAAGCATTCCATAATGCTCACCTTCACATCTGTCACCATTTCAGAGAAACTTCAAGTGGAATACATTTGTAGTTCTAGAAATCCTTGGGTTATGCATAGAATACATTTGAACAGACTTTGTTTTCAAAGGTACCTAGTTTTCAAGTTATATA
>NW_006408570.1:8923027-8924905 GCF_000296735.1 Chrysochloris asiatica | reverse complement strand
AAAAAAAAAAATGTCAGAACATGTGAAAGAATGCCTTCTCATAAAAAATTGGGGAAGCCTGTGCTAAGCACTAATTTTCTCATTACTACAACCTGAGCCGTTCTTTCTGCTCCTAGCCACCATTTGTCTATCAGTTTGTTGTATTGTGGTGGTTTGTGTGTTGTTGTGATGCTGGAACTATGCCAATATCACACCAATACCATGATGGAGAAGTTTCAGTGGAGCTTCCAAAGTAAGATGGACAAGGAAGAAGAAGAGGCGGGCTACTTCTGAACGTGTAGCCACTGAAAACCTTATGAATAGCAGCGGAACTTTGTCAGATATAGTGCCAGAAGATGAAAACATTATGAATAGCACCAGAATATTTTCAGGACTGGTCAAAAGCACAACAACAATTATGAGAATGTCTCAGGACCAAGCAGTGTCTCATTCTGTTGTTGGAAGGGTCACCGTGATTCAAAAATGACTCAACTGCACCCAGCAACAACAAGAGGAATAGTGCAACACTTTGGAGAATACCAAAAAGGAAACCTTAAATTTAAGAAACCTGAGCAAAGGGCCAATGAGAACAGATAAAAAAAGAAAACAGAAACTTACTTTCTCCATGGTATAAGATACATTTTCTTTTTTTATACTGAAACTAAATTTGAGAAAAGTAAACTTAACTTGCTCAATCCCGGAAATATAGTAGATAAGCAATAGTATTTTTTTTTTTTTTTTAATGAATACTGAACAGAAAGATAGAAGAGCCAGACTTTAGTTATCCTTGGCTATGAACTTGCTGTGCAAAGCTGGGCAAAGTGGTTTACTCTCTCTGAGTTCCAACTTTCTCAACTATAAAAAGAGGCCACTGGGCAAGAACTGTGTTTCCTTAAAGATTTTTGCAGATCTCTCTATGAGCTGTTAGTAATGGCCCTTAAAAATAATTTATAAAAAAAAATAATAATTTATAACTGATAGATGTGTAAATGTTTCCCTCTCCCCCAAGTCTTCCATCCTCATCTGACTGATGCATGCTCCATGAGTCTTCTTGGCTCAGAAACAGCGGCTTAACTAACGCAAAGAAAGAAAACAAATGACCAAAAAATTACTTTGATTGCTTCAATGACAACAGTAACAATAATAATAAAAGGATATACAACTACATAGAGGAGATTCTACTAAGCATCCCAAATTAGGAAGCAATAGTTCTGGCTATTGATCTTTATTTTCCATACATGCATTTTTGTATATATCTAACATGAGTTTCACAAATGACAGAGGAAGAGAAGACATTTGGGTTGAAATCAATACCTTGTCAAAATGGCAGCACAGCAGCGAGAGCCACACACTGTTCAGGTATGATTCTAGGCATTACTGATAAGGTGAATGGAAAGAGATAGCAGAAGCCCCAGACTGGATTCTGTGACTGGCATGATGCCTACCATTAACTACCCACTACTGCATCTTTTGTTTTAGTATCTTTATGCTGGAGAGCAAGTTTCAGTGTCTATTCTGACATCCATTTTGACCTATTCCTTCTTTCTTGTCTTCTTAATGACTTTGTGCTTTCTGTATGTATAATGCTCTTGATGTCATCCCACAGCTCTTCTGGTCTTCGGTTTTAGTGTTTAATGTATCAAATCTGTTCTTCAGATGATCTCTAAATTCTGTTCTTCAGATGATCTCTAATATCAAATCTGTTCTTCAGATGATCTCTAAATTCTGGTCTTCGGTTTTAGTGTTTAATGTATCAAATCTGTTCTTCAGATGATCTCTAAATTCAAGGTCATATTTTGGCTCTCGTGGATTTGTTTTCATTTTCTTCAGCTTCAGTATGAATTTGCATATGAGTAACTGACAGTCTGTTCCACAGTCTGTTTTATTGACTATGCAAAG
>NW_006408570.1:8897912-8920237 GCF_000296735.1 Chrysochloris asiatica | reverse complement strand
CCAAAAGATCCATTTTGAAAGAAGTGCAGCCAGAATGCTCCTTGGAGGCCAAGATGGCCAAACTTCGTCTCTCATACTTCGAACATAGTGTCAGGAGAGAACAGTCGCTGGAGGATATCATGTTTGATAAGGTGGAGGGTGAGAGAAAAAGAAGAAGACCCCTAACAACATGGATTGGCCAAGAGGCAGTATCAGTGGACTCAAGCGTGGCAACAGTAGTGAGGTTGGCCCAGGATCGGGCAGTGTTTCGTTCTGCTGTGCATTAGGACGCTATGGGTCGGTACCGACTCGATGGCACCTAACAACAACATCAACAACTGTATCTTTGGCTTGCTAATCCTGGAGTTAGAAAGCAAAGATAACCTTTTCTATGAAGATGTTCTGAGTTTGGGTAGTCAGAGAGGGCAATGGTTATCTGCGGAAGTACAACAAAATAGATCAAAGTGCAGTGTTACATTAGGCAAGTCACCGTAGGCTAAACATCAGTTGTCTTTTGCAAAGTGGGAACAGCAATGGAAACTACCTCATAAAGTATGGAGTTAATAAATTAAATAAGATAATATGTTTCTAGGACTTAACCCATTAATTGATGGATAGTATCTTAGTTTCCTAGCAAATGTTTTAAAAGAATAGAAATTTAATTTCTCACAGTCCTGCAAGCTAAAAGTTCAAATCAGGGTCTTGATGGTGTGCATTTCTTCCTTATGGGTAGTCCTAGGCGTCTGTCTTTCTCCTATGTGTGTATGTCTCTAGAGCTGATCTGCTGTTTTTACAACGCAGAAGTGATTAGATTTAGATCACATCCTATGTGTCTAATTAACTGAACAAAGAAAACCATATTTCAAACAGGATTACATCCACAAGTACAATGGCCAAAATTCAACAATTATTTGGGAATGGGAAGCGGGGGCCACAATTCAGTTCATAACACATGGTAAGTGCTCAGTAACTGTATCTGTGTTTATTATGGGGAAGCTGAAGCCAGACTCTGATTAAGAGATCATGGATAAGGAAGTTTTAAATGACATGTTAGTGTAGACACATTCTGCTGTAATATAAAAAAGGCTTAGAAACACACTAGGGAGGACTGCATGCTGATTTGACACCTAGTGCTGCCTTCATGGTCCATTTTGTCTGCTTTGCTCTAGGAAGAGTTTTGTCTGCTTTGCTCTTGGAAGAGTTGAAAAAACCAATTGGTCACCCCTTGATGATTAGTAAATTGTGTACTTAATGGGTAAAATGGGTAGCCAGGGAAACATCTAATGTCTCAGAAGACATCCTCTTGCCATAGATTTTCATCCTGTGTTTAAAATCCTAACATATTGAGACCTAAAATCTCTAGGTATTTTGCATCATGCCATCCCAAGTCTTATATGAATGAATGTCTGAATTCCATGAAACACTAATGCTTTGTTTCATTGTTGTTGTTGTTAAGTACCGTGGAGTTGGTTCCTACTCACAGTGACCTTGTACAGGGTTTCCAAGGCTGCACATCTTTACAGGAGCAGAAAGCCTCATCTTTCTCCTGTGGAACAGCTTGTAGTTTCAAACTGCCGACCTTGAGGTTAGCAGCCTGATTCATAACCACTATGCTACCAGAGCTCCTTAGATAGTCTCTAATCTTTATGCGGTCAAGAGTGGTTTGGTTTACCCTAGCCAAACAGGATAATGCCACTGTTGTATCTCAGTGAAATAGAAACAAGGGATTTGGGACAGCAGCTTGTCCAAAGGACCCAAAGTCTGTGCAGTGAGTGGGTCACCAGTCCTTGAATGTGGCAATCAGCCAGCCTGTAATGCTGGCCCCTTAACTACCCAGCCAGCATGCAAATCAGGTTAACACTCAACTTACTCATTTTCATGAGTTAGTCAGGGGGTGAGCTCAATTCTCACTTCTTCCAGGTGGGTGTACTACAGACATGGCTGACAGATTAACAGAAGGTATATTTGGAGAAGGAAATAATCATAAGGACTTAATTGAAGGATATTTGAACAAGGCAAAAGAAATCACCCAACCTATCTGCAAAGCACATTCCGGAAATGAATGGGTTCTTTAGTGTTTGGGACATTTTAGTGTTATAAAAATGTAGACTATAGAGCTATTATATCAAGTAATTTATGGGATGAATATTGTAATTCATTGAATGTCACGACTTATCTTTTATTCATATAGTTACTATTCCATTACCAGAGAGGGAGGTTTGTCAAAGGTTAATTATTTTAAATTGCTCCGGCAAATTTATTTTGATTTGTACAATTTTTTTTGAATAATCATAGGTCTATATATTCATACATCTTTATGAAGCTTCTTTTTAAAAAATAATATTCTTTGATGAGGCAGTTAAAGCTAAATAAATGCGTTAGTGATATATTTAAAATCTATTCCCTTTAACTCTGGATACAGATCTTCTGAGGATTATTCTATTATTATTATTATTGGTATTGATATCATTTGCTCTATTAGAGAACTTGCTCTTTTTTCTACAGATAATTTTAATAGTGACTATAAAATTAAAATTTGAATTCCTCCAGTGGTTGGTCATTGTGCATGGTATTTTTTACCTCTAGATCATTATAGGGGATCCTCCCCCAAATGGTGGTGGGAATAAGACTCTGTATGCTCTGCTCCCAATTTTGTTTCAACAGAGAGTGCCTGTTTGGCAGGAATAGACACACTCAGTTTGTGAAAGCAAGTCCTAAAAATTGGAATAAATATGGGAAGATGAGGCAAATACCTTCAAGGTTGGTGGAGGGAAATCATTTGAAAATCATAAACCTAGATTAGAAAGGAAGCTAGAAGCTAAGAAAAAAATAGGAGGAATGCCACATATACAATACAGCATACAGATGAATCCAGTTTCATTTTTTTAAACTTGATCATCTTTTCCAGGAAGCCTCCATAGTTAACGATGCTATTCTTCTTTATCTCTGTTAAATACTTAGGCAGCAAGTCTTTATTTCATTAGTGTGGTCTTATTGTTAGGTAGCTTCTAAATCATTTATAAGTCACTTGAGAGGCAGAGAGGGCTTGTGAAAGAGGGTTCAATTTGGAGTAAGAAGACCTAGCCTCACATTTCATCTCTATCGTTGATTATCTGGAAGGGCTGGGAACTGTTGTTCGATTTGTCTGAGGCTCAGTTCCTTTTGTGTAGAAGAGAAAATAAGAAAACCTACCTAGGTGCTTCATAGATGTGCTCATATGTCACCTAATAATTGCACACCTTGCCGGGTTTATAAAATTCTTGCATATTTATCTTTCTTCATCCCCAAACAGCAGTAGAAGATGAGTACTCTTATCCATCCATTTTTATGAACATGGGTATCAATAAATTATGTGGAAATGGTATTTACCACTCTAAGTTATTATTATTTACAATCTGCTAGCTTTATATCCCCCAATTTAATATTAATATCTCTGAGACTACAGGTCATATCTGTCTTTTTTTCCTTTTATCTCATACTTTCCCCATGTTTCATTCTTTCAGGTGACTTGTTGCTCAGTAAAACTGTGTTTATAGATTGCCAAGCTAAATGACTAATTTATTCTATACCAAGAAGAAATAATCTACCATTTGACCAAAATGTTCACTTTTAATCAGTTGTACTGGTCTTGTGCACATGGTCAAAATGTTCCTGAAAAGCACAGAAATTCTGGAAGCACAGAAATATCTATTCTATAATGCTATTGCTGAAACAAAAGCCATAGTACATCTTCCTGAAAAGCATGAATAGTGAGACTTAATAGACAGGCCTCAGGTATAGGTTGTGAGACATTTGTCAATTATTTACCCCACTAAAAGGAAAACTCCATCTGAGAAGGGTCTTGGTCTGTCTTATTTATATTAGAAATTTTGGGTACCTGGCATATAGTTGTCACTAAGCAAATATTACCTACCCATAGAACCTTTCATTGTTGTTGTTGTTGTTGTTATGTGCCGTGGAGTCAGTTCCGACTCATAGTGACCCTACACAGGGTTTCCAAGGCTGTAAATCTTTACGGGAGCAGACCACCTCATCTTTCTCCCGCAGAACCACTGGTAGTTTCGAACTGCTGACCTTGCAGCTCGCAAGCCGATTCATAACCACTACGCTACCAGAGCTTTCATTATACACATATAAATCAGATGTTTAGAAAAGCATGGGATTTTGAAATTAAAGGTGAATGTGAGAGTTTTGAAAAGATTCAAAATAAATAAATAGTTTTTAGAGATGGGGCTCATGAAAAAAACGTAAAGAAACAAAGTTATTATTCAAAAGAGGAAAATAAAGGACAATTGCAAGTATCATATACCATCCTATAAGGCATCTATAAGGTAGTAGGTATGTTGGCAATGGACTCCTCATCTCTGCTGTTAACAGAAGCTGAAAGATGTGGCAGTCTGCTTCCAGAAAGAGGGATAGCCTTGGAAACACCATGGAACAGTTCTACTCTGTCCTTTAGGGTGGCTGAGTCAGAGTGGATTTGACTGCAATGGTTTTGGTTTTGGTATTGGTTTTTTGTGGTATGGAAGATATGTTTATTAAAAGTAAGCAAATATATACAGGTATGCATAAACTAGGGGTCCTGGTGTGGCACCTGTGGGATAAAGCACTGGACCACAAGGTCGGTGGTTCATACTTATCAGTGGCTCCTTGCAAACCCTACACATGATTGCTATGAGTCGAAACCGACTCAACAACAATAACATAAATTAAATATTCATTGAAAAATGGTAAGAAGTGAATCAGAAAAACACAGCACTAGCCCTCATTGATTGAACTTTGGCTATTTTCTAGGCACAGTTTTAAGAACTTGACTCATCAAACCATTACTCTAAGGTAGGTATTATCATAGATGAGAAAATCAGCGCTGAGAATAAATGAGCAACTTTCTCAAAATCACCAATTGCTCAGTACAATCTGGAATGAATATGGGGTGTAGGCACTCAATTGCTCTGGTGATTTAAGACAACCAACATATTCAATCTTGCCTTTGAACTGCTCTACAGTGTTTCCTCCATGGACCCTAAACCAGTTGTCATCAAGTCAACTCTGACTCATGGTGACTTCATATGGGTCAGAATACAACTGTGCTCCATAGAGTTTCAGTGTTTGCCTCAACACTGGTTGAATAAATAGCATCATGATAAGTAGAGAAAAGGCTGAAGTTAAAAAATTTTCATTTTGCTTGGATCCACTATCAACACTTATGGAACCAGCAGTCAAAAATCAACTGACAGTTCTGCTACGCAAGAACTCTTTAAAGTGTTCAAAAATCAAGATGTCAGTTTGAGAAATAAGGCGTGCCTGATCCAACCCATGGTATTTTCAATAGCCTCATATGCATGTGAAAGTTGGACAATGAATAAGGAAGATTATAGAAGAAATGATGTTAGAGAAGAATATTAAAAATTGCCAGAAGAACAAGCAAATCTGTGTTAGAAGAAGTACAGCCAGAATGCTCCTTAGAAGCCAGGATGGCCAGATTTTGTCTTTCATACGTTGGACATATGGAGGAACGAGTCCCTGGAGAAGAACATCATGCTTGGTAAAGTGGACAATAAGCAAAAAAACAGGAAGACCCCCAATGAGATGGATTTGGACAGCGGCAGCACAATAAACTCAAGCGTAATGATCTTGAGGCTGGCAAAGGGTCAAGCAGTGTTTCATTTTGTTGTGGATAGGGTTTCTATGAGTCAGAACAGACTCGATAGAACCTAACAACAACAGCAATAGGTTTCCAAGCCTTTCTTCTAAGTTACCTCTGGTAACTTCTTTAACCTCCAACTTTTGGTTAGCAGCGGAGTGTGTTACTTTTTACAGCACTCAGGGAATTTGTAGAGCACCTAGGGAATTCTATAGCTGATTACTATTTTACTTAATAGTGTGGTTGAAAGCAGGAGCTGATTGTCACTGTGATTATGTGAATCCTTTATTCACACTACCAACAGAGTGATTTGTAAAATATACATTGTTGTTGTTGTTGAGTGTCATCCGGTTGGTTCTGACTCTTAGAGCCCCTGTCTAAGGTTTCTGAGGAGTGGCTGGTGAGTTTGAACCTTCAAAAAGTTTGTGGGAAAATTCCATTATATTTGAATTTCATTTTTCCATGAAGTTTTTTAAGCCCCCTCATATATGGATTATACCTATACAAATAGTTTGCCATCATCAAGTCTCCTATATCCAGATTTCACGGTAAAGTCAGGGCCACTAGGATTGAATTACTAAATCAGTAAGTAGAAGGAAGATTGATCTTTAGAACAGTTTACTTGGTCTTACACATTTTTGTTTTCCCCATCATCTAGCTAAAACTAAATCAAGAGATATTTTCATTGAATTAAGCTATATGGCTATATAAAACTCAACCATTAACTACACAGTTGCCAAATCACCACTTACTACTGAATTGCAGAATCTTCTCTCTAAGGTAGGATTTTTGTGTGGAGAGACACTGGACCAGGGTGTAAGCAACACTGGCAATGACTTTATAACTTTAACAGTCAAGGTATTGCTCTAAATTGTCAAGATAGAATTGATAGGATGGGTTCCATAGAATACCATGGCAACACTAAACCCATCTTATCCCTACTCTACCAAACATTAGGATAGAAAATCCTTCAACAGCTAGTCTTTTTCGTCAGAGACAATCTGATTCGTGGGTTAGAATATTTCTATTTTAATTCTCTTTAACAAAGACCTCTAAGTCCAGAAGCTTTGTCAATAGCAGGTAAAGTTCTCTTCTGACCACCCCTTCAAGTTTCTAGTGGCACTGGGATAATATTGTGAGGGGAAAGGCCTCCAGAGGAACAGCTGATTAGATTCTGGCAAGACGGACCAAACATCTGCTTCAAACAAAAGACATCTGCATATTTCACATTTATTTTTCATAATTTACAGAAGCAACCTGCCAAAATTCAGCAAGGGAGAATATGTTAGCACATAATTAGCTTAAAGTTTGCTTGCTTTAGAAGTATGAGCATCAAACCCAGGAGCTCACCTGGGAGGACATCAAGGAATGGCAGAACTGCACTTTGATTTCTGTAAATTCACTTTTAGGCCTTGTCTACCAGGACACAAGACGCATCCTTTCTATGCTTGGGAGAGGGAAGTAAATATGCCAGAGATGACAATAGGAGGTTCTTTTGTCCTTGTATTTGAAAAAATAAAATAAAATCTAAAATTTCCATGCCAAATGGGCAGCCAAAGGCGAGGTCATTTGTTAAATAAGATTTGATTAAGCAGACAGATTTTGTTTCTACAGTACCCAGGTTAGTTAATGGTCCCATACAACATGGTTTTTCATTGTGAATGTATGTCCTGAGAGTGCTGATGGCATGGTGAGAAATCGGGTGTGGGGCATTTTATTATTTCTCAAAGCAGCTGAATGTGGTTACGTACCCCAAAAACATGCAGGGAAATATATTTGCTTCCCAGGTGTCCAAACGTTTGGAATATGTTGTTTTTGTTAAGCACCATCAAGTCAGTTCAATTCTGACTCACAGTAACCCTGCATAGGGTTTCCATGGAGCATCTGGTGGGTTTGAACCACTGACCTTGTGAGGTATATCAACTAGCAGATGATTAATTTGTCCAAAGCACATGTGAAACTCCCTAGTGACCTCTGATTACCTGGACACTTGTACGATGAAGATGGGAAGAAATGAGAGATTTAGAGCAGGAAGGGACAAGTCAGAGAAATAGAGTTATTTCCTTTAACGTTGTTTCTTCTCACCCAATGTGAAAGCTGGGTACTTCAGAGTATATACCAAAAAAGGCTCATAAAATTGTTTTGAATGTAAGAGGCTTCAACACCTTCTCTGTATCAGTTCTTGTTGTTTCTAATGTAATTATCAGTCTGCTATCAGGATAATCTTCCTACCATGCATATTAGATCATTTAATTGGATGCTGTTGTTGAGTTGATTCTGACTCTGGGTGACCCCTTAATGGCTGAGTAGAATTGTTCCACGGGGTTGTCAATGACTAATTTTTTAGATAGAGCTCTAGAGACTCAAACTGCCAAAATTTCAGGTATCAACCATGTGTCTTAACTATCTGCACCACTTAATAATGGAGTTTGGTGTGGCGCTGTGTGTTAGTGTGCCAGACTACAAGGCCATTTGAACTGCAGGGTCGGTGGTTCAAGCTCACCAGCTGCTCCTCGGAAACCCTAAACAGGGTCGCTATGGGTTGGAACCAATTTGACGTCACTTAACAACAACAGTATTGATGTGGTGCTGTGGGTTAATGCCCTGCACTGCAAAGTCGTTTGAACCCCAACCTGGTGGTTCAAGCTTACCAGCTGTTCCTCGGAAACCCTATACAGGGTTGCTATGGGATGGAAATGATTCGATGGCACTTAACAACAACTCAGTGCACTGCATTAGATAATTAGCCTCTTCAAAAGCTGTCAAAGACTCTATAGTATAATGAACGGGGCTCAAAGTCCTAAAACTGGTATTCTAACAAGGGAAACTCAGGAGCCCGAGGGCCTGAGTATGAATCCCAGCTCTGGCAATTGCTGGCTGTGTATCTTCAGAGAATCAGTTAACCTCCCTGTGCCTCAAGTTCCTCGTCTGTAAAATGAAGATAATATTTTCACGAATGTTCTTAGTTCTTACAAGGATTGAATGAGTAATCTGTTTTGAGCACTTGGAGCAGTGCCTGACACACAATAAGCATTACGCAAATGTTAAATGAGTATCTGCTGTCTTCAACAATGTGCTCCAGAACCACACTTCAAGTTTCTCTTCAGCTGTGCTCCCTTCTGCCTTCTACCTCTCAACCATGCAGCACTCCCCCGACTTGATTTACATGTCCCTTTCCCTTTTTCCACTTATTGCAATTCTAAACATCCTTCAAAATACACCTTCCTAGAAAAATTTTCCTAAAAGAGTAGTCCCACTTCAACATGCCAACAGCTCATTATTTACACTAGCATCATAACCTTTATTTCATTCCATCCTGCCTAGCATTATAGCTCAATCATTACATATCTGCTCTCCCCCATGACTATAAATCCCTCAAGAGTTATTCATGCTTGTAATCCCCAGAACACTTGCCTAAAATAGGGGTTCAATAAAAGCTCATAAGAGGATGAAAAGAATACAGGAAAGGTAGGCATGCCTTTCGAAGCAATTCTTTGAAATATCCACTTTGTCCCAAGTGCTGAATTTTAGAATTCATGCATTACAAGTCACTTTTCAGGTTGTCTAAACACAATATCAGGCACAATGTCATTTTAATAATGAATGGAAAGATTGTTGCTATCCGTTAAGTACTTTGCTTAATGCCAAATATCTATGTTTCTTTGAAAATGACATGCAACAACCTTAGAGAACTAAATGCTATGACACACAATTTTGTCAGGAATTTATTTTCTTGATAATTCCACATGTAAATTATTTCTGAAGCATTTTCTGTATGCCTCATGAGGACTCCTCACTGAGGAGAGAAGACTGTGCCTTAATATTTTCTGAGTAACATGGACTTGTGTTTTTATTGGCTGTTGAATTCTAACCACAAAAACTGACTTCAGTTATATAGAAATAGTAAAGAGCACTTAATAGAAACATGAGGAAATGCTAGATCATAAACCAACAAATTTCAAACTGTCTCCCAAAAGTAAACCTTTGGGGATTTCTGTCAAGATGATGGACTCGGCAGAAAAGCTACACAGACCCTCCATAGCAAAGATACAGGAGACCAAATCAAACAGATGCAGATGTTAGTCCTAGAACCTTGAGTTTCAATGGGAGGGATTGAATGTTTACTAGGAGAAGAAGCTTAACAGGCCTGATGAAAAAGGAGAGAAAAAGAAGGTGAACTTTGTCAGTAATCTTGAACTCCTGCAAACTGCTTTGGAGGCAGACAGTGTTCTGGTGGTACAGGTGCACTGTCTGGTGACTGGAGACCAGAAAAGTGTAATTCTTTCGTTCTCCCTTCACTCTCCTGGGAAGTAAAGGAGTCATCAGTCACCAGTCTCATCTGCCCTCAGCTCAGTCTCTGCTCTCCTGGAATCATAGCCATGCTGTTGTGAGCCATATCGTTGTGAGGTGATTGCTAGCTGCGCCATCTTGGTTCCTGGATTCAGGTGAGCCCTGCTCCACACTTGCAGAACTCATCCCAGTTTGTGTGCCCTTAACAAAGGCAACACCTTGGCCCATAGGAACTCCATCTAGGACTGCAGCACCACTATTTTATCCTTACTGGACCCAACATGTACGTTCCTTGGCTGGCAGGAGCCCCAAGTTTTCTCCAGCACCTGCCCTGGATATTTCCCTTTTATTGTATCTGTTTGATTATTCTTTCATCTCCCTCTTCTCTTTACCTTCCCTTGTGTTTGGTTCTATCACTGTTTTTGTTTTTTCTTCTGTTTCTTTCTCCCCACTTCCATTATTCTTTATTATTATTTTTTGTTACCGATTTTTTTATTTACTACTTTCTGATACCTCTTTCTTTTCTTCTTCCCTCTCCCTAATTGTGCTTAGCAGTTTTTCTTTGTTTTTATTTTCTACTTTATTTTTCTCTTCTGTGGTTTTATTTTCCTTCTCCTCTTTTCTTTTATTGGTTATTGTATTCTCTTCTTGCTGCTGCCTATTTTTTTTTCTACTTTTACTTTTTGTTAATTTTTTTTTTTTTTTTGTATTATTGTTTTGTTTTCTCTTGTGTATATGTGTGGGGTTTGTGTTTTCTCTTCTTGCCACACCCAACAGTGCCCAAACAACCTGGTCACAACTCTACCCTCTGTGGCCCTACCAACTGGGAAATCACCAATACCAGCTTCTATACCACTTGATCATCAATAGACCCCAGCCAACACCAGCCAAACTTATCCTGAACTGAGCTGCATGAATGGCAGATGGACTGAGCACATGCTTCCATTCTCTAATTATACCCAACAGGAGGCAGTTGGTGAGTGTTCAAGAACACACTAGCAACAATCATCAATTAAATACAAATACAATGCCATCACAATGTTTCCGAGGCAACAGACAATTTTAGTTCACACAAGGAAACAAGACATAGTGGCTCAATCAAATGAACAGGATGCAAATGAAAACAACAAAGTGATATCATCCTAACCCAACATTAATTTCAAATTTCAAAAAAAAAGCAGAAAACAACAAATGCTGATGAAGGTGTGAGGAGTCTGGTACCCTCCTCTACTACTGGTGAGACTGTAAAATGTTACAACCACTCTGCAAAATGATATGGCACTTTCTCAAATACTTGGAAATAGAAATACCGTCTGACCCAGCAATCTCTCTACTTGGTATATAACCTCAAGAAATAAGAGCCATGCAAAAAGGAGACAGCCTAAGCTTATCAATGGAAGAATGGAAAAGCAATCTTTAGTACATACAGATAGTGGAATACTGCATAATGCTGAAGAATAGCACCGAATCTTCAAAAAAACATCATAACATGGATGAACCTGAAGAACATTAAGCTGAAAGAAATTAGTCAATCACAAAAGGACAAATATTGTATGAGACCACTATTTTAAAAAGTTATGAAAAGGTTTTCGTGCTAAAAGAGACATTCTTTGATGGTTACCAGGGGTAGGAGGGAAGAGAGGATAATTCACTGACTAGAAAATTATTAACTTGGGTGGCAGGGCAGACAATATTTAGGGAGGTTGGCAGAAGAATGATGAAGACAGGAGAAGAAACAGGGAAGACTGCAGGAGTCAAAGGGACTTAGAAGTAAATACTGTTCTATACACAATTCTGCAAGAAGAGTGATGGACAGATACATGGAAATATACACAAGCTGAATAGGTTTGGGAGGGAATGTGGCATTAGACCCACAAATATATAAAGGTTTGACAAAGGATATTTATACATGGGTATTTACCTTTGCTGCAAAAATATGTATGTTTGTGGTGGAGAGTGTTCTTAAGTGTCATCAAGTTGGTTTCAACTCATCATAACCCTGTATAGGGTTTCTGAGGAGCTTGCTGGTAGGATTGAACCACCCATCTTGCAGTTAGCATCAAAATTATGCAACCTGCTTAGACATTATCAGACACTTTGAGGGAATGAGTTGTTGGACCTGGGAGTTCAGGACAACAGTCTTAGGGAACACCATGGTCAATTGACATAACAAACTCCACCACGACAATTTTCTACATTGTCTTCATGAGTAGCGACTAGTGTCTTAAAAGTTCATGAGCAGCCATCTAAAGTGCAGCTACTGGGCTCTTCTGTGCTGCAGAAAGACTGACAAAAATTGATGATACTTGGGTTCAACAAGTCTAATAAGTTCAAAAGACTTTTCCTTTTTTATAATCCAAAAAGTAGCTTACTATCCCTAGTTGGAACAGATCTGAGATCAACCTGATTGAAGCATTATCTCTGAATCATTTCTGCATCATCTATTTTTAAATTGTTGTTTAGTAGTGGGTCAGAGTAAGGAGTTATGGTTAGGACTATGCCCACATCTAGGGTAGGCCTGGGACTTCATTTAGTGTTAGGGTTAGGGCTAAGTATAGGATTATTTTTAGTAAAGTTTGGTCTAGTTTTAATGTTACAGTTAGTTTTATTTTTCTTTTTTCTTGAAATCTACTTGTTATTTCCTCTTCATTTGGAAATTCTGTAACTATATATTATTTCCTCTTTTTACTTTATGGTTTGATTTTTTTATTGTTGTTGTAAACTGGTCTCTGGTCCCCTGTGTTTAGTCTTGTAGGTTTGTTTTACTTTGAATATTACAGATCTGGGTTCAGTTCTGGATGGTATTGTCATGTATGTTAGTTTCAGGTTATTATCTGTGCCCAAAAAAACCCCTTTAGAATTTTTGGTAAGGTTGTCTGGTTTTTTGTAAATTCTTCTAATTTTTGTTTATTTGGAAGTGTCTTAATTTTAACATCATTTTGATGCACAGTGTTTCTGAGTGTACAATTCCTGGTTAGGAATTCTTTCTTTCAGAGTTTTATATGTGTCATCCATTGTCTTCTTGCCTGCTTGGTTTCTGCTGAGAAATCAGACCCTACCTAGTCTTATCAACTTTCCTTTGTAGATAACTTTTCATTGCTCCTGAGCTCCTCTCAGGATTCCTTGTCTTTGGTAATGAAAAGCTTAAATATAATATGTCTTGGTGATTTTCTTTTGAGGTCTATCTTGTCAGAAGTGCATTTAACTTCATGATGTTAGGGAAGTTTTCTTCCAAGAACTCCTGGACATTTTATGCTTTTTTTTTTTTGGTCTCTTTCTGTTCAGGAATTCATTCATATGTAAACTATTCTACTATTCCTCTTAATGGTGTCCAATAGAAATCTTAGGCTTTTTTCAGTTTTTAACTGAAAACTGTTTCTTTTAACTGTTTGTTAAAAAAAAAAAAGTTTCTTTTAACTGTTCCTCTAGCCAATGAATATTGAGAGATTTGTCTTCAAGCTCAGTCATTTAGCCTTCTATTAATCCAGTTCTTCTGTGCCCTTTCAATGCATCGATTTATAAATTCTTACTATTCATCTACTGGCTTTCTAATTGTTATATTTGCATGTTGTTGTTGTTGTTAAGTGCCACCAAGTTAGTTCCAATTCAAAGCAACCTTGTATAGGGTTTTGGAAGAACAGCTTCTGGGTTTGAACTGCTGACCTTGTGGTTTGCAGTTCAGTGCTGATCCTACAGTATCATACCAGAAGTCCGTAGTTTGCAACTTCTCATTTCCTTTGTCAGTTTGTTCTTGAGTGTTTTCCTGAATTTTTGTAAAGTTTTTCTCTGTGTTCTCCTTGCTTTCCTCAATCTTTTCGCAATCCATTGAACATTCTTTTGTACGTTTAAACATTCTTTTAAGTTCCTTATTGAGTAGTTCTAATACATTTCTGGTATTATATTTTCGGGCTCTGCATTTTGGTCATTTGCTTGAGACACTCTGTCTTGTTCCTTTGTGTACGCTGAACTTAAATGTTTTCCTCTGGTGTTGTGTATTTTTATCAAATTGATGACTGCAGAATGCTGTGCTTTCAGGCCCTCACCACCTGTCTTTTGGTGGATGTGATAGAGACTGGAAGTGTGAACATAGCTTTCTGTTCGCTGTTTGTATAGCATTGGTCAGGGTGGGCTCACATGACTTCAGTAGCAGACCAGGTATTCCCAATGCCCGACACCAGGCAGAGTAGAAGTTGTATAGAATGGGTGCCACTGGCCACAGTATTAGAGAAGGTGGGGACTGGACACCAGCAGGGCATAGAACAAGGGAAAACTGCACTTCCCTTGCCACTTATCTTCAGCCACATCCGGTACCTGCCGGCTACTGTGTCAACAGCTTCAAGCAAAAGCTCAAGATAGCCATGCAGTTCCACATCACCTGTTCTTTCTTCTCTCTCACTGCTCCTGATCAGTTTCCTCTTACAATCAGCACTCAATCCACCTTTCTGTCTTATCCTCTGAAGCTCCGGGCTTCAGGATCACCATCTACATCCACTTCACTTGGCCACCCATGTCTTTGTTGCAGAGAATCTGCTCAGTGTGTCTTACTACTCTGACATCTTATCCCAGAACTCCTTTTTAATCTTTAAAAACCAGGGGAATCAGCTGTCTCTTTTTCTCAGTAGTTAAATTATGTTCAACACCCAATATTACACAACATATGTCATCTTGACCAGGGCTGTGTGGTATGGGAGGAGACATCAGAGTAAGTTCCTTACTCTCCTGACATGTTTACTTCTTTCCAAAGATAATAAAAATTTCCCTACTTTCCTTAGCCTCCAAATTTTATTGGACAATTTTATTTTCTTGTTAGAAATTAAAATGCAGTTTTATGAGTCTTTAAAGTCTAAAGAAAATAGCTACTAATGGTGTCTTTTTATTGCTCATAATTCATCCTGCCCCCCCCCCCAAAAAAAGGCAGGGCTGATTACTGCTTAGTCTTAAATTTTCTAATTGTTTTAGATTTTGCACTTATTTTAGACATTTTCACTTTGCCCCCTAAAATAAATTAAGACAAAAGGTAAATTAAAGAGAGGAATTCAACATAAAGAGAATAAATAAACAGAACACAGATTGCAAAGCAGGAATGAAAACAAGGCTTCCCAGACCAATCTGTTAAAGGAATGCTACAAATGTGAAGTGTTTACTATTTTAAAACATTAATCATGTACTCACTCTGTTTATTTAGCTATCAATGTTTTTCCTGTAACTCTGACTTGAAAATGTGTAAGCTGTTTAGAATTAGGACTCAAACTGAAGCCAAATGATATTTTGATTATTTATATTCCATAACTTGTCTTGAAACTTCAGAGCTGCAGTCTTTTCATTTCAATTCACACCTTTTTAAAAAGTCATTATTATTTTGTATAATGTGACATATCAAATAACTTTTATTGCCACCCACTACCACACGTTCAAGCTACAGCCATTAAAGATAGGGAGCCCAAGTACTCCATCAATGAACCTATTCAAAAGATTCCCATCTTCTTGCATTTGCTTAGAATCCATGCAATGACCACACAATGGTACCTTATAAAACTGGTCTAGTCATCAAAATCAGGCGTTCTGAAGAGCTGAAGGTTTCCCAAATTCTAGGAAGTTTTGTTTTAATAGATATTAGTTCTTTTTAATAAAAATTAATAACTTAGATCTGCTGATGGGATAACCACCATCATATTCTCTTCATAAACAAGAGTTTCTTACCTGATTTCACACGATTATAATAAGTCTTGTTGTGGCAAGAAACAAATTACATGTGTTTGATTTTCTAGTCATACCCATTGAGAAAGATAGGAAAGTGTTAGTTAGAACTCCTCTGGAAAAGCACTAGAATTTTCTCCTGGAATACGGACATGAAATAATTCTCCTCAATTAAAGTACCTACTAAAGAGCCCTGGTGGTGCCAGGGTTAAAGCACTCATCTACTAATCAAAAGGCCTGTAGCTCTAACTCATGTAGCAGCTACACTGTAGAAAAGACTTGGTAATCTACTCCCATAAAGATTTCAGCCTACAAGACCTTAGGAGGCAGATTTACTTTGTCATTTAGGTGGTTATGAGTCTGAATTGACTCAATAGCACACAGCAAGAACAACAACAAAATATTAAGTCAATGAAATGGATAAGATCCTAAAAGTGCATGTTGTAGTTAAGTGCCATTGAATCAGTTCTGACTTACAGTGACCCTGTATAGGGTTTCCAAGGAATGGCTGGTTAGTTTGAACCACCAACCTTACAGTTCAAACCAACTTTGTGGTTGAGTGTTTATGCTACAGCACCATCCCAGGACTCCTTTAAAGTGTATATATTCCTTGAAAACTGTCATTGGCACCATTAATTTATACATACCACACTCAGGTATGAGGTCCTGGTGTGGCACTGTGGGTTATTGCGCCAGACTGCAAAGCCGTTTGATATTGCAAGGTTGGCAGTTCAAATTCACCAACTGCTCCTTGGCAACCCTACACAGGATCGTCATGGGTGGAAACCGACTTGCTGGCACTTAACAACAACAACAACACTAGGGTATGCTGGGAAATTGCAGCATCTGTATTTTCTACAATGGACCTAAAATATCTCAAGCACTCCATTTCTTCTTATTTTCACTCTGGCCCTGGAATTGTTGCCTGATGTCATTTGGTGCTTGGTAGGCACTGACTAACTTGAACATATTCCACATTCAGTATTCTAAGGATCCTCAGCTCTTAAGTTGTCAAGTCAGCCGAAGGCTTTCCTGGCACTCTGCCACATCCTTGTCTAGGATATTCACTAGGCCAAAGTCTGACTCTCTGAAAAGCTGGGTTTCACCAGAGAAGCAAAGAAAAGTCCCTACATCTCATCTTTTTCTTACATCTGAGAACCAAAAAGACATCCTTCCTTGGCCTCTGTCAGGGTATGAGTATTCCCTCTGCTGTATATACCATTTTCCAAGGGTGGTATAGGTCTTCTCCTTTCTCTATGTCCATGAGAGTACAGGGTACTCTCATGGTAAAGGTTATGATTTCTGTGAGGAAAAATGAAAACTTCTTAAGTTTAATAGTTTCTAATTTGCATCCTTGTTAGAGTAATAGAGAGGGCCATTGTAGGCGAGTGGTGCTCGGTGTCTCCAGACTCCCCTTTCTGTTTCTTTACCATCTTCCATCCTTCAGTAATAACTGTCCTCCAGGTGCCCAGTGCCCTCACTAGCTATTCATCTCTCCCCCTAACTAAATATTCAGACCAACTAACAGGCACACAATGTAGAATATGACTTTAGGCATCATCTTTCTCTAGAGAATTACAAAGGACTAATAATTGAACCAAAAGGAGTCCAGGTGTGACGCTGCAAATTAATGTGCTGGACTGCAAGATTGGTTTGAACTACAAGGTTGGTGGTTCTAGCTCACCAGCCACTCCTTGGAAGTCCGATACATAGTTGAAATGAGTCAGAAATGACTCAATGGCACTTTACAACAACAACAATATCTGAACCAAAAATGTTTACCAACTGCTCCTCTGAAACCTTTTATACAAGTTAGCTATGAGTCGGTATCGACTCCATGCCACTTAACAACAATACTTGAAGCAAAGAAGCTCTGATGGCTCAACAGTTAAATACTCAGCTGCTCACTGATAGACTGATGGTTTGAGCCCACTCAATGGCTCTATGGAAGAAAGAGCCAGTGATAGGTTTCCATAAAGATTACAGCCATGAAAATCTTATGGAACAGTTCTACTCTGTCACATGGGGTCTCTATGAGTTGAAATCAACTAGACAGCAACGAGCAGCAGGCACAACCCTTGAATGAAAGCAATGAATCACTTAGAGTGGAATTCTCAACATTAATGATTGAAAAATAACATTGTAGACAGCAAAGACATTTTCCAGATTCCACTGAAATAATACCTTGTATGTGCAATGACTTCCTAGATTTTCCTATTTATATGTTCAAACAGAGATCTATACACATGCACATGTCTATGAGAAAACACACAGACACTTCAAATTGATCTATCAAGGCATGTCAACATGAAATTAACAGATATAAACAAATAAAATTGTTTATAAATATATAGTGCTAAAATGTGTCCACTCATTTCACACAGTCCTCCTTAAATAAATAGCAAAGAATTACAGAAATAAATAAAGAATTACAGAAATAACATAAGGACTCTAAGCAAATCCCAAATAATTCAATTGGTTCCAGAATAACTTACAAGTCGCCCCTTAACACATTGCTATTACCTAGTGATGGAAATGAGCACAGGTGCCTTGCTGTTTTGAGTCATTAAAACAACGTCAAATGCCCTGTTTTGTAAAGAAGGCAATTTTGAGTAAGCCTAAATATGTTATGAAAACTGAATTTTGTTTTTTTTTTCATTATTACTATTTTGTTTTACATTTATAGGCTATGGGAGTCTGTATTAGTGGCATTTCAGTTTCTGAAACAAAATCAATTAAGAAGAATTTTCAGTATTTTTAATAAACACCACTTCTTAGAATATATGTTGTACTTTTTCCTCATGTTGCCATTTCCCTGTAATTTCCTACAAGAGAAAACTTTCTGCAGTGTTTGGTGGATATGTCTCATCTTGGCCTGGTATCTCTGTGTAAGCCTCAGGATAACATTTTGAAAAACAAATCTGGAATTGCCTGGGTATATCTTGATGGGTTTGCTTGTAGACACATCTAGACAAATTTCAATGACTGTTCTATTGAGTTTGTTACTTTCTAGAAGGATCAATGTTTTTCCAAACTCAATCTGAAAGGTTAGTCAAATCTCTTGTCTCCATTACTTCCATTTTCACAAGTATCTTTGAAAGAGTATTACTAAGTAGAAAACTATCCTTCTTGGATACTGGTTAGCTTTACTGGGAATATTTTCCTCTCTAGAAAGACTCATCAGTCACATTGCTGCTCAACCTCACTTTCCCTACAGCCCAAAAGTAGTACAGTGCTGTTGAGTGAATTCGGCCTTCTGGGCAACCCCATGCATATCAGAGTGGAACTGAGCTTCATAGGGTTTTCAGGGGCTGGGAGTTTTGTAAGTTGATTGCTATTTGTTTCTTCTGAGATAGCTCTGAATGGACTCCAACCTCTAACCTTTCCGTTAATCACTGTGAAAACAGTGTGAAGCATGTGTGACTTCCCCATGTTGTGTTGTTGTTATGTGCTGTGGAGTCAGTTCTAACACACAGCGACCCTGTACAGGGTTTCGGAGGCTGTAAATCTTTACGGGAGCAGAAAGCCTCATCTTTCTCCCATGGAACAGCTGGTAGTTTTGAACTGCTGACCCTGAGGTTAGCAGCCCGATTCCTAACCACTACACTACTGTTAGCCCACCTTTAACCCCAATGATAGTGCGGTAGCCAGTCTTGCACAGGTACACCTGGCAGTGTTCCCCCTCAGCTGTACTGCATATGCCCTTTGACACTATGACACTTGTCCTCACACATGCAAATCCCAGGATGTCAGAAGTTAATTCCCTTACAGCAAAAAGCTGGGGGATAAAGGCTTCCCCTTCCGTTTCTTGGATAATTCTGAGGCATGCCTATGCAGCTCCACAGAAAGCCCCAGGAGACCCAAGCCTGTTATTCACAAAGGTGGCCAGTTCTATAAAGCATCTTTGAATTGTTTTACTCTTCCCCATTCTATCTCATGCCTCCTGGAATTATTTACAAAAGAGAAAGAAAAAAAAATGTACTTGAGTACTAGTCTTTGTCTCAGGTTCTGCTCTTGAGAGGGAACTCAGGATAAAGCAAGCCCATGATGCCACATTCTAGAGCTGGCAGCAGAATGTATCAAATGGAGACATGATTTGCTATTATTTAGGAAGGCATTTTAATAGACTTTTCTGGTTTTCAAAGGCAAACTCAGAACCTAGTCAAAAAGGAAAGCCATTGGCCATGGGGCATCTCCAGCAATGTAAAATTAAAGTCAATTCTAGAAGCCCAAAACCAAAAATCAATTGCCATCAAATCAGCTTTGACTCAGGGCAACCCCAAGTGTGTCAGAAAAGAACTGTGCTCTGTCGGGTTTCCAATGTTTTACTACTTCTGAAAATAGATGGCCAGGCTTTATTTCTGAAGCACTTTGGGAGAAGTGGGGGGCATCAACTGGCAACTTTTCAGTTAGCAGCTGCCTGTTTGCCCCATGTAGGGACTTCTTTTCCTATGTTGTTGTTAAGTACCATCGGGTAGATTCGGACTCATAGTGACTGTATAGGGTTTCCAAGGTGCAGGTGGTGGGTTTGAACCTCTGACCTTGAGGTTAGCAGTCCAGTGGTTATCCTACAGCGCTACACAAGAAGGTGTTATTAGTCTGATATTGACTATCTATAGTCATTCAAAAGGGACAAAGAACAAAGACAGAAAAAGGAGTGATGGTGACGGCACAGGTATCAGAAGCCTGAAATATGACAGGAGACCTAGGTAAGCAGAGAACGGCAGCAGGAAACACATATGATGGAGACTCACCAACAGACTCATGACCACCAATGTTGGCACTTGAGTTGTCTGTGTTGTGTGGTTCTCATGATTTCCTCAAATATCCAGCAAAATTGTTTAACCATGGCAACCTAAAGTGAGTTTGATGACAATCTGGGGAATAAAGGAAGAGGCTGTGTCTGTGCTCAGAGAGGAATGAGACGGGGAAAAGGCTACAGCTTTCAGAAGTGATACTCACAAGGTGAGTGAAAATAACTGATCATTTTGAGTAGTGACCCATGTTAAGAAGTGGCAGGCAATGAACAAACCATCTATTCTCTTACCAGGAATCCACATAATAATTTGGGGACAAGGTCTCCTAGAATTACACAGGAGACAGGTTTGAGTTGCTTTATTAGATATAAAAGATGTCTAAACCCCAAACCACTGTCATCGATTCAACTTTGACTCACAGTGACCGCTTTCTCTCACAGAGTGGCTGGTGTGTTTTAACTTCTCACCTTGTTATTAGCAGTCCTGTGCTTATCCACCAGTGCCACCAAGGCTCCTTTATCAAAGATAAAGATAGTCAAAACTGGAAACATTAAAAATATATGCAGGAGGCATGTTATCTGTATATTTCATCCAAGTGCCTTAATATGTGATCATTCTCCTGGTGTGGCACTGTAGGATATGCCCCAGACTGCTAACCACAAGGTCAGTGGTTCAAACCCACCATTCACTCCTTGGACACTCTATACAGGGTCTCTATGAGTAGTAACAGACACAACAGCACTTAACAACAACAACAACACATGCCACCACTTGTCTGTCAGTTTGCTGTATTGTACCGGCTTCTGTGTGTGTTGCTGTGATCCTGGAAATTATGCCATTAATATTTAAATACAACAAGGTCACCCATGGTGGACAGGTATCAACAGAGCTTCCAAACTAAGAAGAAGGAGAGGCAGACTACTTTGAATGGTTAGACACTGAAAACCTTATGAATGGCACCAGAACATTGTCAGATATATGACATGTGCCAGAAGATGAGCCCTTCAGGTTGGAAGACACTTAAAATACTACTGGGAAGGGCTGCCTTCTCAAAGCAGAGTTGAGCATAATGATAGGAATAGAGAAAAGATTTCGGGACCTTTATTTGCTAATGGGGCACAACTGAAAATGTGGTGAAACAGCTGCATATAACCATTAAAAATTGGAACTTGGAATGTACAATTATGAATCTAAGTAAATGTGTTGTTATGTGCCATAGAGTTAGTTCCAAATCTTGGTGATCCTGTATAAGGTTTCCAAACAGTGGCTTGGAAAACAAACAAGATGGCGGATCGGGTGGACTTGCAGTAAAGGAGCTCCACCAACAACAACACAGATTACCTGACCAAGCAGGCTCAGGGGTTGGTCCCAGAACTCTGAACCACATATAAAGGAATATTTAGAAGGTTGGAAGGCTCACAGCTGGGGGAATTTGTGGCAGAAGCAAGAAATCTATTGCTTTCTAGTCCAGGATGCTCAGCTGCTCCAGAAGCCACCATCTTGGGTGAGCCCACGTAGGAGAAGGAGTGGAGTGGCCACAGAAGCTTGGCAGAACCGCAGAGATAAAGGTGTGGACATTCTTTTCTTTCGGTATCTGTTCATTGGTCCCTTGCTATCTGCGCACCTCTACTCTGGTGACTATAGGGGTGCCTGAGCTAATGGGCACCCCAGCCCAACCCTCGGAGGGTTCTACTAAACATGTACACAGATCTCCTCGAAATTTAAAGAGACAGTTTCCAATTAAAACCAAACAGCCACAGCCGGCCCTGAACTGTTTCCAACTAGTAAAAAGGCATGAAATGGGAGTGTGGAGTGGGACAAGCAGACAAAAGAGGCCGAAAGCTACGTCAAAACAACCAACAGTGGTATCTTGAAACTTCTCAGTAAGAAGAGTGAAAAGGGAAGCCCATTTCCTAATCACAGCTACCTGGAGGCATTCAGAAAGCATAAAAAATACC
>NW_006408570.1:8882006-8895398 GCF_000296735.1 Chrysochloris asiatica | reverse complement strand
ATGGTATATGGAGGGGATTATAATCAATGTAATGAAACAAGTTATATGAATGGTTGAATGTGAAACTGATGATGTGCCCTGTAAACTTTCAATCCACAATAAAAATCTTAAATTTAAAAAAAAAAGAAAAAAAAAAGTGGCTTGGGGGTCTGAACCACTGACCTTTAGGTTAGTAGTCCAGTGCTTATCCTACAGCACCACACCAGGACTCATGGTTTACTATGCCAGGAACAATAAATTGAAGAGAAATGGCAATGCATTCATCATCAAAAAGAAGATTTCAAGATATACCTTGAAGTATAATGTTATCTGTGATAGGATAATATGCATCTGTCTATAAGAAAGGCCAGTGAGTACCACAATTACTCAAAATTATGCAGTGATGATGAATTTGAAAAAAATTTAACCAACTTCTTCTGTCTGAAATTGATCAAACATTCAATCAAGATTCATTGATAATTATTGGTGTTTGGAAAGCTCAAATTGGAAATGAAGAATGATCAGTAGTTAGAAAATATGGACTTGGTGACTCCTGCTAGAGATTAAATGGTAAAATTTAGCAACACCAATGACATATTCATTGCAAATACCATTTTCAATACATAAAAGGCGAATGTACACACAGACTTCACCAGATAGAATACACAAAATCAAACTGACTATGTCTGTGGGAAGAGACAATAGAGAAGCTCCATATCATCAGACAAAGCAAGGCCAGGGGCAGACTGTGGAACAGACCATCCACTGTTCATATAAAAGTTCAGACTAAAACTGAAGACAATTAAAACAAGTCCATGGGAGTCAAAATATGATTTTGACTCTATCCAACTTCGTGTGGCACTGTGGGTTAATGCGCCAGAATATAAAGCCATTTGAACTGCAAAGTTGGCAGTGCAAGCTCACCAGCTGCTCCTCGGAAACCCTATACAGAGTCGCTATGGGTCGGAACCAACTTGACAGCAATTAATAACAATAACAATATACAACCCTGCTGTGGCACTGTAGGATAATACTACAAGATTGGTTTGAACTGCAAGGTTGGCAGTTGGCAGTTTAAACTCACCAGCCGCTTCCCAGAAATCCCATACAAGGTCACTATGAATTGGAACTGACTTGATGGCACTCAACAGCATATCCCACCTAAATTTAGAGACCTTCTCAAGAAGAGATTAGATGCAATAAACACTAATGATAGGAGACCAGAAAAGTTGTGAGATGACATCAAAAACATCAAACAGGAGGAAAGCAAAAGGTCATTTAAAAAGATAGTAAAGAAAGAAAAGACAAAAAGGAATGTCAGAAGGACTCTGAAACTTGCTCTTGCGCATACAGAAGCTAAATAAAATGGAAGAAATGAGACAGTAAAAGATCTGAACAGAAAATTTCAAAGGGCAGCTCGAGAAGACAAGATCAAGTATTATAATGAAATGTGCTAAGACCTGGAGTTAGAAAACCAAAAGGTAAGAACATGCTCAGCATTTCTCAAACTGAAAGAGTTGAAGAAAAAAAAATCACGCCTCGACTTGAATGGGCAAAACATGGAAGGATGCAGAAAGCATAAGATAAAATGGAAGGAGCACACAGAGTCACTGCACCACAAAGAACTGGTCTATGCTTAACTATTTCAAGAGGCAGCAGATGATCAAGAACCAATGGTACGAAAGGAAGAAGTCCAAGCTGCACCACAGGCATTGGCAAACACAAAAACAAAAAACACAAGACTCCAAGAATTGACACAATACAAATTGAAATCATTCACCTGAGGCATTCAGTCACCTATGCCAAGAAATTTGGAAGATAACTACATGGCAAACCAATTGGAAGAGATCCATATTTGTGCCCATTCCAAAAAAAGGTGCCACAAGGGAATGCAGAAATCATAGAACAATATAATTAATATCACACACAAGTACATTTTTGCTTAAGATAATTCAGAAACCATTTCAACATCAGCAGGGAACAGCCAGAAATTCAAATCAGATTCAGATTCAGAAGTGGCATTAGGGATATCTTTGCTGACATCACATAGATCTTGACTGAAAGAAGAGAATACCAGAAGGATGCTTATTTGTGCTTCATTGACTATGCGTAGATCATGACAAACTATGGATAACACTGTGACACATGGGTATTCCAGAACACTTGGTTGTGCTCATGAGGAACCTGTATATAGACCAAGAGGCAGTCAGAACAGAACAAAGGAAAACTGAGTAGTTTGGAGTCAGGAAAGGTGTACATAAGGGTTGTATTCTTTTACCAGACTTACTAAATCTGTACACTGAGCAAATACTCTGAGAGCTGGATTTTATGAAAAAGAATGTGGTATCAGGATTGGAGGATACACAACTTGTGATACACAGATGATAAACCCTTGCTTGCTGGAATCGATGAGGACTTAAAATACTTACTGAAGAACAGCAAAGATTACACCCTTCCATAGCCTTTGATCGTAGGTGCCAACTCAGCAGCTCCTAAGATATGTCAAGTACTTTTTTGTTGGTAGGAGCCGCTGAGTTGGTTCTGACTCACAGTGATCATATGCACGATGGAACAAAACCCTTTCAGGTCCTTTACGTTTACAAGCAGTGTTCTGTTTAAGCCCATTTTTGCAGCCACTGTGTCAATCCATCTCATTAGAGGTCTTCCTCTTTTCTGATGACTCTACTTTACCAAACATGATGTCCTTTTCAAGAGCCTGGACCCTCCTGATCACATGTCCAAAGAATGTGAGACAAAGTCTCACCATCCTCACTTCTAAGGACGTTCTGGCTACATTTCTTCCAACACAGACTTCTTAGTTCTTCTGGCACTCCATAGTACTTTCAATATTCTTTGCCAACACCACAATTCCAAGGCATCAGTTCTCCTGTCTTCCTTATTCACTGTCCATCTTTCATATGCATATGAGATGACTGAAAATATTGTGGCTTGGGTCAAGGCACCTTATAGTCACTGTCCTTAAGCTCACATCTTTTCCCTTTCACACTTTAAAGAGGTCTCCTGCAGCAGATTTGTCCAATACAATACTACATTGATTTCTTGATTGCTGTTCCCCATGTGAATTGATTGTGGATCCAAGTAAAATTAAATCCTTGACAATGTCAATTGTTTCTCCACTAATCATTATGCTGTTTATTGGCATGCTGTTGTTAAGTGCTGTTGAGTCAATTCCAACTTATAGTGACCCTGTATAGGGTTTCTGAGGAGTGGTTGTTGAGTCTGAACCATCAACTTAGCCATTCAAACTGACCTTGCAATCCAGTGCTTATCCTTTCTGTTTTATTTACATGGAGGTGTAATCCATACAGAAAGCTGTATTCTTTGAGCTTCATTAGCAAATGCTGCATATCACAGGTTGTTAAGGAGTCTTCTCCAGCCCTAATTTCACATTTTTCTTCATATGCTGGTGGTAGTGGTTATGTGCCATGACTCAAAGTGACCCTGCATAGGGTTTCTGAGACTGTAAATCTTTACAGGAGCAGAAAGCCTCATCTTTCTCCCACAGAACAGCAGGTAGTTTTGAACTGCTGACTTTGAGGTTAATAGCCCGACTCGTAACCACTGTGTTACCAGAGCTCTACAGTCTTAAATTCTTTGCTCAGCAAACAGACTGAATAAGTATGGTGAAAAGATACACACACCTTTCCTGAATTTAAACCAAGCAGTATTTCTCATTCTGTTTGAAAAACTTCCTCTTGGTCTATTCCTCATGAGCACAATTAACAGTCCAGGAACGTCTATTCTTCTCAACGTTATCCATAATTTGTTATGATCCACACAGTCTAATATCTTTGTACAGTCAATAAAACACAAGTAAATATCTTTCTGGTATTCTTGGCTTTCAGCCAAGATCTATCTAATGTCAGCACTGATTTTCCTTATTCTACATCTTCTTCTGAATCTGGCTTGGATTTCTGGAAGCCCCTTGTCAATGTGCTGCTGCAACGCTATTTAAATTATCTTCAGCCAAATTTTACTTGCATGTGATGCTAATGATATCATTCAATGATTTTCACATTCTATTTGGTCACCTTGCTTTGGAATGGACACAAACATGAGTCTTTGGAAGAGCTAGCTGTCTTTTACATTTCTTGGCATAGACTAGTGAGTGCTTCCAGTGGTACATTAGTTTGTGTAAACATTCAGATGGTATTCTATCAATTCCAGGGGCCTTGCTTTTTGATAATGCCTGCAGTGTGGCTTGAAACTCTTCCTTCAATAATATTGGTTCTTCACAATAAGTTGTTGTTGTTAAGTGCCATTGAGTCAGTTCCGACCCATAGTGATCCTGTACAGAGTTTCTCTGGGGCTGTAAATCTTTACAGGAGCAGAAAGCCTCATCTTTCTCCTGCGGAGCTGCTGGTTGTCTCGAACTGCTGACCTTAAGGTTCACAGCCCGATTCGTAACCACTACGCTACCAGAGCTCCTTCTTGACAATATACTACCTCCTTAAATGACTGAACATCAACCAATTCTTACTGATACAGTAACACTGTGTATTCCTTTCATCTTCTTTTTATACTTCCTGCATCACCGAAGATTTTGCCCATAGTATCCTTCAACATTGTTATTTTGCCCATAGAATTCTTCAATATGGCAAATTGAGCCTAAAAATTTTTCTGCAGTGTTTTCCAGCTTGAGAAATGCTGAGTATGTTCTTCCCTTTTGGTTTTCTAACTCTGTGTCTTGGCACACTTCATTATAATACTTTATCTTTTCGTGCTGTCAGTTGAAACTTTCTGTTCAGTCCCTTCACTGCATCATTTTCCTTGTTGCTTTAACTTCTCTGTGCTCAAGAACAAGCTTCAGAATCTATTCTGACATCCACTTTGGTCTTGTCTTTCTTGTCTTCTTCATGTATGATGTTCTTGATAGCATCCCTCAACTCTTCTGGTTTTCCAGTCATTGGTGTTCAATTCATTAAATCTATTCTTAAATTGGTCTCTAAATTCAGGTACATTATGACTCTCCTGGATTTTCTTCAACTTCAACTATAACTTTTATATGAGCAATGGATGGATGGTCTGTTCTACAGTCTTCCCCTGGCCTTGTGTTAGATCATACTGAACTTCTTGTACAGGGACGCTACGGGTCGGAACCAACTTGATGACACTTAACAACAAACAACACAATTGAACTTCTATATCATCTCTTCCCACAGATGTTGTCAGTTTGATTCATTTGGATTCCATCTGGTGAGGTCCAGGTTTATAGTCACTACTTATATTGTTGAAAAGGTTATTTATTTCTAATGAATATTAAGTCATTGGACTTTCAAAATTCTATCATGAAATCTCTAGTGTCATTTGTATCAAATACTAAGGCCATATTTTCCATCTATCAATGTCTTCTCCTTATTTCCAATTTTCACATTCTAATCACCAGTAATTATCAATGCATCTTTGATCCGTTTCAGACTGGTACAATTCTTCAATTTCTTAATCACTGGCTTTGGTGGTTGGTGTGTCAATTTGAATAATAGCTGTATTGAATAATAGTTGTATTAACTGATTTTACTTGCAGGCATATAGATATTATCATTTCACGGATAGCACTGTATTTCCAGATAGATCTTAAAATGTTATTTTTGATGATAAATGTGACACCATCCCTCTTCAATCTGTCACTCCCAGGAGAGAAAACCATATGATTTCCCCATTCCGAAATGGCCAATACCAGTTCACTTCAACTTACTAATGCTTTGAATGAACTCCTGCTGTGGCACTATAGGATCAGCACTGGACTGTGAACCGCAAGGTCGGCAGTTCAAACCCAGCAACTGCTTCTTGGCTGTAGTCACGATGAATCAAAACTGACTCAATAGTACTAAACACAACAGTGCCTAGAATAGCGATCATTATGCATTTCATTTTTTATGACTTTTAATTTTCCTAGATTTTCTATACATTTCACCTTCTAATTATCAATGAATGTTTGCAACGGTTTCATTTCATTTTGAGTCATACTTCATCATCAAATGAAGGTTCTAAAAGCTTTGCTTCATCCACGTCATTAAGGTTGACTACAGTCTGAGGAGTCAGTTCTTCCTCAGTTGCATTTTTGAGTGCCTTCCAACTTGAGGGGCTCATCTTCAGGTACTATATCAGATAACGTTACACTAGTATTCATAGTTTCAGGGCCTACTCCCTCAAAAATGGACCATTTATTCCTTCTTCCTAGTCTGTTCTTAGGGTGGAAGCTCTACTGAAACTTGTCCATCATTGGTGCCCCTGCTGTTGTTTGAAACATCATAGATTTGGCATCAATTCCAACATCACAGTAACATGCAAGCCACCATAGTACAACAAACCAGCAGATGTGTGGGGAGGTGCCCTTTTATACACTGAGAAAAGCAGTGAACAAAACAGAAAAATAAAATTCCTCAAATTCTTTTGGGAGCTAGTCAGATCTGTTAAGTGGTGGTTGTGTGGCATCAAGTCAGTTCCAACTCACAGAAACCCTGTATAGGGTTTCTGAGATTGTAAATCTTTATAGTAACAGAAAGCCTCCTTTTTCTCACATGGAGGGAATGGTAGATTTGAACTGATGACCTTGCATTTAGCAGCTCAGTTCATGATCCACTATGGCACTGGGGTTCCTTAAAGGATCTGTTAGATAATAATAAATTCTGGTGTGGCAATGGCGGATCAGCACTGAACCATGAACCACAAAATTGGAAGTTCAAACCCACCAGCTGCTCCTTGGAAACCAATACTGGGCCGCTAGGAGTTGGAACCAACTTGATGGTACTTAGCAACAACGTAAAGAAAATAAGATAGGAAACAGGAAGGGAAGTATGGGGAAAGTTAGCACTGTTTCTATTTTTCCTACAAAAGAACATGTATTTGGACTATGATAGCTAAGGCCAAATATCTGGTCTTCATCAAATTATTATTTAATGAATGTTGAATGACATTTTATTGCTTACTATTGGCAAGGTGCTGAGCTATACAACATGGTGGAAACAAAGATGAACAAAAAATGTTTTCAGGGATTTTTCAGACTAATAAAAATATGTAAATGTTTACAGTCTAGTACACTATTTCCTTGGGAGCCAATGTCTTGAGGAATCCATCTTAAAGTAATGAATTACCCTCTCTCTTGTGCATCCAGAATGTTATTAGCTATGAAACATCCTAGAAAAATTGATAAAATAGCTACTTAAATTCCTCAGAAGAGGAACCTGAGTTAAAAAAGACTGAGAGAGGAATGGATAAAAAACAGACCCCCAAACGGTTTTAGTTTGTTTTGATTTTGGTGGTAGTTGTTTAATTTTGAAGACATTCAAACCACCTGCATGGTGGCTGTTACTATGGAATAAATACATTAAGAAACACCAAGATAATTTGTACTCTACAGTTTGATTTTGACTAAATATTTATCTTGGAAGAACTACGCATACAACATTTGTAAACAGAGATAAAACAATCATCTTATCACCTTCCTTGAATTTTACCTGAGGCTTGACTGAGTATGAACCACCTGGATTCCAGTAGGAGCAGAGATGTACAAGTCATTCATTCTATTCTTGAGCTTGTATTTTGATTGCATTATTTGTGTTGAGGTTCTGGCCATTTCACCAGGCAGGGGAGGAATTTACTTATTACGTAACATTGGCAAAGATAATTAGGAAATACACTTGAGGGTGCTTGCTTTTCTATTTAAGTCATTTTGTTCGATGGAATAATTGTGTTCAATTGATTTATGGTCACCCTTCTCATATTCTGCCTTGGGCTAAGTAGACTTGATTCATTCACAAAGTGTTTAGTACACACTAATAAAAATCAAGAATCTAGGCAGAATTGTTCCATAACTGACCAAAACATTGGGAGAAAAGATGATGAGTAACTTTATAATGGATGAATCAGGCTGATGCCACCTGATAGATGTTATGTGTTCACTCATAGGATACAATCATAAGAATGAAACACAGCCTAAAAAATCTCCCTGACTGGGAAAAAAAAAAAAAAGAGGAATCATAATCCAATCAAGGCTTAACTTGTAACTACTTGTAACTACTGTTGTTAGGTGCTATTGAGCCGGCCCTAACTCATGGTGACCCAATGCATGCATGTAGGATTGGACTTTTATGATCCATAGGTTTTCCTTGACTGATTTTTCAGGAGTAGATCATTAAGCCTCTCTTCCTAGTCTTCAATCTGGAAGCTCTACTGAAACCTGTTCAACACCACAGCAACACACAAACCACCACTGACAGATTGGGTGGTGGTATCTGTACTTGAGGTACATTGTCAGGAATCAAACCCAGATTTCCCACATACAAGGTGAGAATTCTACCACTGAATTAACACTCTCCCTCATTTAACAACTAAAGTTCAGAAAATACAGAATATAGAGAATCATGTTAAATAGTGCCATAAGGAAGAAGCAAGTCAAAGCCATTTCTCAGGAAAAAAATGACCTGCCTACTCAACTGAGAAGTAAGTAAGGTGGGAACTTATATAGAATGAAAGAAGATTCAAAGATATGACAAGGAAATGCATTCATGTGGTCGATCCAGAGTTCTGTAGTGAGCATTTTAGATTTTGGACTGGCCACAAACCTATATGTCTTATCAAGGCCAATTTTGGGGGGGGGGGGTGTTAGCATTATTTCTTCCCTAGAAGACATGTCTTATCTAGTTCTATTATAATTATTTGGCATCCTCTCCCTTCATCATCTCTCAGAGATAAAGCCCTGATTGTCGCTGGGTGATGGCTTAATCTTTGTTATTAGAACAGCTTCTCATGACTAATAATAAAATAAGCATGGATAAGAGTCACACTTCAATGCTTCAGTCTTAAGAGAAAATGCTGTCAAACTGGCCTGAAAACAGTTTCCAAGAAAACCCTGTCTGATAGCATTTTCAAACCTTGGCAATCAGATTAGTGCTTTGAAGATTTTAACACAATACACCCTCACCCACACCCTAACTCATTCCAGTACCCCATAGATAGAAATTGAACTTTGGGATGGTATCTGCATCTTAATTTATTACCTAATCTCACACCCAAGAGCATACATGTTAGAGTTTAGTAATTAGCCAATGGACCTTGAGTAGCAGCATTTTATCTTTCTGCCTTAAGGATCTGACCATTCTTGCAAAATCCAAGAAATGTGCCATTGTAGTAATATTTCACAAGAACCATTCTCTGAGCACTGCTTGTATTCAGCCCACAATTTGTGCTAAGTTGCCTAAAACAGAAATGTATTAGCAGAGGCTAATGCATAGTTTTAATGATTGATTCAAGAGTAAATCAGCAACGCTAATTTCTTGCAATGCTAGTTACATATGGTTACATTAATATTCCCTTTTCAGAAATCCAGCTGAGAATCATTATTTAATGAAAGGCTTACAAATTGCATACTATTTAATGGCTTTCATTGCAGATTCTTTTGTGGAAATGCAGAAACCATCTAAGTGACCATGCAAATTCTTTGCTGCATTTTCATTGAGCTAGGGGATTTTGTTTATATACATGAAATACATACGCACATGTGTGTATGTGTGTGATACACACAGATAGGGAAATAGAATTTTCATCTTTAATTCTAATTTCACAAATTCAAGGAGGTAGATTAAAAGAGATAAATTAGAGTTGGAGTTTTTGTATTAAACTGCCCAAGATATGAACGCTGGCTACAGCTCTTTATTAAATATATGTCCTTGAGCAACTTTTGTCCCTACACTTTAGGTTCCTCATCTTTAAAATGATACTGGTATAACATCTGCTCCACAGAAGGTTATTATAAAGAGTGAACTAAAAAAGAAATCCAGTTAAGCACTTAATACGAGTGCTCCACAAATCTGTTTATAATGTAAAAATAACAAAAGGAAGTTTCATAGTTTGTTGTAAATTTCAGAGTTTATGAATTGTTAGTTCTGAATAGTTGGCCCTAAGAAGTGCGATGCACTACGCATGTATGGGTAGTCTGGAGATAGCATCTAAAAGGAAAAAAAAAAAAATTTTTTTTTTTCTTGTGAAGGCTTTCATATTTAAGCAAAAATTATTTGAATTTTCCTTTAAAATCAAAATAAACATGTGTTTATATAAATTTTCCTATAAAATCAAAATAAACATAAAATTAAACAGTCCTGAGAACTGTTCTACATTATATTCAATTCAGTCACTAGCAGTGCCATATCCAGATCTGGAAAGTGGGAGACTAGTGTGCCCAAGAAGCCAATCCATCAGCTATATGAGAACTGAAGCAAAGAGAATAATATAGGTCTGTCTTTATGTTTTTCACTCTTAGCAAAAAAAGAAAGAAAGAAATTCTGAAGTAAAATTGATATTTCCAAATGCACACATACAGTATGTATGCTGCTATAGAAATAGCACCAGACCACAAGGTCGGTTTGAATCACATGGTCGGTGGTTCAAACACACCAACTGCTCCTCGGAAACCTATACAGGCTCTCTATGAGTCAGAACTGATTTGATAGTACTTAACAAGTTAACAACAACAAAATACTGAGCACATTTTGATTCACACATAAAATGTCATCAATTGATACAGACAGCAGCTTAACATGGCATAATTGTCCAACTAATGATGACTGTTCATACATTTGAAGCAAAATTATAATGACTATGGGAACTGATGCCATGGACTTGAGAGGGCACACCCTAATACACCTATTCAAGGAAAAGAACTTGAGGAATGCCAAGTTTTTGTGTGTTTGTTTTACAGACCATAGGCTTGTCAGCAGACTCTGACCTGATTCCTCCTTCTACCATAAGAATGAATCAAGAAGTACCCTTTGCACACTCCCAAAGATTCCATACCCGAAGCCGTTCGAACAGTAGAAGTCATGAGGCATTTACTTCCCTAGGACAAGAAAATGAACAAATTCAAATCCATCCTGGATTTGTGATAAGTCCATAACTTATCACTATATTATTTGTTGTTGTTGTTATGTGCCATCGAGTCGGTTCCGACCCATAGCGACCCTGTATAGGGTTTCCAAGGGTGTAAATCTTTACGAGAGTAGAAAGCCTCATCTTTCTCCCGCGGTGCAGCTGGTAGTTTTGAACCGCTGACCTTAAGGTTCGCAGCCCGATTCGTAACCACTACGCTACCAGAGCTCCTTATCACTATATTATAGCAATCCCTAAGTCTTTGGGTTGTCGATGCTGTTAGGTGCCATCAAATTGGTTCTGATTCATAGCAACCCTATATAAGGTTTCTAAGGAACAACTGATGGGTTTGAACTGTCAACCTTGTAGCATGAAGCACAGTGTTGATCCTACAGCACCACATGAGGAATCCAAGCCTTTGGGTTGCTGTTAAGTTCCACTGAGTCAATTCCGACTCAATGGCTGGTGAGGCTGAACCGCTGACTTTGTGGCTCAAATCAATCTTGCAGTCCAGAGCATTAACCCACAGCACCACACCAAGACTCCTGCTCCTGTAAGATTGCCTAACAGAGCAACACCCACAGTAGAACCCTTTTAGTGTGAAAATTTGAGCTATCTTGAAACCTTGCTACCTCACTGAGCATTTTGACTAAGTCAGAGGAGACTTTGTTGTTGTTGTTAGGTGCCATCGAGTCGGTACCGACCCACAGCGACCTTATGCACAGGAGAACGAAATACTGCCTGATCCTGGGCCAACCTCACTACTGTTGCCACACTTGAGTACATCGATGCTGCCACTTGGCCAATCCATCCATTTGGGGGTCTTCCTTTTTTTCTCTGACCCTCCGCCTTACCAAACATGATATCCTTCTCCAGTGACTGGTCCCTTCTGACAATATGTCTGAAGTATGAGAGACAAAGTTTGAACATCTTGGCCTCCAAGGAGTACTCTGGCTGCATTTCTTCCAAAACAGATCTACTGGTTCTTTTGGCACTTTTAATATTCTCCTCCAACACCATAACTCAAAAGCATCAATTCTTCTATAGTCTTCCATATTCACTGCCCAACTTTCACATGCATATGAGGTTACTGAAAATACCATGGCTTGGGTCAGGCGCACCTTAGTCCGCAAACTGATATCTTTACTCTTCTTAAATTTTCTTAAAAAGTTCTGTAGAGCAGATTTGCCTAATGCAATACGTCCTTTGATTTCTTGACTGCTGCTTCCATGAGTGTTGATAGTTGATCCAAGAAGAATGAAGTCCTTGACAAATTCAATCATTTCTCGACTGATAAGAATGTTTTTTATTAGTCCAGTGGTGAGTATTTTTGTTTTCTTTACATTGAGATGAAATCCATACCGAAGGCTGTGCTCTTTGATCTTCATAAGTAGTTTTAAGTCCTCTTCTCTTTCAGCAAGCCAGGTTGTATCATCTGCATATCACAGGTTGTTAATGAGTCTTCCTCCAATCCTGATACCACGTTTTTCTTCATAAAACCCAGCTTCTCTGATTATTTGCTCAACATACAGGTTGAATAAGTATGATGAAAGAATACAACCCTGTCATACACCTTGTCTCCCAACTTTCTTATTTTTAAAACATTCAGTGTTCCCATGTTCTGTTCCAACAACTGACTCTTGGTTCAGGTACAGATTCCTCATGAGCACAATTAAGTGTTCCAGAATACTAATACTTCTCAATGTTGTCCATAGCTTGTCATGATCCACACAATCAAAAGACTTTGTGTAGTCAATAAAGCACAGGTCAACATCTTTCAGATAGTCTCTGCTTTCAGCCAAGATCCATCAGACATCAGCAATGATATCCCTTGATCCACGGCCTCTTCTGATTCCAGCTTGAACCTCTGGAAGTTCTCTGTCAATGTAAGATTGTAGCCATTTCTGTATTAACTTTAGCAAAACTTTACTCACATGAGCTATCAAAGACATTGTCCAATAATTTCCGAATTCTTTTGGGTCACCTCTCTTTGGAATAGGCACAAATATGGATCTCTTCCAAACAGTCGGCCAGATACTTGCCTTCCAAATTTCTTGGCAGAGATGAGTGAGTGCCTCTTGTGCTGCCTCAGTTTCTTGAAAGATTTCCATTTTTATTCCATCAATGCCTGGTGCCTTGTTCTTTGCCAATTACTTCAATACACTTTGGACTTGTTCTTTCAGTATCATTGATTCTTGAACATATGCTACCTCTTGAAACGGTTGAGCATGAACCATTTCCTTTTGGTATAGTGACTCTGTATTCCTTCCATCCATCCTCTTTTGATGCTTTCTGCATCATTCAATAATTTACCCAGTGCATCTTTCAATAATGAAAGTCGAGGGTTGAATTTTTTCTTCAGTTCCCCCTTAAGAAATGCTGAGCATGTTCTTCCTTTTTGGTTTTCTGATTCCAGATCTTTGCACATTTTGCTGTAATATTTGGCTTTATATTCATGAGCTGATCTTTGAAATGTTCTGTTCAGCTCTTGGACCTCCTCATTTCTTCCATTTGCTTTAGCATCTCTAC
>NW_006408570.1:8874527-8881180 GCF_000296735.1 Chrysochloris asiatica | reverse complement strand
GCGTTCCATTTCATTTTTAAGAACTTCCAATTTTCCCAGATTCATACTTCGTACATTCCATGTTCCGATTTTCAATGGATGTTTACAGCTGTTTCTCTTCATTTTGAGTTGTGCCCCATCAGCAAATGAAGGTCCTGCCGGCTTTTCTCCCATGGGCTTAACTCCATTCATGTCATCATGGTGAGCCCTACTTTGAGGAGGCAACTCTTCCCCAGTCGCATTTTGACTTGCTTCCATCCTGAGGGGCTCATTTTCCAGCACTATAACTGATAGTGTTTCTCTACTATTCATAAGGTTTTCAGTGACTAAATATTCGGAAGTCGATTGTCACTCTTTCTTCCTACTCTGTCTTTATCTGGAAGCTTATCTGAAACCTATCCACCATGGGTGACCCTGCTGATATTTAAAATACCAGTGGCATAGCTTTCAGAATCACAGAAACTCACAGGCCACCACAGTCTGACAAACTGACAGACGAGTGATGGCCATCTTTCTTTTTAGAGGAGAAGAAGTGACTTCTTTTAATGGAATTAATTTTGTTTACCTAAGCAATATTAATATATTAATTTTTAAATCATTTAGCAACATTATTGGAAATAAAAGTTGTATATATATATATACATATTTCTATAATACACCCCTATCTGTTAAACCCTTTAATCCTCACAATGAACTTTGAGACCTATTAATCTGATTTTTACAATGAAGAAAATGAGGCTGAGCAGTCAGGTAACTATTCTAAGTTCTCACATCTCATAAATAGAAAGCTCCAGAGATTTCCTTACCCACAAACCTCCTCTTTCCAGAAATTACCTGGCTCTTGTGACCATGTACCCTTCACACATTATTGTTGTTAGATGTCATCAAGTCCATTCGTTCTTACAGCAACCCTATGTTCAACAGAACATGCTCACAATCTTGCTATGTTTGGACCTATTATGGCAACCACTGTGTCAATCCATCTAATTGAAAGTCTTCCTGTTCTTCTGAATCTCTACTTTACCAACTATCATGACCTTCTTCAGGGACAGGTTCATCCTGACAACAAGTCAAAAGTATGTGAGACGAAGTCTCTCCATCCTCTCTTCTAAGGAGCAGTTTGACTGTACGTCTTCCAACACAGAATTTGTTCATTCTTTTGGCATGCCATGGTATATTTAATATTTTTTAATGTTAGGTGTTTTTAAATCCTGAGAAAGTCAATGGCATATTTCACTTCTTTTTTTAAAAAAAAAAAAAAAAAAAGTATTTTACCACAGTGTTGCTTAGGGGTAGGAATAAATTTCCACAGAAGGAACTTTACTGATCCTAACTCACTCTACATCGATCCAAAATCAGCTACACCCAAAGGAATCCTTCAAGCAATTAGGACAATGAATCCTCTATTTAAACTAGAAGTTCCATGTCCATCTCTGCTGTCAGAAATTTGAAGAATATTCCCATTCCCACATGCTTTATCAATAGCTATCTCAATATTTCTAAACTGCCTGTCACTGCTGTGTCTGGGTAATTAGACAAAGGTGTTCAGGCACTATATGATTTGACCATCATTTATATAGTGTAAAATCAGCATATAGCATTTGTCATTATTTTGATGAGCTTCTCACTACTTTAAACACTATAGGGTAGAATTACAATTTTCTCCTCAATTCATTTGTACTTACTTTCACAAGTAACTTTTAGCCACAATCATCATATTGCTTTGTTTTGTTTTTGTTTTTAATGTTGAAAGTTACTTACCAATGTATTTACTACTGTACTGAATCTTTTACTAAACCAACAAATTGATGTATTATTTTTTATATATATGAAAAAGAATATCAAAATAAAAAGATTCTTAGGTTTTGGTATACCATTGTGATTCTGTTTTCTAGTTCTATTCTTTGTATAGCCACCAGGTTAGGAAATAACTATAAAACAATTAAAATTTCAGGGTGCTTTAAGGAGCTCTGGTAGCGTAGTGGTTACGAATCGGGCTGCGAACCATAAGGTCAGCAGTTCGAAACTACCAGCGGTTCCGCGGGAGAAAGATGAGGCGTTCTGCTCCCGTAAAGATTAACAGCCTGGGAAACCCTGTGCAGGGTCGCTATGAGTCGGAACCGACTCCACGGCACATAACAACAACAACAACAACATTGGAATCCTGGAATGACGCAGTGGGTTAATGCGCTAAACTGCAAAGTCAATTTGAACCACAAGGTCGGTGGGTCAAGCTCACCAGCTGCTCCTCAGAAACCCTATACAGGGTAGCTATGGGTCAGAACCAACTTGATGGCACTTAACAACAACAACAATAAATCTAGAGCTGTGGTCAGAAAATTACAAAAATCTACCACTGCATGGTTTTCTAAATAAAGTTATGTTGGAACATGGCCATGCTCATTCAACCCCATGGGGCAGTTCGACTCTGCCACATGGAGCTGCTCTGAGCCAGAATCCACCCAACTACACCTACAATAGCAAAAACAACACCACAACTGCTTTCAAAAGTCACTTAACATGCTCAGCTTCTAAGCGAGGAATTATAGGTTTGGATCCACCCAGAGACACCTGGTGTGGCACGGTAGGGCCAGGTGAGTAGGAACTGGAACCTTCAAAGTTCTTCACAGTCAACAAAGAGTTAGCTCTTAGTTTTTCACTGTTTGGAGGAAAGAAGAGGGTTGAACATTGAAGACACATGGAAACAATGGATGAATGCATAAGGGGAAGGAACATCAGTCTCTGTGACCCTAAGACCAAAAGCTCTAGATAGTGCCTGTTCTAGGTACGGGGCTGTAGGATAAGCACTGGACTGCAAGGTTGGTTTGAACTGCAATGGTCGGCAATTCAAATTCATCAGTCACTCCTCAGAAACCCTACAGAAGATCACAATGAGTTAGAACCAACTGGATGGCACTGAACAACAACAAACAACATCACTGCAATATGCTCTGAAAGGGATATCACATTAGAAGGTCCTGTGAAAAAAAAATAGAACAAAACTCCAGATCATAAAAAAGACGGAGGAAACTAGTCAGAAAGAGGCAGCAGAACCTGGAGACTACAGTCCTTAGTCAACCTATCAAGCCTGCAAATGAACTCAACCCCTGTGACTCAATTTTCAATCAAACAAAAGATAAAGCTCCAGTTCCTACTCACCAAAGTAGAATTTTATACAAGAACCTAGTAGGGTGCCTGACACAAAAGAGCTATTGTTATTAGGAGACATGAGTGGGCATTTTAAACCTTTTTTGTGTGTTTATGTTTGTTTTTTGCAGATATTATGAACTCCCAAACGTAAGCTGGAAGCAGTAGTGCTGGTGGTGGTGTTGTGTTCCGTGGCATCAGTTTGAATGCATAGCGACCCTGTGTAGGGTTTCCGAGGCTCTAGGTCATTACAGGAGCAGAAAGCCGTATCTCTCTCCCATGTAGCAGCTGGTAGATACGAACTAATGACCTTGTGGTTAGCAGCCCAACTCGTAACCCACAACACTACCAGTGGTCCTTGGAAGCAGTAGTAGGAGCATTGTAAGAAAACAGGGATAGTAAAACCAGAGCCTGCCTCTCTCCTTCTCATACTCAAGATTCTCCTATATTTAAGACTTCCTTTAAACAGACTAACATTACCTCATGCATGTCATAAATGTCCCAGGGCTAGAACTAATTCATCTAGTTCACTTTACATGCCATTATGCAAAGCTAAGGACTTTTTTTAACTCACAAAATTCCTCAAGGAATACTTAACATAAATATAAAACATTTAAAATATATTGTTGTTATTACATGCCATTGAGTCAATACCAATTTATAGCAATCCTGTATAGGGTTTCCAAGGAGCAGCTGATAGATTTGAACCATGGACCTTGTGGTTAGCAGTCCAGTGCTTATCCTATAGTGCCACACCTAGAGTCCTCTAAATATATACAAAGGGATATTTCAAGAAGCACACTCACCTTTTCAGTTGAGAAAAACTAGATTATGCAAATAAAGGAGATTTCTAACCCACCAAGAGCCAGATTATGAGTTTGTCTGTCTTTCTTATTTGGAATGACTGTATTTTTGTGAGGGCCAACCGTTTCTGTTACATCTGATTTTAATACGGCAATTTTCTCCAATTCTTGGCTCTTCTTTTCGAGGCATCATACTGAATCTCTTGGGAGAGACTCATCCTGGATTTGTTCAATTGAAAACATGAGGGTGCACATTCTGAGCTACATATTCTCAGGTCTGAGTTTCCAAGGAAACAAGGGGCTGCTCATCTAGCTGCAGAAATGAACTGACAAATCACTTTCAGTCTGTAACAAACCTTGATTCGGAATCAAATTCCAGCGTGGAGTCTGAAAAATGTCAAGATCTTGTCATTTCTCCCTCATGTACCCTTGATGGTGTGGGCCTGGCAGCTGAGCAGGCATTAGCTGAGTGATCTCACAGTTGTTTTTCCATCACACTGTTAGTGAAATACAGCCAATGAGAGTCAGCTCCACACGTTATTCATGTGAAAATGGCCTGCTATTGTTTCTAGCCATTGTATCCAGCCCAAGGCCATGTGCATTGGGTATTTCAGGGACAGTCATCTGGGGAGGAGCACTGGAGTCAGTTTCTCTCTTAAGCAGGCTACCAGCGCTCATGTTCACACACTGGACCAAGCAAAGAGCAACAAGCCAACCGGTATTCTTTCTTTACCTGGCATTCAAATCTCAGAGTGGTTGATAGTATTTATCAGTTTCTTGAACAGAGAATCTCATGAACATTTTTTTAGCAATTGCCATACCAACCTGATGTGGCCAGGATAAGCGCTGGACTGCTAACTGCAAAGATAGTGGTTCAAACTAACCAGCGGATCCTCAGAAGCCCTATACAGGGTTGTTATGAGTCAGCAACGACACAACAGCACTTAACGACAACAGCAGCATGCCAATCTAAATATTTCACATGTGTTACTTTATCTAATACAAAAAACCTTGAGATAGATATCATTATTATATTCATTCTCTAAGAACTGAGAAGCAGAGAGGTTAAGTGATTCCCTCCAAAGTCATACAGTTTACAAGTGATTAAGCAAGTCAAATCCTAGTTCAGGTGTGTCATTTAACTTCTTTATTCTTTATAATAGAAGGTTGTTGTTTTGTTGTTGTTAAGTACCATGGAGTCGATTCCAACTCATAGTGACCCTGCACAGGGTTTCCAAGGCTGCACATCTTTAAGGGAGCAGAAAGTCTCATCTTTCTCCTATGGAACAGCTGGTAGTTTCGAACTGCCGGCTTTGAGGTTAGCAGCACGATTCATAACCACTCTGCTAGCAGAGCTCCTTATAATAGAAGGTTAGCTATCCTATTTTGTCTGAACTTCAAATGATTATGTCCATTCACAAGTTCATTCATTCATTCACTTAGCAAGAGTATACCAGCCCTGTGTATATAGCAGTAAACCAGAGAACTAGATTTCTGTTCTGTTCTCATGGAGCTTACATCTTGCAGAGGAGATAAACAAGAAACAAATAAACACAAACATGACACAGACTATAGTAATGGCAACAAAGCAAATCAACATTATGATACAAGAAACTTAAATCAAAAAAGATATTTTCATGATACAGAAAGGAGACAAGATACAGAAGAAGTAGAGAAGGGTCATAGCATGCTAGGCTACAGGTAGCAAATTAAGTTTTATTTTAAATGGAATAATAAGTCACTTAAGAGTTGTAAACATATAACTGAGCCATCTTTTTTCTTATTGCAAAGAAACTGCATATAAAATATGCTGTTGTTAGTAAGTGCATTTGAGTTGGTCCCAACCCACAGTGACCCTGTATAGTGTTTCTAAGGAATGACAGGTGGGCTTGAATTGTCAAGCAGGTTAAACCGACTTTGCAGTCCAGTGCATTAATCGAAAGTGCCACACTAGGAACCATATAAAATACGCTGTTGCTGTTGTTAAGTGCTGTTGAGTCAATTCTGACCCATAGCAACCCTGTATAGGGTTTCCGAGGAGCTTGAACTGCCTGCCTTACAGTTCAAACTGATTTTGCAGTCCAGCGCACTAATCCACATTGCCACACCATGACTCCATATAAAATATACATTTATAGATTTGTCAGAAGAATCCATCCATCAGTTTGTAGTAATTATTTGCATGCCACTATGATGCAATCAAGATATATTGATCATTATTGGTGATTGGAATGAAAAGGTTGGGAGCAAAGAGGAAGGACCAGTAGTTGGAAAATAGGGCCTTGGTGATAGAAATGATGCTGGAGAATGCATGATAGAATTCTGCAAAATCAATGATTTGTTCATTTCAAATAACTTCTTTTGACAGCATAAGAGATAACTATACAGCAGATGGAATACATAGAAATCCAATTGACTACATCTGTGGCAAGAGATGATGGAAAAGTTCCATATCATCAGCCAAAACAAGGCAAGGAGCAGACTGTAAAAAAGACCATCAATTGCTTATATGCAAATTCAAACTGAAGCTGAAGAAAATAAAAACAAGTCCATGAGAGCCAAAATATGACCTTAAATATATCCCACGTGAATTTAGAGATCATCTGAAGAACAGATTTGATACATTAAACACCGAAGACCAGAAGACTTGTGGGATGACATTATGAACATCATACATGAAAAAAGCAAAAAGTCATTGAGAAGACAAGAAAGAAGGAAAAGGTC
>NW_006408570.1:8862145-8874192 GCF_000296735.1 Chrysochloris asiatica | reverse complement strand
TTTCAAGAGGTAGCATATGATCAAGAGCCAATGATACTGAAGGAGGAAGTCCAAGGTGCACTGAAGGAATTGGCAAAGAAAAAAGCTCGAGGAATTGATGGAATAAAAATTGAAATCTTTCAAGAAAATGAGGAGGCACTCACTCATCTCTGCCAAAAAATTTGCAAGACAACTATCTGGCCGATTGATTGGAGGAGATCCATATTTGTGTCCGTTCCAAAGAGAGGTGACCCAACAGAATGCGGAAATCATTGGAAAATCTCTTTAATATCCCATACGAGTAAAGTTTACTAAAGGTAATACAGAAATGGCTATAAAGAGAACTTCCAGAAGTTCAAGCTGGATTCAGAAGAGGCCGTGGAACGAGGGAAATCATTGCTGATGTACGATGGATCTTGACTAAAAGCCAAGAATATCAGAAAGATGTTTATCTGTGCTTTATTGACTACGCAAAGGCTTTCAATTGTGTGGATCATGACAAGCTATGGACAACATTGCAAAGTAGGAGTATTCCAGAACAGTTCGTTGTGCTCATGAGGTATCTGTACCTGGACCAAGAGGCAGTTGTTCGAACAGAACATGGAAACAATGAATGGTTTAAAATTAAGAAAGGTTGTATTCTTTTACCATACTTATTCAACCTGTATGCTGAGCAAATAATTCAAGAAGCTAGGTTATATGAAAAAAAATATTGGAGGAAGACTCATTAACAACCTGCGAGTTGTATTCTTTTACCATACTTATTCAACCTGTATGCTGAGCAAATAATTCAAGAAGCTAGGTTATATGAAAAAAAATATTGGAGGAAGACTCATTAACAACCTGCGAGTTGTATTCTTTTACCATACTTATTCAACCTGTATGCTGAGCAAATAATTCAAGAAGCTAGGTTATATGAAAAAAAATATTGGAGGAAGACTCATTAACAACCTGCGAGTTGTATTCTTTTACCATACTTATTCAACCTGTATGCTGAGCAAATAATTCAAGAAGCTAGGTTATATGAAAAAAAATATTGGAGGAAGACTCATTAACAACCTGCGATATGCAGATGACACAACCTTGCTTGCTGTAAGTGAAGAGGACTTGAAACATTTACTGATGAAGATCAAAGAGCACAGCCTTCGGTATGCATTACATCTCAATGTAAAGAAAACAAAAATCCACTGGACCAATAAACAACATTCTTATCAACGGAGAAAAGATTGAAGTTGTCAAGGACTTCATTCTTCTTGGATCAATTATCAACACTCCTGGAAGCAGCAGTCAAAAAATCAAATGACGTATTGCATTAGGCAAATCTGCTGCACAAGACCTTTTGAAAGTCAAAGATGTCAGCTTGAGGACTAAGGTGCACCTGACCCAAGCCATGGTATTTTCAATAACCTCATATGCATGTGAAAGCTGGACAGTAAATAAGGAAGACCGTAGTAGAATTGATGCCTTTGAATTATGGTATCGGAGGAGAATATTAAAAGTGCCATGGGCTGCCAAAAGAACCAATAGATCCGTTTTGGAAGAAGTGCAGCCAGAATGCTCCTTGGGGACCAAGATGTTCAAACTTCGTCTCTCATACTTCGGACATATTGTCAGGAGGGACCAGTCACTGGAAAAGGATATCATGTTTGGTAAGGTGGAGGGTCAGAGAAAAAGAGGAAGGCCCCAATGAGATGGATTGGCAAAGTGGCAGCATCGATGGACTCAAGTGTAGCAACAGTAGTGATGTTGGCCCAGGATCGGGCAGTGTTTCGTTCTGCTGTGCATAGGGTCACTATGAGTTGGTACCGACTCGATGGCACCTAACAACAACAACAAACGATGCTGTGAAAGAGTCTTGGTGTGGCACTGCAGGATAAGGCTCTGAACCACAAGGTCAGTATGAGCTGCAAGATCAGCAGTTCAAACCCACCAGCCACTCCTCAGAAACCCTATACAGGGTCGCTATGAGTCAGAATTGACTTGATGGCACTTAACAACAACAACAATGCTGCTGTGAAAGCTATGCCACCAGCATTTCAAAACCAGGAGTGTTACCCATGGTGGGCAGGTTTATATAGAGCTTCCAGGCAGAAATGGTCTAGGAAAAAATTACGTCAATGAAAACCTTATTGTTGTTAGGAGCTGTCACATCAGTTCTGACTCTTAGCAACTTATGCACAACAGAATGAAACACTGTCTGGTCCTGTGCCATCCTCACAGTCATGGTTACACTTGATCCCATTGCTGCTGCCACTCTGCAGAGCCATCTCAATGGGGTCTTCCTCTTTTTGTAACCTTCCACTTTACAAGCATGATGCTCTCCTCCAGGGACTAGTCCCTCCTGATAATATGTCCAAAGTATGAAAAACAGTCTTGTCATCCTGTCTTCGAAGAAGCATTCAGGCTGCACTTCTTCCAACACATTTTTGTTTGTTGTTCTGGCAATCCATGATACTTTTAATTTTCTTCTCCAATACCTTAACTCAAATGCATCAATTCTTCTACATTTACTGCCCACCTTTCACATGCATATAGGGCTACTGAAAATAGCATGGCTTGGGTCAGACACACTTTAGCCCTCAAATTGACATCTTTGCTCTTTAACATTTTTAAGAGGGTTTGTGCAGCAGATTTAATTAGTGTATTGCATTGTTTGATTTCTTGACTTCTGCTTCCAGGCGTGTAGATGGTGGATTCAAGTAGTATGAAGTCTTTGACAATTTCAATTTTTCTCCATTTATCATGCTGCTATTTACTGGTCCAGTGGTGAGGATTTTTGGTTTCTTTACACTGATGTGCAAACCCTACTGAAGGCAATGATCTATCATCAGTATTTTAAGTCCTGTTCACTTTCAGCAAACAATGTTTTATTATCTGCATATCGCAGGTTGTAAATGAGTCTTCCTCCAGTCCTAATGCCACATTCTTTTTCCTATAAAACAGTTTCTCAGAATTTTTTACTCAGCATGCAAATTGAATAAGTATGGTGAAAGAACATAACTCTGGTACACACCTTTTCTGATTTTAAAATATTCAGTTTTCCCTTGGTTCTGAACTGCCTCTGGGTCTATGTACAGGTTTCTCATGAGCACAATAAAGTGTACTGGAATACCCATTCTTCATAATGTTATCATAGCTTATCATGATCCACACAGTCAAAAGCCACTACATACTCAATAAAGCACAGGTAAACGTCTTTCTGTATTCTCTGCTTTCAGCCAACATCCATCTGATGTCAACAATGATATCTCTCATTCTACATCATCATCTGAATCTGGCTTGAACCTCTGGCAGTTCCCTGTCAATGTACTGTTGCAGTCATTTTAAAATTATCTTTAGCAAAATTTTACTTGCAGATCAATGATATTGTCCTATGATTTCTACATTCCATTACGTCATGTCTCTCAGGAATGGGCACAAATATAGATCTCTTCCAATCAGTTGGCCAGGCATCTGTCTTCCAAATTTCTTGGCACAGATAAGTGACCATCTCCAGTGCTGCATCAGTTTGTTGAAAGATGTCAATTTGTATTCCATCAATTCCCAAAGACTTGTCCTTTGCCAATACCTTCAGTGCACCTTAGACTTCTTCCTTCAGTATCATTGGCTCTTGATCATATGCTACCTTTTGAAATGGTTGAACATTAACCATTTCCTTTTGGTACAGTGACTGTATATTTCTTCATCTTCCTTTGATGCTTTCTGCACTATTCAATATTTTGCCCATTGTTGTTGTTGTCAGGTGCCATCGAGTCAGAACCAACGCATAGCGACGAAACAATGTCCGATCCTGGGCCAACCTCACTACCGCTGTCACACTTGACGCCATCAATGATGCCACCTTGCCAATCCATCTCATTGGGGGTCTTCCTCTTTTTCTCTGACCCTCCATCTTACCAAGCATGATATCCTTCTCCAGCGAATGTTGCCTGTAGATCCTTCAATGTTACAAGTCAAGGCCTGAATTTTTTCTTCAGTTCTTTCTGTTTGAGAAATGCTGAGCATGTTCTTCCCTTTTAACGTTCTAACTCCAGGTATTTGCACATTTCACTATAATACTGAGCGTGTTCTTCCCTTTTGACGTTCTAACTCCAGGACTTTGCATGATTTCACTATAATGTCTTCTCGAGCTGTCTTTGAAATTACCTATTCAGCCCTTTCATGTCTTTATTTCTTCCACTTTCTTTAACATCTCTATGCTGAAGAGCAAGTTTCAGAGTCTCTTCTAACTCCCATTTTTATCTTTTCTTTCTTGCTTACGTCTTAATGAGTTTTTGCTTTCTTTGCGTATGACATTCATGTTGTCATCCCACAACTCTTCTGGCCTTTGTTCATCAGGGTCAAATGCATCAAATCTGTTCTTGAGATGATTGCTAAATTCATATGGGCTATGTTCAAGGTCATATTTTGCATTTGATGGAACACATTAAACTATAGTCCAATACAGTGTTGGAAAATGAGCCTCCTTGGTTGAGAGGGACAACACATTACAACCACGTATTCAAGCATGACAGTGATCATGAAGATGGTGTATGACTGGACAAAATTTCCTCATATATATAAGGCTCCATCGCCTTCACTGATTTAATGGCAACTCACTATAGGATGGAGTCCTGGTGTGGCACTGTGGGCTAATGCACTGGACTGCAAAGTCTGTTTGAACTGCAAGGTCGGTGGTTCTAACTCACCAGCTGTTCCTCAAAAACCCTTCTAGGGTCACTATGGGCCAGAATCAACTCGTTGGCACTCAACAACAATAATGCTATAGGATAAGCATTATTGTACTGCTTTCTAACTGCAAGGGCAATAGTTAAAATATACCAGCTGTTCTGTGAGAGCAAGCTCTCTGCTTCCATAAAGCTCTACTGTCTCAGAAACCCTATTCAAGGTCACTGTGAGTCGGGATCAGCTCAGTGGCAGTGAGTGTGGCTTTGGAACAACAACAAAAATTTCACAGTTTCTCTGCCTCAATTTTTTTTTTTTTTTTCTGGAATGACTTTGTGTTCAGTTAATGTATTTTAATGTTTTTAAATTCTTGAATCAGCAGTTTTTGTTTGTTTTGGTTGGTTGGCTGGTTGTGGAAACCAGACAGTGGGGGGGAAAGGTATGCAGAAATGCAAGGGTGTTATTGTACAACAGCAGGAAAAGAATTGGACCCATTAAAGTGGGTCTCCAAGTGTGAACTAAATAGGACCCTTCAGGTGAGTCTTCATACTTGGAACCCATGCCCAAGGAGCCCAGCCCACCTTGATGGAAATCTCTAATGCTTAAGACTTCAAAGGGCAGTATCCTATTTTGTTTCACACCTATATGCCATGTCTGAAAAAAATGTCTCGGTTAATGTAGGTTTTCCATTATATTTGTGGAAGAAAGGAAGGCAGAAGAGAAGGCCGGGCAAAGAGAGGGGAGGAAGAAAAGCGAAGGTAAAGAAGGAGTACTCTTGGCTGGTGCTGACATCTTTACATCTTGCTTTTGCATTTTCTTGGCTGTTTCTTTATTCTCAGTACTCCTCAACCCATCTTCCTGAGATACAGAAAAAAAAAAAAAAAAAAAATCCAACATGACACTTCCAAAAGATTAATATTTTCATTTCAACATTTCTGAAAGTATTTCAATGAAATTGCTTTCAAATGGTTTATTTTATATTAGATCATTGAGAGATAGATTAATGTCATAAACCTAGGTACGAGCAAGCAATATTTTTGTCTCTTATGTGTGCATACTGTATATTTCATAACCTTTGATAACTTAAAGTCACTAATTTAAGTCAAATTAGGGAAAGGGCAGTATAATAATTGCTATATTTCAGGGTTCTTCTTAATAAAAAATAAGCCTTTTTTTCTTCCAGCAGTATATAATAATGTGCTTTTCTTTGGCTAAAATATAACAGCACTGCTTACACGAACAAAAATATTTTTACTGGCTATGTTATTACTGAGAAATGCATTGGAAAAATGTAAAAATATTTCACCTTTATGTTGAAGAAAATAAACACAGTGAATTAAATAAAATGTTCACAGCTCTTGGCACATGCCATATGTAACACTTGGTGTACGTCTGAAAAGGGGCTTTGAGTTTCTTCAGAGATTCAGAAACACTACAACAAGGAAGCACTTTGGGGACTTACTGGTCCAGCCTCCTTCCTCTGTAGAGGGGCGAGCAAAAGTTTGACTAATTAAAGAACCAGGACCAGAGCCCTCATCTGAGACCCAGCCCACTATAACTTCCTCTATGAAATGCTAGATCCTGATGTTATGTTGGACACTGAAAAAGTTGGTGGTAAGTAAACCTCAGCATTTTTTTTCTGTATAAAATGGAGAGTTAATAGTAGCAACTTCAAGAATTTGTTTCACAATTTATGAGATACTTAATTTAAAATACTGACACATTGTTGTTGTTAACTGCCTTCCAATCATTTCTGACTCATAGAGACCCTGTATAGGAATTTTGAGGAGCAGCTGGTAAATGTGAACTGCTGAACTTGCAGTTCAAACCAACCTCGCAGTCCAGTGCATTATCCTACAGCACCACGCCAGGAATCTACATAGTAAGTGCTAAATGAATGTCATCCTTTATTATTAGCAGCACTACTATTACAATTATTAGTATTCAAGCATGTGATACATGAAGCCCTTAGCTTTTCAGCAAATTCTCAAATACAGTCTCATTATCTAAAATTTAGAATCCATGGTCTTAAACGCACACATAATACCCTATTCAGAAAACTTTTAAGTTGATCATTGTACTCTAATTAATTATCTAAACTTTAAGTAAGCTTCTTGTCAATTTTGCAGATTCAAATAAATTTTAAAAGATGATAGATAGTAAGTCAAACCACTGCTGAAGATTAACAAGAAGTGTCCTTGCCTTCAGAGACCTGAGAGGCTACTGGGGGGAGAGAGAAGACCATTCAAGTAAGGCGTATAAACTATCCAATGTGCTCTACATGTATGGTAGAAACAAAGAGACTAAGAGGAGCTTTGAGAAAGCACAGCAGGGAAGAAGGAAGTCAGTAAGAAGAAAGTATCAAAAGTTTCATGGAAGAGATCAAATTTGATTTGAATCTTGGAAGAATGTGGAAATTGGAGAGAATAAAGTGGTCAGAGTTCTTGGTCCACACTGTTGTAGCTAACTCTGAATTCTGGGTCCCAGGATTATGTAAAAGTCCATGCGCCTCAGAAATAGTGGGGGTACTGACAAATGCTAAAGAGCACTGTGTGGCTGGCTGAGTCACAGGATTGGTGGGAAGCCAGACGGCCCCAGGTGAATGAAAGATTAGGCTAGAAAGGCAGCTTTGGGCCAGATGAGCATAATGGTGAGACATGCTAACTCTGGAACCAGACAATATAAAGCTTATTTTTGCACTTGTGGTCTTGACAAATTACTTATTCTCTCAGTGTTTCCATTTCCTCATTTATATACTCAGATTAAAAAAAAAAAAAAGATGGCTCAAGGAGTTTCCGTTACACTTCTAATCAAAAGTTGGTGGTTCAAAACCCACCAAGAACTGCAGAAGAAAGTCCTGTGACCTCCTTCTGAAAGATAACAACCAAGGAGACCCTGAGGAGCTCAGTTCTACTCCATGTTACGTGGGGTCATTATGAGTCAGAATTAATTCAATGGCAACTAAGGGTTTTAGAGCAGTCTTGACCGTCTTCAATCTTCATCATCATCATTGTCAACATTCTCATTAGAGGTATTTGGGTTCCGTGTTGTAGATGAAATACACAGAATCAAATTGACTACATCTGTGGGAAGAGACTATGAAGAAGCTAAATATCATCAGTCAAAACAAGGTCAGAAGTCAACTGTGAAACAGACCATTTATTGTTCATATGCAAATTCAGCCTGGAACAAAAAAAAAAACATTAAAACAAATCCACAAGAGCCAATATATGACTTAGAGTGTATCCTACCTGGATTTTGAGACCGTCTCAATAAAAGATTTGATGCATTAGACACCGATGACAGAAGTTCCAAAGAATGGTGGGATGATATCAAGAAAATCATACATGAAGAAAACAAAAAGGCAGGAAAGGAAGAAAAGACCAAAGCGTATGTCCGAATCAACTCTGAAACTTGCTCTTGAATGTAGGAAGCTAAAGTGAGTAGGATAAATGATGAAGTAAAATTTCTGAACAGAAAATTTCAAAGGGTACCTCAAGAAGGCAAAATCAAGTATTATAGTGAAATCTGGAGTTAGAAAACAAACAGAAATAATACACGCAGCATTTTCCAAGCTGAATAAAGGAAATGTTCACGTCTCAGGTTGCATTATTGAAGGATTATATGGGTAAAATATTAAATGATGAAGGAAGCATCAAAAGAAGATGGGAAGAATATAGAGAGTCACTGTACCAGAAAGAATTGATCAATGCTCAACCATTTCAAGAGGTGGCATATGACCAAGGACTGAAGGAATAAGTCTAAACTTCGCTAAAGGCATTGGTGTAAAACAAGCCTCCAGGAATTAACTGAATAAAAATTGAAATGTTTCAGCAAATTGATGTGGTACTGGAGGCCCACATGTCTATGCCAAGAAATTTGGAAGACCAAATTGTCAAACAATTGGAAAGGATCTGTACTTGTGCCAATTCCAAGAAAGGTGACCAATGGAACGTGAACATCATTAAATAATACCACTGATATTACAGGCACGTAAAATTTTCTAAAGATAATTCAGAAACAACTGCAGCAGTACCTAGACACGGAACTGCAAGAAATTCAAACTAGATTCAGAATAAGACATGGAACCAGCGATATTACTGCTGTCAGATTGATCTGGTTGAAAGAAAAGAATACCAGGAAAATGTTTACCTGTGCTTTATTGACTATGCAAAAGTAATCAAATGTGTGTGTCATAACAAAATGTGGATAACTTTTCAAATAATATGTATTCTAGAACACTTAATTGTGCTCATATAAGTAACTATAAAATTGACTAAGAGGCAGTCTTTGTAACAGAACAAAGGGATATGAATGGTTTAAAATTAGGAAAGGTTTACAACAGGGTTGTACACAATAACTGTTCAATCTGGATGCTGAACAAATAACCCAAGAAACTGGATTATATGAAGAAGAACACAGCATCAGGATTGGAGGAAGAGTCATTAACAACGTGTGATATAAAGATAACACAACTTTGCTTCCTGGAAGCTAAGAGGGCTTGAAATACTTACTGATGAAGATTGAAGACTATAACCTTCAGTATGGATTGCACCTCAATGTAAAGAAAACAAAAATTCTCACAACTAGATTAGTAAATAATGTCATGATTAATAGAGAAAAGATTGAAGTTTTCAAAGACTTCATTCTGCTTGGATCCACAATCAACTTTCATGGGAGCAAAAGTCAAGAAATAAAACAAGATATTGCATTAGGCAAAACTGCTACCAAAGACCTCTTTTAAAGTGTTGAAGATCAAAAATGTCAGTTTGAGGATAAAGGTGTACCTGACTGAAGACAAGATATTTTCAGTTACCTCATATGCATGTGAAAGTTGGATAAAAATTAAGGAAAATTATAGAAGATTGGTGCGTTTGAATTATGATGTTGGTGAAGAATACTGAAAGTACCATGGATGGCTAGAAGAACAAACAACTCTGTATTGGAAGAATGACAGCTAAAATGAAGCGAGGATGTTGAGACTTCGTCTTTTATTCTTTGGACATTTTGTCACTAGGGATCTTTCCTTAGAGAAGAATATCATGCTTGGTAAAGTGGAGGGTCAGCAAAAAAGAGGAAGACTCCTAGCAATATGACTGAAGCATAACAACGATTGTGTAGATGGAACAGGACCAGGCAGTATTTTGTTCTGTTGTGCAAAGAACTGCTATGAGTCAGAACCAACTCTATGGCATCTAACAAAAATAACATCTTTGAGATCAAAGAGCTTCAAAAGGTCATCTATAGATGCATCATGATCAAAGAACTTCTTTATGAAGATGACTTGGGCAGACTGCATATATTTAGTGATCTGATATCAAAATCATATATATCTGTCACCTGAAATCTGAGAAATGTAGGTGACATTTCAAATGTAGGTAAGATCCATTTGCCTGATATAATAAAGAAGACAGAGAAATATAAATTTTATTTGCATTTTTATGTTTTTTTTTTTACTATATTTTGTTGTTGTTAAGTGCCATCAAGTCGGTTCCAACCCATAGTAACCCTGTATAGGGTTTCCAAGAAACAGCTGATGAGCTTGAACCACCAACCTTTAATATCTTTAAAGAGGTCTTTTGCTTCAGATCCAAACAAAGTCGAATGTCACAAATATTTTAACATTTAATTACCACTTCCCTGAACTACAACTGCCAGAAAAAATACAATTGGAGAAGTTTGTAGAGCATACTTCCACAATTGTCTTTCAAAATTTGTATTACAATATTATTTATTTTCTTTTTGTTCTTGTAAAGACTTCAGATGGATAAAGCTTTTGAAAACTTTAGAGTCCATTTGTTTGTGCTTCTTATTCATTTTTGTTAGCCAAATTTTTGCAGCAATTTTTCTAGGAAAATGTCTTCTTCCTTTATTTTACCACTATGTATGCTTGCTGGGTACTGGGGAGTGGTAGCAACATTCCTTTTTAGAATCTCTCTCTTTTGTCAGGGTTGAGCTGAGTCACCCTGATGAAGGAGACTATATAATGTCACCAAAAATACTGCCACGGTGGCAGCACTTAAATCAGTAACTCTACAATTACAGGATAATTTTCCTTTTTTTGCAATGACATTATTGTCTAAAAAAAAACCCCACCAAATAAGCATGTGGTTCTTCTATTAAGATTTTCATAGCAAGCCTGTAACACATGTCATAAAATCGTATGCTATTTATTATAAAATGCATGGTATCTTTTTATTTCTAGACACGCTACTCAATCTGATATCAGAAAGCTTCAGCATGACTTAATTTTTGAAGTCAAAGCTTATGGGAAATGCCAGCAATTTCCAATGACTTGATAATACCAAAGAAAACAGCATAAATGCATGTCTTGGAGGTAAGTGGGTGCTAGTGTGGACCTTGTAAGTTAAAAGCAACATTTTATAATCTTGGCAAGATGTAATGGGTAGTCAAAGTAATGAAGCTAACTCAGGCGTAATGATTAATCTCTGTGTGAGTCACGACCCCGGCAGCTGCATTCTAAATGAACTGCAATCTATATAATGCATTCTCAGGAAGACCAGACAACAAGAAGTAGCATTAGTCTATAGTGCAGATGGCAAGACTGCATGTAGAAGCATACTCAGTTGTGTTCAAAAAGGGCAGAGGTCTAGGTTGAGCAATATTCATAAAAGGGGAACAAGATATCATGGATATTTACTGGCTCCAGTTTATCAAAACAGAGTATGACATTAACCCCTACCTGCTTTGACTCAATAGCTATGATCTTTTAGAAAGACTTAAACTGGGATGTTTAAAAAAAAGTTTATGGGCAAGGTCAAACTGTGCAGGACCTCCAAAGATGGCTAAGAGCAGAAAGGCTATCCCAGATACGAGACAGAAGACAATATCAGAGAGTTGTCAGAGAACAGTTGAAATTCACAAATGAGGCAAAGTGACTGGTCCTACCCAGAAGACTAGAATTGATGTTAAGAGTGGTGAATGATAAAATTATCAAGTTTAACCCATAAATAAAGCATTTTAGTCATCTGCTTTTTAAAAAGCTATCACCACCACCACCCCCCTCCAAAACTGAGACTTGGTGGAAATGCACGCTCGGATTGGTAAACAAACGCATCACTGTTGGGGAGAAATGGGGTAAAGCCAGCAATGAAGCGGCGAGCTAAGCCTCACAATATTCAGAGGGCTTCTGTGGACCCGGTTAGGGACCTGGTTGGCAAGCAGTGCGAGGAGACCTGAGGACTCCTGGGCCCAGAGTCAGTGACGTGGCCACGGAGGACTCAAGTGGAGAATGGAGCTGGCGGCTGATGGGAAGAGAGGGCATGTGCACAAGAACACCCACACTTGCAGATGACTGGATGATCAGAGCTCAACCAGGAGAAGAAAGAAGGGGGGATGGGAAGATTGAGCTAATCCAAGCTGATGAACTTGACCTATGCATA
>NW_006408570.1:8836287-8861555 GCF_000296735.1 Chrysochloris asiatica | reverse complement strand
TGGTCGGAAGACGATGCATGGAGGGGACTGGAACCATGGCAATGTAATGATATACGATGGAATGAATATGGAACTGAGGTTCTCTCATGTAAACTATCATATAATTCAAATAAAACATTAAAAAAAAGCTATCAGGGTCTGTTGTAAGTAACAAGTAGGGTGTGCTTGGCATTATTATTTAGAGGGGACTAGGTTGTCAATGAACCTGAATCACTTTGGCAGGCAGTTTTCATGGTCCGTGGATGGCAAGTTTAGAGACTGAGTCTGTAAACTTCTGAGGGGGATTATTTTTCTATTGGAAAATGGCAAGAAGATTATCCTAATAATGACAGGACTGAACAAAAAGTAAAAGTTATGGTGGTGTCATGGAATGGGGCACTGCATTTGACCACAAGAAATGTAGCAGTTAGTTCTAGTACTGCCAGTGACCAGCTATAGGGCCCACTTCCTTCAGCCTCAGTTTTATTGTCTATAAACAGAAATCACTGACTGGGGGCTCAAGACCATAGTCTCAGTAGACACCATGGTCAATTAGAATAACATAGGCCACAAAGACAACATTCTACTTCCTACTTTGGTGAGTACTGACTAGGATCTTAAAAGGTGTAATTATTGGTCTCTTCATGTGCAGAAGAAAGAAGAGTGATGAAAATTGAAGATGCTTAGAATAAATTAATCAAGTGGACTAATGGAACACATGAACATCAGTCTCCACAACCCTGAGACCAGAGGAACTAAATGGTGCCCGGCAACTACTACCAACTACTCTGAAAGGAACCATATTAGAACATTCCAGACAGAGTAGGAGAAAATGTGGAACAAACCTCAAAATTACAGTTGAAAAAATCAAAACGAAAAAACCCTGGTAGAAACCAAGACAGTGACCCCCTTCAGATCTGAAATGGAACTCACCCTTACGGCCCAATTTCCAGCCAACTAGTACTGTTGAGGAGGCCAACAATACTAGTAAGGTTTTCTTCCCATGGAGCAAATGAACCATACAAGATCAAAAGGACAACATTTATCTAAGGACAAAATTCAGAGGACTGGGAAGGTGGGATGGTAATAAGAACCACAAGTAGACAGTGGGTAACTGCTATTACATAGTGGGGATTGCAATCATTGAGATGAAACAAAGTGTGTGATTTGTTGAATGAAAAACTGATGATCTGGTCTGTAAATCTTCACTTAATCCACAAGAGAGAGTTAAAAAAAAAAAAAAAAAAAGAAAGAAATCATTGGGCTGGATGCTTTATGAGGCCCACCTTGAACATTTTATGATACTCTATCACACGGACTGCAATTGTGCCTGTATTGATATCAGGTCAGAACTTCACTGTAGTCAGGGACAAGTAAACGCAACTGAAAAGTGCTTTCATCATCTATCCATGTCCACACGCTTCCATTTTTTGAGTAAATATAGCCGCAAAAACGTACACACAGCTTCATGACATAAGTCTCAAAACAAGCTTGAGTGTGATGATAGCCAAGGACTCTATGGGTATTAACTCACTCTCTCCCATCTTAATGGTAAAGCAACTGAGCCACAGAGAGATTCTGTATTTTGCTTGAAGTTACACAGCTAACAACGTAACAAATTTGGGCTTACAGGGACTCTTACACTCCTCTGCAGGAACTACATCTCTGAACAGAAGCTGATCATTGTAACCTGAAGTGGCAAATGACACAGCAGAGCTGTGCCAGGGTGTGTGGAGAACACAACAGTGAGGTCTTGGATGAAGTACCTTCTTCAAGGGCATTGGTTGTAAAAGTCTTTGGGTCCATTAGTGCTGTGGCTGCTGTGTTCTGAGTTTCCCTGAAGCAGTTGTTTGCAGGCACATCCTTTATAGAAATCATATCAGAAATGTGTGTCTGAGGCCTGATTTCCATTTAGAAAAATGGCCCCCACACAAACTAATGGCACATGCCAATGCACATGCAATTTATTCCTTTATTTTTCATCCTCACCTCCAGACCCCAATATCTGTCCAAACCAAACATAGCCTGAGGATCAAAGAAAGGATGTGCATGCAACTAGTCTGCCTACTAACCAAGCACATGTGCTTTTTTTGTCCCTTGCATTGAAAAGCCAAGAACACTTTGTTTTCCTGAATATTTCACCTTGGAGGGCCAGGAAAGAAGAATCAAAGGTAATTTACTAGGAATTATCATCTGGACCAAAGGCCCCTCCCCAAAATATCTGCTCATTCTCTGTAACACTTGCATGATAGTCTTAGCTCACTCCTAAAATATGTCAGCTGCTATTCAAGCTCATCTAGGTCTGTTTCATTAGAGACTCCCACTGAAAGTCCCTAGTACTTCTTACTCTGACCAGCATGTTGTTGTTGTTAAGTGCTGTTGAGTCGATTCCGACCCATAACAACCCTGTATAGGGTTTCCAAGGAGCAGCTGGTGTGTTTGAACCACCAACCTTGCAGTTAAATGGCTTTGCAGTCTGATGCATTAACCCACAGTGCCACACCAGGACTCCCTGACTAGCATATCAGATGGAAAAAGCCCACCAAAGTTTTATCAGTTGATCCAGTCAAATGCATCCAAATCCAATGCACTCTTCCAATGATAACTTGTCTATGTATAAGTCACTCTTAGAATGCTTCTTGCAAAGATGACATTACTTTTCTTGCCGACCATTTAACTAAATTAAAGAACATTAAACTTCAGTGCCTCTTGAGGCTTCTTTTATTGTTCCCTTCAAAAATTATTTCTCTGAATTAAAATGTGTTTATATCACTTCAGATCAGAATAAGCAAGCCCTTTTTTTCCCTTGCCAGTGGCTGTCTGAGAGCTCAGACTGCCTTTCTGAGAGCAGGAGGTCCCCAGGGTTACTAGGGTAATTCTTTTTACTCCAGGGTGCTCAAGCACAGAATTGCCTACAATCAATTTGCTCTCACATCCTGGCATTAAACTCACTGTATATAAAAGTATCACAAGCATTTTCAATATAATTCTAAGTAGCAGTGATTTACAAGGCTTTTTTATTATGATGAAAAAAATTACAAGGCATAGTAAAAGTTGCAAAGCCTATTTGACTGAATCCAATCAAACACATATAAGAGTCTCCATAAGCTCAAAATGGGCAAACACAACTTACAAATTGGGAAGGGTAATTGATAGGAGTCATTCTGATGTCTGACAGATAAAGCAATATACTTCAACAATATTTTGACCTTCTGGTTTCTAAAATTATAGAACAGATCATAATTTAACTTAGAGCTACCGGGAAACAGGGCCTTTCAAAGATAGGTCTGGGTATAAAAATACAGGTATCGAAATAATATAATCTCCTAAGTATACAGCTATCTTTTAAAGACAAAACCGGAGGACTTCCAATAAAATCTACATCATTAGCTTTCAGTATAGATGATAACTATCATTGCTGTTTGATTGGAAGGCAAGAAGCGCGACTTAGCTATTGTCACTCAAAGTGATCACCATTAATATCCACACACAAAATATATCTTTGAGCCTGAGCATTAGTGTAACATAAATATAAAAATATTATATAACAACCACTCAGGACCTCACCATTCCCACTGCTGCTTAGTCAGTTTCGACTCACAGAGACCCTTTAGTTGCCTCATAGTTTCCAAGACTATAATCTTTATAGAAGCAGACTGCCACTTCTTTTTCCCACGGTCCGCCTTTTGCTCAACTGCAGGTTGCTTTAACCACTGTGCCACCTTCTTGTGTCACACATGCTATTGTTATTGTTGTCGAGTAGGTTCCGACTCATAGCAACCCTGTATACAGTTTCCAAGGAAAGGCTGGTGAATTTGAAACACTGACTTTGTGGATCATGTTGCTGTTGTTAAGTGCTGTCAAGTTGGTTCCAACTCAGAGCGGCCCTTTATAAGGGTTCCAAGGGACAGCTGGTGGGTTTGAACTGCTGACCTTGTGCTGATCTTACAGTGCAGACCTTAAATAAATATTTATTGGATGAATATAGATGAAAAACAGACATCCATATGCAGAGTCTGCTTCTCTACAAACTGTTTAAATTAGGTCGTTTTCATTTTGGACTTTTAGAGTCATGAAAGCAAATTTTAAAACTGACTTAGAGTCTGTGACTGGATGGCTCTTGGATATTCACAGCCCCGTGCTTTGAAAAGTCAGTGCCGTCTTCCTAATTTAGTTTTCAACCTTGGGTCAAAGTCTTCCAAGTGTTCATGAAAAGTCAGAGCCCCCATTCTTGGACTCCTCTCTCAATTGGCATGGTATTCCTCAATTGGCATGTTATTCAATCTCAAAAAAAAAAAACAAAAACAAAACCCAACAACAACAAAACAAAACGAATGGGAATAACACTGAAGTTGTTACAGTATTCACTAATGTGTTGGAGGAACTAGTTACTAGATAAAATACAAGATGCTAAGTTACACTGAATTTCAGAAAAACAACAAATACACTTTTTACTGTAAGAATGTTGCAAATTTTGTATGTGACTTTCTTATACTGAAAAAAGTATCCATCGTTTATCTGAAATAGTTATTTAGCTGAGCATTCTGTATTTTTGTCTGCTGAAATCTGGAGCCTTAAGAGAAAAGAAACTGTTCAACTGCATTCCAGGTGATTTTTCCCATGTAGACTCTGGTAGACTAGGTCAACCTTTGGATAAGACGCAAAGCCAGAGTTATCTCAATGCACTATTCAGTGACAGCCAACTTTTCATAGTTCACTGAAATAATATTTCTAAGAGGCTTAATCTTTTAGCTATGCCACATGCTGAATGCTTTTAAAGACAATGAGAGTATTACATGTAGACAATGAAAGATTATGAAAAGTAAAGAAAGCAAAGACAGGAAAAAAGCAAGAGGCAAAATAAATTTTTTGACATTAGCAATCTCTCTTTTAAGAGGCTATTGGTATGCATATATATTTCTATGGCATATCTCAGCTAGATCAAAGAAAATTGACTCCTCAAAAAGTCTCGAATTTCTATTAAAATGTCAACTGTGTTTTAATACCGTGAAAGCCATCATATGCTTGTTATAGGTGGCAGATTGATTGATAGGATGATTATTAATATTTATTTCATAAAGTAAGAGACCGTAGGCTATTTGAGCTGTAGTCCAGGTCTCCATGGTCTAAAGAGGAAGTGGCCTTTTTAGGAGGCCTGGTGTGTTATTTGTTGTTTAAGTACTGTGGAGTCGGTCCGACTCATAACGACCTTGTATAGGATTTCCAAGGAGCAGTTGGTGGGTTTGAACTGCCAACCTTGCAGATTCTACTGTGCCACACAGGTCCTAAAGGGCAATAACAGCAGATGTTGTTGCTAAGCAATGGATAGAGATATTTTTTCAAATAAGATCTGACAAGCAACAAAGATAGCTAGAAACTTGTTAAAACTAAGTCCATAATCTATAAACTGAAAATGCACTGCTTCCTTCTGTGTAAGAGTGTACTGGTGTGGCACTATAGGATAAGCACTGTACACTAATCACAAAGTCAGTGGTTCAAACCCACCAGCACCTCCTCAGGAACCCTATACAGGTTCACTATGAGTCAGAGCCGACTCTACTGCACCTAACAACAAGAAGAAAGGGTTTCCTTGATGCCCAACAATGAACCAAAGCCCTGAAAAGGATAAGTAGTGTTCCTCTACCTGGTAGAGCTGGCTACACGGCTTCCTGGTAATAAACATTAGGTTTGATTAACTCACTACCATCAAGGTGATTCCAACTCATCGCCACACTGTAGAGGGTTTCCAAGGTTATAAATCTTAAAGGGAACAGATAGCCTCAACTTTTTCCTGTGGTGAGACGGATGGGTTTGAACTGCTGAGTTTGTGGTTAGCAGTCCAGTGTTTATCCTACAGTACCACATCAGAACCCCTATGCTTGATTAAGCCTTCAGAATTCATTTCCAGGAAAGTGCCACACTCTGAAAGTAGTGCTTTCAATGTGTTTACAAAGGAAAATACAGGATCTTTTCAGCCAGGTATGTCATGAATAATGTCAAAAGGAAGAGAGAGAGAGAGAAGTGATCGTTCACACAATAACACTGCATAATGGGCATTACTTCTTTCATCTTGTACAGTTGCAGTAGGCTCTTCTGAGCCTAAGGAAATTTAAAGAAGTTATCCAAGAACTCAGAATCAAAAACTGGTAAATCCAAGATACTGATTCAGGCCTACCTGACTCATCTTACACCATACTTCTTCCAACTTAAGAACAGTACCTTCCATGCCTAGAATATCACAATCTTGAGCTGGTCAAAGGAGGAACTTTAGACAAAAAGAAAACAGATGAGATTACTGTGTGTTTTTATTTTCAATAATGATGTTTGTTTTCTTAGGTAAATTAGAAAATTATACTGCCAAGGCAAAAAGAAAATGCTTACTATCATAAAACTCTTGGTGTTGATATTTTCCAAAACATATTATGAAATACACAAAAACTGAAGTTACACCAAAATTGAAAGCAGAATGTTAATCATGAAAAAAATATATTATTACTTATATGTTTAAGGGTTAGAATTCTAAAATTTACTACTAACTAAAAAGAAACCACAAAAGAGAAGCTTTAGGTCATCACACAAAGTAAATGCCAAACCAAATAGTCAATGCGCTCTAAGAGCTTGACTTGTGCAGTTGTTGTTGTTGCTGTGTGCCATGGAGTCAGTTCCAACCCACAGTGACCCTGAACAGGGTTTTTGAGGCTGTAAATCTTTACGGGAGCAGAAAGCCTCATCTTTCTTCTGCGGAACAGCTGGTAGTTTCGAACTGCTGACCCTGAGGTTAGCAGCCCGGTTTGTAACCACTAACCCAAATTAGAGTCACATCTTCACTTCTTCCTATCTATATGATTTTTGACAAACTATTTAACCCCTCTGCACCACTGTGTGCTCATTTATAAAATAAATATAGCAACTAGTTACCAGGAGGATTAAATGTGATACTTCAGGTAACATGCTTGGCATAATCTGGCACATAACTGTTAATAAGGATCATGTCTCACTTTTAGAGTTATTAATATGTTTCATTAAAACAATGGATATGCTGAGGCAATATGCAGCTTTTGTGTTTTTATCTACCTTTTGAAGCTAAAACTTGTGGATAACAAAAATCCTAAATTGTTTTCTCTAAATTGACTTTAGAATGATCCTGGAAAGAGCTGGCTTTTAAACCGCTTCTTCTCCTAGTTCTGATGAAGCATGTGATTCGAATTCCCAGGCTGAAATGATTTAGGCTATTCTGTTGAATTAAGATGCTACACACAAGAGGAAGTATTTGACTTACAGAGCAGAATAGAGATGAACCTAAGACCCTTTGTCACCCAAAAGTTCTCATATCCACAAGACTGGGTTTACACCTCTCAGAGTTGATCGAGGTGATTCAGAAGTGAAGTCTACAAGCACAGTGTCCATGCATGTGTATTTGAATGTATATGTGTGAGAGTTTTCTGGGGAAATGTTACAAGCTATAGAGGAGGAGGAAACATTACAATGCCTAAAACTAGGTCCTTCAGTGTGCAATTGCAATTGGGAATACTATCAGAGCTCCTGAGCTCAGGTGCTGACACACGCCTTATGCTAACCCAGCTAGGCCATCACCTCTCCCTCCAAGCTGGAAAGAGAAATCTCTTGGGATCTCACTGAGTGAGCAACTGAATGTAAGACCCAGGCATGCTGCATTCTTTTTTCCTCTTACAGAAATTTACAAGCCATTTTCCCACCCTTCCCCCTGAGCTAGAATATTGAGGTTAAAATGCACCTACTGAGCAGGTAATGTACTTGGTATTAAGGATCCATCATGTGCGTATGTCTTTTGAGCATAATGGTTCCTTTGGAGCTATTATAGGTATGCGGTGAATAGATATTAGGAAAAATGCACAAAGAGTGACTGAAGGATATCCTATATTAACTACTGTCAGACTTTTAACATTATTTGAAACTAGGCTTTTTTTTTTTAATTCCTGAGGTTTAATACCTCTATACTTTGTAAACTGAGCACTGTTCAAAGAGAGCTCCAAATTCCTACAGAGCTGTCTTTACGTGAGCTTTGATCTTTGCCGAACACCTATCTTGTGTTTCTATAATTGCTCTGGTTTAACAAGGCTCCCTAGCACGTGAAGAGGGAAAATCCTTTTATTAAGGCTATAAAGCTAACTGACCAGAGTGAAGGAATGTGCAGCCTGGGGCTATCCCTTAGCTCCTCAGGAAAGAAAAAGAGAGAGGGAAGAGAAAGAGAGAACTGGGGAAAAGTCTTCATGTTAAAACAAAATGAAATATTTATTAAACATGTTTCTGGTGTCCCAGATGGTAAGAGGCTGCCCTGTGGTCCGCTGAAAGGTTTGATCTTTGTTAAGTATTGTGAATGCTGATTTCAATAATGGGGTGAAAGCTGAGGAAGTTATGGCTGAAATTTTGGCTAAAGATGACAGCTCCAGGTTTCAAGTTGCACAAAGCAGTCTGAGGGATTAAACCAACAAAGCCTGCTCAAAAGTATTAAGTTTCCAAAAGTGTAATCTTCCTACCTGTGATTCACACTCCTAGGATGGTGAGGATTCCTCCTTTACTTTGACTTTGCCATATTAATCTTACTTTACAAATGCATGCCGTGATTTATATCATGTTTAATTAACTGATTGAGGGCTCCAGTGGTAAAAATGGCATCACATTAAGCTCTGTCCGTATGGCAAATGCGAATCACATCTTTAGCCTTGCAAGAACAAAATATCCCAGGAGCCACCGATGACAGGATGTAGGAATTGAAATCAGGTCCCTCCTGTTGTTTGAGAATCCAGGGAGGGTGCCTGCCATATGCCCGTCACTTCTGGAGTTGGGGGGGATGACAGGATAAAAGAAAAGAGGGCTCTCATTTTTCCAATATGTTCAAATCTCAGATGAAAATGATTGTACAGCCGTGCTATACAGGGGCCAAAATTCACATGAAAGTATGTCTCAAACTTTGCAGAGAGCTTACTGAGAAGGTTTTGTGAGGTTTTGTTTTGGTTTGGTTTTTCTTATTTTTAATGAAATGGTTGTTCAGCGTCGTTCACATTGATAGGTGAAAACGTTGTGGCTTGGAATTGAATAGAATAAACAGAAAAATCACACACACAAAAATGGAATTTTAGCTAATAAATTTATGTGAACTATGATTCCAGAAAGAGAAAATTGGATTTGACTGCTAAAAACCACATATTAGGATAAAAATTTCAAGGTTAGCATTTTTTGGAAATGGGAGTTGTCTAATTCTTCTTGTCAAAAATCAGTAGTGATTATTTATGAAGTGTAAAAGAAAACTGTAGATTGACTACCGATTTCTTTTAAATAATGTGTTCAATTTTTTTTAACATTTTCTAAATTATATTAGCAAGGCAGCATAGTAAATGTTAGAAAAGAGGGTAAAAACATAATTTTCACTCCCTAGCATTTCTGTATATCTTTTATGTTTTTTTGTTTGCACATTTAAAAATTATTATGATCATACTATATTATAGTCTTATATCCTGATTTCTTAATTCTTTTTATTGTTGAAAAAATATGTATGTATACTGTATCTTTGCATAAAAAAACCTGTGTGCTATATGGTTATATGGTCTTAGCAATCTGTGAAACCCTGTTCTCATTAGTTTCTTATGCACTTAGACATGTTATGCATGTTTACAGGAAAAATGGTGTGTGTGTGTGTGTGTGTATATATATATACACACACACACACACATCATATATATAGCAATTCAAAACCACCAGGTCCTCCTCAGTCACCCTATACAGGGTCGCTATGGGTCGGAATCACCCAATGGCACTTAGTAACAACCACCACCACATATATACACATATCATATACATACACATACCATATGTACACACATACCATTTTCCCTATATAATGTGCATAGCATGCCTAAGTACATAAGAAACTAATGAGAAAGGGGTTGCACACATTGCTAAGACCATATAATCATATAGCATGCATGCTATTTATGTAAAGATACAGTATATATATATATATATATAGTCTAACCATCATAATTTTAAAATGTGCAAACAATAAAACATTAATTGTATGGAATCCTGGTATGACACTGGGGGTTAATGCTCTGGACTGCAAAGTCAGTTTAAACTGCAAGGTTGGTGGTTCAAGCTCACCAGTCACTCCTCAGAAACTCTTCAGAGGGTCGCTATGAGTCAGAACCAATTCAAGGACACTTAACAATATATATATACACATACACACATTTGGTTTTTTTTTTGGACTCCTCTATATATATACACACAAGGTCGGCATATATACACAAGGTCAGCAGTTTAAATCCACTAGCTCTTCCTTGGAAACCATATATAAGTTTGTCATGAATCAGAACCAACTTGACAGCATTTAGCAACCACAATAACACACATACATATATATACAGGGATTCAAAAAGTTTGTGGAAAAAAACTCATTATCTTTTAATTCAGTTTTCCACAAACTTTTGAGACCCCCTTGTATATGTCTATATAAACATTTATTTATATATATACCTCACTATGTGTGTATATATATATATACATATATTTGGATTCCTGGTGTGGTGCTGTGGATTAATGCACTGGACTGCAAAGCCATTTGAACTACAAGGTCGGTGGTTCAAGCTCACCAACTGCTCCTCGGAAACCCTATACAGGGTTGCTATGGATTGGAACTGACTCAATGGCACTTCACAACAATGACAACATATATACTTTCCAATGCGATAAGCAATGGATTGCTAACTCTCTCCGTGAGAGAAAGGTGAGGCTTTCTGCTCCCTTTAAGATTTACAGCCTTGGAAATCCTATGCAGGTTTGCTGTGCTTCAGAACTGAGTCAATGGCAGTGGGTTGCCATTTCAACATTTTTACATCTACATTTCAGTGACATTCATCATTCTGTGTGACTATCATTATAATGTTGCTAAATGTTTTATCACCATTAACAGAAAATCAGTGCCTTCTAACAATCACTTAATATTTTATCAGACATTTTCCATATTGCCACCTTCCCATACTTTTTATTGTTTGCATTAATATTTTATCAAATGGATCTAACCTAATTTTTCTAGCCATACCTCCATTGTTAAGTACTACAGCACCTTCCAATGTCTGCTCTTCTAAGTAATGTTATAAAGATAATTTACGATATTATACATATGGCATATGTATAAAATCATTCCATATTTTGAATTATGTACTTAGGATTGATTCCCATGCTTACACATTTCTTTTTAAAAAGTATCTAAGTGAAGAAATATTTTTCTTAGGCAAAGTGAAAAGTAAAACATTCTATAAAAGTATCACTAAAGAGAAAATCTCATCTGAAATGTGCCTGCATTTAGAGGGTAAAACAATTTCATTTTTGCCTGCCCTGCTTTCTTTAAAATAAGCATACATTAATAATGAAATAAAAACAATTTCCTATTTTGTCTTACTCCACATTTGTCATTTCTATTCAGAAAAAAATGTTTATTTTCATATAATTAACATTTTTGGAAAATGTATAACTGTTTCTTACATTCTTATAGCAGTGAGTACTGCAAATAGAGTATTTATTCCAGCCTGTTGTTCGCATTTTAATGACTATTCTTCTTAGTTAACTCTGAGGAGTAGTTCTAATAATTAGTACCCCTTGGTGTCCTCATGGCATTAATTCAGAATGGATGAATTGGGTAAGTTGGGCAATGTAATTAACTAAAAATCTATTTGGATGTTGACGAGAAATTCAAACTTTTCAACTTTGGCCTGTAACTGTATGCACAGCTTGTAAAAAGAATAATCACCTCACCTTTTTCAACTTCCTGAAATCATTCTAAAGAGAGTAGTACAAGATTGTTTCATGTGGAAATATTAAGTTCTAAAACACCACCAGGAGCTATAGTATATTTCAATTATTGTATTCAATTTTCATCTTTCTAGATTAGTTTAACCATCATTTTTATATGTGTTTATTTTTTAATGTATAAACTTTAAATCATTATCTGCAGCCTAGTTTATCAATAAATTGGTTTAACATGATCTATAATTTTATAAAACACCATCAATTTCAATTCAAGCCAGTATTAGGGTTCAAATGATATAGTTAACAATTTTTGAGGTCAGAAATGCATTTGCCTTTAGATGGTTTGTTCCTGTCAATGTTATTATTGGTCTGAGGCAGCATTAACCTCTTTTGTTTTCCAAGTCTATTCCCTTCTGTGAAAGCTATTTCTTTTGCACAGTTTAAAGACAAAAGATAAACATTCTCTATGAGGCACTGGAAGGAGAGGCAATTAATGTGAATTTGATAAAACATAATGTACTGGTCTGACAGTAAAAAGGCTATGCTTGTTTGATTGTTGACTAGTTTTGTCTTTAAATAATGGTCTTCTTTTGGCATTTAATGTATATTTGTTCACAATAAACATAATTTATGAATATTTTAACACATGTGTACTCAGTGGGGTGGATTATCATACTGATATAAATAGAATTAATGAGCAGTCAACCTGCCACATGGCATGACATATGACAGGGCAGCTATGGCTTAGAAATAATTCTTGTAGTTTCATAATAAAGCACTTTTTTCCCCCGAGTTTAACTTTTTTTTTTTTTTACTACAGTCTTTATTCTCCCTTTATTTTAGAGTATGGTTCACCAACTAGGAAACAGAATTGAGACTTTGTTGGAAAAGTCTACAGTTTAACTTTCCAAAAACTAGTTTCTTGTCTTCTTTAGAGCAAAAATTTATATAGTTAGCAATTTAACCCCATTTGGTCAAATTTTAGAGAAAAGGTACAGGGTAGATGAGCATTTCATGTATTTTTAATAGCCAAAAGTAGATCAATTATTTTATCCTTGTCATTTTGTGACAATAACATACGTATACCCAACCTTAGTTGTTGTTATTGTTAAGTGCCATCAAGTTGGTTCCAGCCCATAGCGACCCTGTATAGGGTTTCAGGAGAGCAAAATATTTTTAAAGTATCTACATTCTAAACCAAGTCTGATGGGCATTTCATCTGGATAAAATTACCCTGAAAAAAAAAAATCTTCCTAACTACTTCCTTATCTGCTTTCCTTGCATAGAAAGCAATAATCTTTTAAGCATGTTTAACTTTTTTTCTCTCTTACCCAATTGTATAAAGCCATCTCTTCAAACAGTAGGTACAAGGGGGGGAGGGAGTTGATGTGAGCATGCAAAATCTTCAATTTAATCCTACTCCATGTATCAAAGGGTTGTTTTCATGGAAAAGAAAATGGATATTTAAGATTAGCTTTTATTTTCTTTTATGATTAAAACAGTTTGATGAACAGTGAAAGTGGGAAAAAATAAAACTAGCATGTTAACTGCATTATCCAGATGATCTAAAAGCAGGAAAGGCTTGGCAAAGCGATTTCATTTATGACTTTGTAGACACAAATTTTAGGCACTGTTAAGTGTCTTTATTCGACTTATCATTCATATCCAAAGGGCATATTAGAAGCTTTTTTACCACCACCATCTCATTCCCACCCTCACATTTAAAAACCCTATCTCCCAAAACCAAAACTCTGTTGTGAAATGGGTGAGCCGGGATGCTTTAAGGAAATGACAGAACATGCTACTGGGTTATCTGTTAGAGGAGGGACCAAACTGCAGGAGGCTGGGGCCTGATGAACTTCCCTGAAGTGACTTCCCTGGGGAACCCGGCCCTTCACCAGGAAGAAAATGGGCACCACCTAGTGCTTTTTTGATGCAAAGGCTGTTTGTGCCTGTGTGGACATGAGTGGGCATGCATTGGGTGGCTGACCTCTGCAAAGGAAAAAGAAAGGAGGTAGATGGCTTCAACGCCCATGTAAAAAAATCAGCAAAGTAGCCAGTGGCAATGTAAGGACAACTGAATTCGGTGCTTCCAAATCAGAGAGGTCTTCTGGTTAATTCATTTCCCTGCCCCACCCCCCCACTACAACCTCTCAGCTTTTTTTTTTTTTTTTTAATTGCTAATCTGCTCATTAGATATGACATCTTTACTTACCAAGAGGCTAATTTCCTCCATATCATTCTTTGCTTCTTCAGTTCTTCTAAGGCTAACTTGTAAGAATTTCTAAGATTTTCCCTGTTATCCGAAATGACAAAGCAGAGCAAGGCCTCTCACCCACACCCGAATCCATTCTAACAAGGAATCTGTCTGGAGTTGTCCTAACATAACAAACGGCTCTTATGAAAAATGATTTGTAGCACAAAACCTTTTGCAGTGCAATAAGATCAAGTTAACCACTCATGCCTCTAGGAAAAATCCTGGGAAATGTTATCTGATTGGCGAAATGGACCCAGATATGAGTTCAAGGACTGAGTACACTTTGATGAAATCTCACAGCAATGAAGTCTGATTATCTGAATGATTGCTTAAACCCTTTAAAATATAACTTGGGGAAGCGCTAGATATTTTATTTGAGGAAACATGATCTTGTAAGGAATGGCAGAATAGCAACTCTGTATTATTTGGGAGTCCTGGTATAGTACTGTCGGATAAGCACCACACCACACTGTAAGGTCGGCAGTTCAAATTCACCAGCTGCTCCCCAGAAACCCTATGCAGGGTCACTATGAGTCTGAATCAAGTCTAAGAGTGCACTTAACAACAATATAATACCTTGTAGCTCCAGTAGCCTAGTGGGTTATGCACTGAGCTGCTAACCTCAGGTCAGCAGTTTGAATCCACTCAGCCGGTCATCCTAGCTGTGAGTCAGAGCTGACTCTAGGGCACTTAACAGCAGCATCACATCTTAATAGAATTGCTCTTACCATTATTACTTTTTAAATAATAGCAGTGATGACTTCTCTCTTGCTCAAGAGAGTGTACTTCTGCAATCATATTAGAAACATTAGTGTAGACTGGGCCAAGTGTAGAAGCGGAAAGTCTGAGTAACCTGGGACACAAAAGTGTGTTTAAAAAGGCCTGCTACACATTCAGGAATGAACTTACTGACTTTCAATTTGTTGTTGTTGTTAAGTGCCATAGGTTCTGACTCATAACAACCCTGTATAGGGTTTCTGAGGAGCAGCTGGTGAGCTAGAACTGCCAACCTTGTGGTTTGCAGTCCAGTGCTGATCCTACAGCACCACACCATGACTCCTTCAACTCATTGTTGTTGTTGTTAAGTGCCATCGAGTCGGTTCCGACCCATAGCGACCCTGTATAGGGTTTCCAAGGAGCAACTGCTGAGCTTGAACTGCCGACTTTGCAGTTCAAATGGCTTTGCTGTCTGGCGCATTAACCCACAGCGCCACATCAGTACTTAGGGATCTGTTTATCCAATATGCTGCACAAGCAAATCCAGACAGAATACAGATAAAAATGATTATAACTTCTCTCTGTTTAATAGCTCAGTGTGTATGAATCCAACATGAATACAAAGGAATAAAGGAAGAAAAGCTCAAAATTCTGAACTTTTCTCCATTGCCTATAGCAAAATTCCCTTGTTTCATAATAGTGATATTACAACTTGTATATGGTAGTGGTGGTGGTTATGTGCCATGCAGTTCGTTCCGACTCATAGTGACCGTGTACAGGGTTTCTGAAGCTATAAATCTTTGCAGGAGCAGAAAGCCTCTTCTTTCTCCCACAGAACAGCTGATAGTTTCAAACTGCTGACCTTGAGGTTATCAGCCTGACTCTTAACCACTATGCTACCAGAACCCCTTAGATAAAGCCCTTTGTAATTATGTTATAAACTAAGTGAAAAAGCTAAAACGTGCTCCTATCTTTAACCAGCTTAATTTAGGATATTAGATAAGTGATCTATTTTAAATGAAGCTTTAATTTTTATACTAAAGTTAACTTCTATAAGGAGCAAAAACAAAAAAATACTAAACTTAGTTAACTTCTATAAGGAGCAAAAACAAAAAAAAATGGCTGATCTCTTACAGATTTCACTGCTATGAAAATACACCTTTGGGTTTAAAGTTAAATAGGAAATCTTGTCCTGACTGGTGTAAGATGTACATGAATTGGTGAACTGAAGCCAGCATGAGTGGCTAAGCCTGTGTTTTTCTCAATCTGTACCTACAGGATGGAGTCCTGGTGTGGCGTCATAGGATAAACACGGAACCAAACCAGTTGGTTTGAACTGCAATGTCCATGGTTCAATTCACCAACTGCTGCATGGAAACCCAATACAGGGGCACTATGAGTCAGACAGGACTTGATGGCACTTAACAACAACAACAACAACCTGGCACTGGCATAATGGAAGTAAGAGGTTATCCTAATCAGTTTTTTTTTAAATGAAAGTACTTTTATGCTTTGCATGCAAGTTGAATTCTCTAAATCTTACTATCACCACTATTGTAGGCAGCCTCTTTAAAAAGGAAAAAAGGTTTTTTTCCTCTCCCCCTCCCTTTTTCCTACCCTCAGTGCTATAGTTCACAGTGAAGCCCTCTGGTAATGACAGCCCTGAAGTGATAATGTAGTTTCCTGCCTTCCCTTTAACAGTAGCACTTGATCCCACCATGGGTGCCAGCTCAGTGACAGAAGGCTACTTCCATATTTTCTAGAGGTAAAGGGGACCAGTTCGATTTACTGCCTTTACTAACTCAGCAGTTTTACTAAGTTCTGGGATAGGAATAGATGTTTTATTAAAGAAGGAGGAGGAAGAAGAGGACCGGAAAGAAAAGGAGGAGGAGCAGGAAGAACAAAGAAGGGAGGCAGGGAGGAAGGAAAGCAGAAAGGAAAGGAAGAAGGGAGAGAGGGAGCAAGGGAGAGGAATCAGTTTCTTTTTATTTTTTATTTTTTTTTGCTAAAGACTACATCATTAAATCCAAAAAACATGCTTTGTTTCTGCTTCCTGGATTTCGTTGGAGCATTCCACATAGTAAATAAGGAGTTAAGGTGAATAATATCAAATAAAAGCATCAGGCTTAGAGAAAAAACAAATGCTCATATGGGTTCTCTGTGGAGATAAGACAGAAGTCCTGATGTGGTGCTACAGGATATGCACTGGACTTCGAACCCCAAGATCAGCAGTTCAAACCTACCAACCGCTCCTCAGAAACACTATACAGGGTCTCCTAGAGTTGGAACGTACTGATGGCACTTAACAACAACCCTTAGCCTCTGCACAGCCCAGTGGTATCTGAGCGTTCAGTCAGTCCAGCCACTCTGTGTGCCAGAGTGGCGCTGCCGTCCCCATGCTCCAGTCTTTATTGGATGTTGCATCATTCTACTGGGGTAATAAAACTGAAATTTTTTTTTTCTTTTTTTACCAAAATACCTGAGATTTTAAGACTAGGACCAGAATGGTTTCTTAGCTATGCAGAGAATGGGAAACACTATTTGTTGTAATTTAAATAAAACTGATGTTCCTGGCTTCAGGATCCTGATCAGTCACTGGGCTCCTAGTGTTCTAAGCTTGCATGTGCACATAATATACAAAACTGTTATATCTGTATGCAGATGCCTTGTTTGCTAACATTAGAGCAGCTTTATTTCCATGAACACATGCACAGACGGGGTGGTGCTTGTGGACAGAGGCAGAAAAGAAGGGACTTTGTTTGAGTTCATATTATGTTGCAGGCACTGAGCCAATATCTTTGCCATACAAGCCAATAAGATACATAAACATAAAAACCATGTGTTTGTCCATAATACTAGTGACCAAAACTTAAGTGAGAAATACATTTTATATTGCGACCCAATAATAGATGTATGTTAATGAAACAAAAAGTTTCTTGAAATAATACTTAATTGCAAGAATATGCAATTCACTGTAATTTTACCCATTCTATTTCCTAGAGTCCTAGTGTGATGCTGTAGAATAAGCATTAAACTGCTAGCCACAAGTGGCTCTGTGGGTTAATGCCCTAGACTGTAAAGCTGTTCGAACTGCAAAGTCGGCAGTTCAAGCTCACCAGCTACTCCTTGGAAATCTTATACAGGATTGCTATGGGTCAGAATCAACTCGACAGCACTTAACAACAACATTCCCTAGAGTCCAAGTGTGATGCTGTAGAATAAGCCTTAAACTGCTAACCACAAGGTCAGTAGTTCAAACTCCTGCTGCTCCTTGGAAACCCTAAACAGGGTCTCCAATTGCATTAGACAAATCTGCTGCACAAGATTTCTTTAAAATGTTGAAGAGCAAAGATGTCAGTTTGAAGATTAAGTTACATCTGACCCAAACAAATGTATTGTCAATAACCTCATATGCATTAGGAAGTTGGATAGTGAATAAGGAAGACCATAGAAGAATTGCTGTATTTGAGTTACGATGTTGGAGGAGAATATTTAAAGTACCATGCACTGCCAAAAAACAGATCTTTGTTAGAAGAAGTACAGCCAAAGAGCTCCTTGAAAGACAGGATGGCCAAACTTCATCTCATACTTTGGCTATATCATAGTGGTTATGAATCGGCTGTTAACCACAAGGTCAGCAGTTCAAAACTACCAGCCATTCTATAGGATAAGGCTTTCTTTTCCGTAAAGATTTACAGCCACAGAAACCCTTTCAGGGTTGCTGAGTCAGAGCTGACTCCATGGCACATAGTCACCACCACCACCATCAGGAGGGACCGGTCACTGGAGAAAGATATCATGCTTGGTAAAATGGAGGATCAGAGAAAAAGAGAAAGACCCCCAATGAGATGGATTGGTACAGTGGCAGCAGCAATGGGCTCAGGTGTAGCAACAATTGTGAGATTGGCCTGGGACCAACCTTACAATCTGTTGTGCAGAGGATTGCTGTTGTGCATAGGACTGCTAAGAATCAGTACCAACTTGATGGCACCAAACAACAACAACATGAGTCGGAACAAACTTGATAGCATATAACAACAAAATTCCCTGGGTAAAGGAAACAGTTAATGCATTCAGCTGCTAATTGAACTGTGGGAGGTTCTAATCCAGAGGTTCTAGAGGTATTTCAGATGAAAGGTCTGGTAATCTACTTCCCCAAAATCAGTCATTAACGACCTACGGAGTAGGGTTCTACTGTGACAAACATGAGGCTACCACGAACCACAATCAATTCAATAGACAGTGGTTTCTGATGGTATTCTAGTTCAATTCTTTAAAATTTTTGTTGTAATTCCACTAAATTGGTCTCATTAGTTATTATTGTAAATTCCCCATCCCCACAATAAACCAAACCCACTCATTGTCACTGAGTGGATTCCAGCTTATAGTAACCCTGTATCAGGTTTCTGAGACTGTACATCTTTCTAAGAGCAGACAGCTTCATCTTTCTCCCACAGAGCAGCTGGTGGATTTGAACTGCCTACCTTGCAGTTAGCAGTCCAGTGCTTACCCTACAGCACTACTACGACTCCAAACATTTTGGTGTTCCCACACGAGGAGTCAATCCCAGGCCACCTGAGTGAAAACTAAGACTCCTAACCGTTAGGCCTGATGGGAGAAGACATTATTGTAAAGTGACCCACAATTTGATAAATGCTGCCCTATGGCATGCCATCCTTCAAAACATTGAATCATGTTACGTTGTCGGTGTCAGTATGATGATCAAGCTTGTGCTTGCAGGCACTACACAGAAAGTTCCACCAATGTGATTCAGGTGTTGCATCTGAGATATGAGAGTTATAATACTTACTTTCCTGAACTCTAAGGTGTGGCGCTGTGAGTTAATGCGCCAGACTGCAAAGCCATTGAAACTGCAAGGTTGGTGATTCAAGTTCCTCAGAAACCCTATACAGGGTCACTATGGGTCGGAAGTGACTTGGCTACACTTAACAACAACAAATGAGATTGAATCTATTGGGTATGTTCATTAGCTTCACAAAGAGTATGTTATTTAGAATAAGACAACTAAAATTGAGATGGTTTAAGATTCTTGGCAATAAAAGCTAGTTAAGTATTATTATTATTAAGGAGCTCTGGTAGCGTAGTGGTTACGAGTCGGGCTGCTAACTTCAGGGTCAGCAGTTCAAAACTACCAGCAGTTCTGTGGGGAAAAAGATGAGGCTTTCTGTTCCTGTAAAGCTTTACAGCCTCAGAAATCCTATACAGGGTCACTATGAGTCGGGGCACACTCCCACCACCACCATTATTATTATTGCTATAGTTGTTGTGTACCTATCACACACTGGTCTGAAAACTTTAAATATAACTCATTTAATCCTCAAAGCTCCTTATGAAGTAGGTAAACACTACTACTCCCATGTTACAGCTAGAGCCCTCTATCTTCTTGATCACAACTTTCCTGTCTAAAGAGGTGGATTTGAACTGCCTACTTAAAATTATACATGAGGTTGTGACTATGTCCTGTAATGTTACATTCTGTTTAAATGAAATGCAAAAGCCTGTGTCATGGAGTCAGTTCCAACTCATAGCGACTCTGTATAAGGGTCCATGATTGGGTAAGGTTGATGAAACTGGCTGAGTTTGGTTTGTTCATCATAAATCATAAAAAGTGTTCCTACTTTGTATAAAAAACTTCCAAAGCATTAAAAAAAAAGTTAAAATATACTGGATTCAAGTGACAAAAATTCCCAGCCATGAGGGCCTCTGTTCTATCTGAAAGGTCAGACCAGTTCGAGGAATAGTTGATTCAGCAGCTCACCAAGCCACTGGGAACCTAGATTCCACCTTTCAGCTCTCCCACTCCTCACCAGCTTTGTCCTCAAATGCTTACAGGCGTCAGGGGTCACATCCAGACATGGCAGTAGTAGAAACAAGTTTGCTTTTGTAGGAGCGAGTTAAATGTGCCTTGAATCCCAACCAGCAGGTTTTCACTGACTAAAAATGATTTACATGTTCATTGTAAACCAGTCCCTAGCAAAGGGAACAGAGTCACCATGATTGACTCAGAAATGTTCTGCTCCCTCAAGCTAGAATGGGGCTGGCTTCTCTAAAGCACATGGCTCTTGGAGAGTTTGCTGTGTAGAAAAAATGTACTGAATAGACAGTGTCTGATACAAAAAAAGAAAAAATGTTTTGGAAGGAAACAATTTTGAGATTGAATTAGTTGGTCTCACAAAAATTAGCAAATTTAACAATAAGAAAATGTATCTATAAGAATTCATGATGCATTTACCACTGGTTGTGTAACAAACAGGTCATAGTATTTTCATTTCGGAATTCTGGTAGCATAGTAAACTGCAAGGTCAAGAGTTTGAGTCTACCACCTGCTCCTTGTGAGAAAGATGAGGCTTTCTGTTCCCATAAAGATTTGCAACCTCAGAAACTTTATATGGGGTTGCTATAAGTTGGAACTGGCTCCATGGCACACCACCACCACCACCTGTGTTCTCATTTGGAGAGCACAGAAGTTCTATACAGTGAGTACTGGACTGCAAAACACAAGCTCAGTGATTGGAGCCCACAAGCTGCTCTTCCTGAGAAATACAGTCTTTTGGTTCCTGCAAAGATTTACAAACTCAGAAACCCCATATAGAGTTGCTATGAGTCTAACTAACTCAACATCACTTAACAATGATAACAGTGTATTCATTACCAGAAAGAAGAAAATTAGGTAAACTAATAAAACAACAATCTAAAGGGTATTAATGCTCAAAGAAATAAATGAAAGCCATCCTTTTAATACAGTGAAGGCAGGTTAATATTTGCCAACAATTATAAGGTAAAATTATATAGGAATTACTTTCTACTTCCAGATTGGCAAAATACTGACTGATGCAGGAAGCATGAAAAGCAGAGGGAATCCACAGAGTCACTGTACCAGACAGAGATGGTTGATGTTCATCCACTTGAAGAGGTAGCATATGAGCCAATGATCCTGAAGGAAGAAGTCCGAAGTCCAAGGTGCAAAGAACAAGGCTCTGGGAATTGATGGAATACAAATTAAAATCTTTAAACAAACTGATGCAACATTGAAGGTGCTCACTCATTTATGCCAAGAAAATTGGAAGACAACTACCTGGCCAACTGACTGGAAGAGAGCCATATCTGTGCCCATTCCAAAGAGAGATGATCTAATGAAATGTAGAAATCACTGGAAAATATCATCAATATCCCATGCAAGCAAAATTTTGCTAAAGATAATTAGAAAATGACTGCAACCATACATTAATAGAGAATTTCCAGACGTTCAAGCCAGATTCATAAGAGGATGTGGAACGAGGGATATCACTGCTGATGTCAGATGGATCTTGGCTAAAAGCAGAAAATACCAGAAAGATGTTTACCTGTGCTTTACTGACTACACAAAGGCTTTCAATTGTATGGATCATGACAAGTTATGGACAACATTACAGAGAATAAGTATTCCAGAACACTTAACTATGTCATGAGGAACCTGTACAGAGACCAAGAGGCAGTTGTTCGAACAGAACAAGGAACCACCGAATGGTTTAAAATTAGAAAAGATGTGTGCCAAGGCTATATTGTCTCACCATACTGATTCAATTTGTATGCTGAGCAAGTAATCCAGGAAGCTGGATTACATTAAGAAAAACAGCATCAGTATAGGAGGAAGACTTAGTAACAACCTACGATATGCAGATGATACAACCTTGATTGCTGAATGTGAACAGGACTTAAAATACTTAACTGATATTGATCAAAGACCACAGCCTTCAGTATGGGTTGCACCTTAATGTAAAGAAAACAAAAATCCTCACCATTGGACCAATAAATAACATTCATACAAATGAAGAAAAGATTGAAGTTGTCACAGTCTTCAGTTTGCTCAGATCAACCATCAACACTCATGGAAGCAGAAGTCAAGAAATCAAATGACATATTGTGTTAGGCAAATCTGCTGTACAAGACCTCTTTAAATTGTTGAAGAGCAAAGATGTCAGTTTGAGGACTAAGGTGCAACTGACCCAAACCATAGTGTTTTCAATAACGTCATATGCATGCGAAAGCTGGACAGTGAATAAGGAAGACAGTAGAAGAATTGATGCTTTTGAGTTATGGTGTTGGAGGAGAATATTGAAAGTGTCATGGGCTGCCAAAAGAACCAACAGATCTGTGTTGGAAGAAGTGCAGCTAGAGTGTTCCTTAGAGGCCAAGATGGCCAAACTTCATCTCTCATACTTCAGACATATTGTCAGGAGGGACCAGTAGCTGGAGAAGGATATCATGTTTGGTAAGGTGGAGGGTCCAAGATAAAGAAGACCTTCAGTGAGATGGACAGTGATAAGGAGGACCGTACAAGAATTGCTGCATTTGAGTTATGGTGTTGGAGGAGAATATTAAAAGTACCATGGATTGCCAAAAGAACAAACCAATTTGTGTTGGATGAAGTACAGCCAGAATGTTCCGTGGACGCCAGGATGGTCAGACTGGAGAAGGATATCATGTTTGATTACATGGAGGGTCAGAGAAAAAGAGGAAGACTCCCAATGAGATGGATTGACACAGTGGCAGCATCAATAGTCACAAATGTAGCAATGATTGTGAGGTTGGCCCAGGACCGGGCAGTGTTTTGTTCTGTTGTGTGTTGGGTTGCTATGAGTCAGTACCAACTTGATGGCACCTAACAACAACAACTTCCAGATTGAGAACATAACAACAATTGGAGGATGGCACAGGACCAGGTAATATTTCATTATGTTGTGCACAGAATTGCTATGAGTCAGAACCAACTCAATGACATGTAGCAACAATTTTCTGGATCAATTGATTCTAATTCATGGCACTATAGAATAAGTACTGAACCGTAAGGTTGGTTTGAACTGCAAGGCTGGCAGTTCAAATGCACCAGCTATGCTTCAGAAATACCATACAGGTTCAATATGATTTGGAACCAACTCAACAGCCCTTAACAGCAGCAACATAATTTTCTAAGTGAAAATTTGATTGTGCTTTGAAAATATATCCATTAAAAAATATACAGGCGAATAGTTTTACTAACTTTTATAGAGCCTACAGTTACTCATATTTAGATTACATTCTAGTTTATGCTTCCGTTTCACCTGCTCTCCTGTACAAAAAAATATACACAAACTGCCTTTTTTTTTAAACTTCTTATTTTAGAATCATTTCTGACTCATAGAAAAGAGTTACAAAAAATGACTTAAAGATTTTCAGTATATCCTTCCTTCATATTCCTCAAATGATAGTATTTTATCACATTTGCTTTATCCATCTTTGTTATCTGTAAGTGTACATGGACCATGTGAAAATAAGTTGCAGATGCAATGCCCCTTTATTCCTAAATACTTCAGCATGTATCCCTAGTAAGCAAGGACATTCTCTTACAAAACCACATACAATGATCAATATCTAAAAACAAATATTGATACAGTACTATTTTCTGCTTGTAGGTTCATTCCTATGTTCTATGAAATGTCTTAATAATGTTTTTATAGCGAAAGGAAGCGAGGGGTCCTACATTGCATTAGATCCCCATTTCTCTTTAGTCTCTTTTATTCTGAAACAGGTCCTCAGTCTTTCCTTAGCAACTTGTTTTAATATCAGTTATTATCAAAGCATAATCAAGAGATCAAATGTCATTGTGTAAATGGTTGCTTAGGATTTCTGATTTGTTTTTTTTTTTACATCCTTCCTCTAGCAAGTTTGATTGGGGTGAATGTACTTCTATTGTTTTCTCAGAAATTCCTTATTTGCACCAAAGAACTTTAAGGACTGTCTCATTTTCTGTTTGTGATCCATTTTCTGTTTGTTACTAATCAATTCATCTATTGGTGGTGAATAGCTACAGTAATATCCTGAAACAGTAAATACATATAAATTAAATATATTTATGTAAAAGAAAACAATTGGGAACATTCTAGGAAAAAAGCTTAAAAAAACATTCATTTCAACAACTGCATGTGTAATTTTTTTCAAGTAGTTCAATAAAAGTAATTAGAATAGAGGTATTTGGAATTGGATAAAGGGTCATTATTTCTGTGCCAATGTGCAGAATTTGGTTTATGAGTACAAAAATAAAGGCCTTTGATCAATTCTCTTATCTTTTTATTAACACTTGAATTAGCCTTCAAAAATATTCACATATTTAAAGGTCCACTAAAGACTGGAGCTCATTTTCTTTCAAAGTACAATTGATGGTTTTAATTTTTTAATCTCTCTGATTGCATCTGTATAGCAGCAAGCAGAGAATGTAGCAAGGAATAAATGTTTCCAAAAGAATACGGACAAGTATGTCTTATGCACATCTTTTTTTCTTGAAGGCTCAAATGAAATATTTCCTCATGTTTTTCAAATAATGTATTCTATCTTGCAAAACAGAAGTTATCCAGCAATGAAGCTGCGAGCTAAGCCCTACAACACTCAGTAGACTCCTACGAACCTGGATGGAGACCTGGTTGGCTAGCAGTGTGCCAAAGTCCAGGGAACTCTTGGACCTAGAGTCAGCGACATAGCCACAGTGGACTAGAGT
>NW_006408570.1:8820099-8835002 GCF_000296735.1 Chrysochloris asiatica | reverse complement strand
TGGCCCAGGATCGGGCAGTGTTTCGTTCTGCTGTGCATCAGGTCTCTATGAGTGGGTACCAACTCAATGGCACCTAACAATAACAACGAGTCAGAACCTGATGGCACTTAACAACAACAAGAACACCCCTGAAATACGATTAGTAGCAGCAAACCTTTACCCAGTTCTCAGTAACAAAGACAGATTATAAACTACCCCCACCCCCACCCCACTAAAAAGTTGTAATACAACAGCAGACAGGATATCATTTGATCACTTGAGTTCAGCTCAAGATTATACTCAAGTCTGATTTCAGAAGCCCATTCACATGGAAGAAGAGACAAAAGGCTAACAACTCTCAGGGTAGAGTGTCAAAGGTTCAACGTTTACAAGAAGAAATGGAGGGCAAGATTAGAGAATCATTTTCTCCTGGGGAATGATGATGGCTTAGGGGTCTTTTGTAGGGAAAGTCCTTTGCTAGGATTAAAGGCAGGATTATTGGTAGAGAGCTGAGAAATTGCAATGGAGAGCCTCTTAAAATGGCACTTTAGTCAGAATATCCAGGAAGTTCTTGAAATGTGAATTCTAAAGAAATGAGTAGTACTTAAGAAGAAAATGATCAACTGAAACTCATTATTTCCAGTGATGAAACTGCACATGGTGAGGAAGATGATAGAGTTGCCCATGCCTTCAGAGGACAACCAAGAGACCAATAACACAGTGACTCATGCCAGCTTTTAAGGGAAGGCACAAGTTCAAGTAAATCCTAATGAGGAAAAAATTAACCTGATCTACAGATTATGTTATGTCTACATTATGGCTAAAGAACAATCATAATTAGAAAGTAATTTAATGTTATACTGTTCATTTTATCTGATTTCAAAGGGTTAGTGTTATCTTAAGTCAGGCATACTTTTAGCAGAACTATTTACCTATAAAGAAATGTTTGAGCTTGGCTCCTTATAATAACATTCAATAATTTTAAATTTAAAGTATGTGAAATAAAATATTTCATCTGGAAGCAATCTCTATAATGCATGCTTCTTAATTTGACACACACTATTCCTGACTGATTACATTGGTTTGTCAATTACCTAGAAAATAAAAATCAAACTCCTTATCTTTATAAATAAGCTAGAGTTCTTTTTCAGGAAACAGATAAGATTAAGATTGTAAAGAGAATTAGAATTTATTGTGTGTACTATTTATAGAGTTGTGGGAAGAGTTACTGGAACCAAAAAGGGATGATGAGACACTCATGCATTAACAACGACTAGAAGCCTTTATTGCCCAGTTTCCAGAGCCTTTTGAGAACTGCAGCCATGAAAGAGAGACCACCCAACAGAAGCTCCAGTCAAGGATTTGTCCAATGTTCTCAATCCTGACTGCACATTAGAGTTTGAAGGATTACTGATTCCTGGGCCCCACTCCTAGAGATTCTGACTCAGCGTATCTGGGGTGTAGCCAGGGCATCAGTATTTTAAATGCTCTACAAATGAGTCAAATATATAACCAAAGGAGAAAGCCACTGCCAGAACCGAAGAAATACTCCCGTCCTTGGCTACTTAGCACGTGGTTCCCTGAACAGCAGTAGCAACATCTCCTGGGAGCTTCTTGTTGTTGCTAAGTACCTTCCAAGTTGATTCCGACTCATAGCAACCCCGTATAGGGTTTCTGAGGAATAGCTGGTAGGTTTGAACTTCTGACTTTGTGGTTTGCAGTCCAGTGCTGATCCTACAGCATCACACAATGAATCCTTGTTGTTGTGGTTGAGTGCTATTGAGTCAATTCCCACTCATAACAACCTTGTGTACAGTTTCTGAGGAGTGACTGGAGAGTTTGAACTGCCAACTTTGTGATTCAGATGACCTTGAGGTCTAGTGCTTATTCTACAGAGTCACACCCGGTATCCTTAGAAGTAGAGAAGCAAGGGCTTTACCACAGACCTGTGGAATCAGAACTGACATTTCTAAAGCAACCTGGGTAATTTGTGTACACAAGGAAATCTGAGGAACCCTGCTCTACCCTATTCTCTTCCTCTTCTTGCCCTTCAAGACCCCAAGTGGGTCTTTCCATCAGCCCAGCCTACCAAACTGAAGCCAGAAGACAGAGGAGCCTATATGATTACATCACAATAATCAAGGCACAGAGCAGGGCAGAGAATGTATCTGTGGGCAAAAAGAATTTAGACTGGACAAAATGATGTATCTATTTTTTATCTTTCTCTCACATGTCTAGAAATAAGTTACTCCCTAGTCTACCAAAGACTTCTGAAACACAACCTTCACTTTTATTCATTCCTCCAATAGTAATTCATAAAATGCACTACACATAAATATTATGCTATGCATTATGTGAGATAAAAAATCAATAAGAACTGGTGCTTATGTTAAAGTAGTGGAAGAGTGAGACAGACAAGTAATGAATAAAATATAGGATTTCTTTAAGACAGCAGGCCAAGCTAATAGTAAAGTTCACCTTTTTCAAGAACTGATGATATATTATCATTAACAACAACAGCAACAAAAAAGTTTGAAACAAATAGCCAGGCTTGCAAGAAAATTATAGGAACATTCCATGTCCCATAATCAAACAGCAATGTAATGCTGGAGGAGACAATCTTATACAATACTAAGCCAATGACCTATAAAAGAAAATTATGATATCTTGGACTTCATCAAAATTTCAAGTTTTTGTTTTGTGAAAGACACTAATTGCAAAGCACATCTCTGACATTGTTCTTATATCAGAATTATGTTTAAAAAAACAATAAAAAAAAAAAAAACTCTCAAAATTAAGAAAACAAGCAACCCAACTGAAAAAACAGTTCACAAAATATTTGGACAACTCACCAATGAAGACATACAGAAGAAAGCTATGAAAAAGGTACTTACCATCATTAGCCATTTGTTGTTGTTAAGTGTTGTAGAGTCAATTCAGACTCATTGTTTTTGTTGTTGTTAAGTGCCGTCGTGTTGGTTCCGATCCATACTGACCCTGTATAGGGTTTCCAAGGAGCAGCTGGTGAGCTTGAACCACCGACCTTGCAGTTCAAACAACTTTGCAGTCTGGCGCATTAACCCGCAGCACCTCACCAGGACTAGGGAGACACACATAACCACAATGCGAGATCACTACACACCTATCAAAATGGTTATATATATGTTGTTAAGTGTTGTTGAATTGGTTCCAACTCATGGTGACCCTGTATAGGGTTTCCAAGAAGGAACTGGTAGGTTTGAACCACCAACTTTCTGGTTAGCAGTCCAGTGTTATACTACAGTGCCAAACCAGGACTATACACACACACATATATATTTCACAAAGCTTTTGGGAAAAATGTAATTAAAACACAATAGAACTTATCCATGAACATTTTGAAGCCCTCTCATATACATACAAATACATTGTTGTTGTTGTTAATCACCATCAAGTTGATTCTGACTCATAGTCACACTGCATAGGGTTTTCCAAGAGCAGCTGGTGAGTCTGAATCACCAAGTTTGCAGTTCAAACTGACCTTGTGGTTGACAGCTTATCCTACAGTGCCACACCAGGACTCCTATATACAAGGGTGAATCAAAAATTATCCACACTCCAGTTATATTAAAACGCTTGTCCAAGTTCACAGCTGATGACAACATTGGGTGTGCACATGAAATGATTCTATTAAATAGACAAGTAACAGTGAATTATGTGACAAATCATTTGCAAATCAGCCATGGCTCTGCCTATGAAATAATCCAGGACACACTTGGGCTTTGAAAAGTTTCTGCAAGATAGGTACCAAACAATTCATGGAAAAGCATAAACAGAAGTGTTTAAACATCTGAAAACAAACTGTAATCATTACTAATGATGAAACATGGATTCACCACTACAAGCATAAGAGTAAACAGCAGAGTATGGAATGGAAATATCCATAATCGTCAACCAAGAAAAAGTTCAAAGATCAACCATCAGCTGGAAAACGAATGCTTACAGTTTTCTGGGATTCTCAAGGGCCAGTATTGGAACACTATCAGGAAAAAGGTTTAACAACCAACAGTGCTCATTACAGTGAGATGCTCACTGAAGAGCTGAAGCCTAAATGTCAGATTAAGGGTGTTGTGATCTTTCACGACAATGCACATCCACACACTTCTGCCAACACTGTTTACACTCTGCAAAAACTTTGTTTTGAGGTATTAAAGCATCTTCCCTATAGTCCTGATCTTGCTCCATTGGAGATTTACCTGTTTGGTCCCCTGAAAGCAGTCCTTCAAGGACAAAGATTCACCTCTGACGAAGAAGTAAGGGAATACGAAAGCTTGTTGACAGATAGACAAAGTGTATTGAAAACCAAAGAGATTATGTCAAAAAAGGATGTATGTGTCTTTTCTAAAAGTTGATTAGAATAAATTCTACAGCCAGATTGTAGATAATTTTTTAATCTCCCTCATATGTATGTGTGTGTTAATGACAGTGCTGGAAAAAACACAGAACTGGAGCTCCCATAAGTTAGGCAGATTTTAAAATAAAGTTAAATATACACTTATCATACAACCCAGCAATTTCACTTTTAGATATTTACCAAAGTGAAATAAAAATGTGGGCTCTTACACAAACCTGCATCCACATCTTTGGAGCAGCTTTATGTATAACCATCACAAACTAGAAACAATCCAAATGTCCTTCAGTTGAGGAATGGTTAAATTAACTATGGTTGGTTAGTTTATGGCTGAATAATACTACTGATATACTAAACAACATGGGATGAATGTCAAATCCATTATACTAAGTTAAAGAAGCCGACCTCAAAAGGTTACATATGAGGATTCCGTTTATATGACATTAAGTGATAAACTTAAGTGCTTATTTCATTATTCACCTTTCTACACTACATACAACTTTATTCATTGGGTATTTAAATAATTTCAATAACTTAACAAAAAGGAGTTTTGTAAAAATTTCAAATAAAGTAAGACACTTGTCACTGAGTTAATTTTGACTCCTGCTGACACCATTCATTAGAGCATAACTAAACTCCATAGGGTTTGTTTCTGTTGTAATCTTTCTGGAAGCAGAGCCTCAGATCTTTATTTCACAGCACTACTGGGTAGTCTCAAACCTCATACTCAGCCATAACGCAAACTTGAAGAGATTTCAAATGATCTATATAATATTTTATGAGTCCATTCATACTTAAAGCAAAATTTTGATAAGAAAAATTTTTATCTTTCTTTCTAAAAGAAAGGAAAATCATTTCTAAACAAAAGATTCAAAAATTCAATGTCAAGCACTTTTGTTATTGTCAGGTACCATACCATTGAGTGGGTTCTGACTCATGCACAACAGAACAAAACACTGCCCAGTTCTGTTCCATCCTCTGTGTCAGTCCATCTCCTCGAGAAGGGTCTTCCTCTTTTTTGCTGACCCCTTCGCTTTACCAATTGTGATGTTTTTCTCAGAGACTGGTTCCTTCTAATAATAGTCTGAAGTATAAGAGACTAAGTCTCCCTATCCTGGCTTCTAAACACTGTTATTATTGTTATGTGCCATCGAGTCAATTCTGACTCACAGTGACCATATATAGGGCATCTGGGGAATGGCTAGTGAGCTTGAACCACCAACCTTGTGGTTCATACTGACCTTGCAGTCCAGTGCATTAACCCACAGTGCCGCACTAAACACTAGTGAACATTTAGCTGTCAAAACAAAATAAACAAAATTAATTGAGTATTGTAATAAAGGTACACAGGACCTCCAACGGAGACTGGACAAAACACTACTCTGAAGTATTAAGGAAAACATTAAAAAGGAAAGAGACATGTGAACTGTCCTGTAAGATTTCATCAATGCTTGAGTACCAGAAAGCAAGAAGAAATAAAGTCACTGGCTGGGTGAGTAGCTTGGAGGAGTAGGAAAGTATATGGAAATTTTGGGCTATGATGAATAGACCCAAATGATAAGAACACAGAATGTGCTGGAGCATATAAGGAAAACAGTTAAGAATACATGTTGTTGTTGTTGATAAGTGCTATTGAGTTGGTTCGACTCATAGCGACCCTGTGTAGGGTTTCAGAGTAGTGACTGGTGGGTTTGAACCACCAACCTAGTGGTTAGCAGTAGATTGCTTTTTCTATAACACCACAACATGGTAAAAAGATTTAGAAGGCTAGCTGCTTTCAGATAAAGAGCACATTGATTCCTTTGCTAATAGGCTTGGACATCATTGTACAAGTTTTAGGAATCTATTAAACTAGGAGTTCTTGGGAATTGCAAATGGTTAATACTCTGGCTGCTAACCAAGAGGCTGGAGACTTGAGTCTACCCAGAGGCTCAACACATGAAAGAGTTCGCAATCTGTTTTTATAAATCAGCTATTGAAAACACAGCTCTACTCTGTCCCACATAGGGTAGCCATGAGTTGGAGTCAACTCAACAGTAACTAAAGGTATTTTAGTAAATGAGTATTAAACCACGTGAACAGAGGAGTAGTATATCTGATAGCATCTACTATGTATCAAATATAGTTTAAACACATTAAGCACTTTAAATAATTTAATCATTGCACTAACCCTACAAGGTACTGTTGTTGTTAAGTGTTGTCGAGTGGATTCCAACTCATAGGGTTTCTCAGGCTTTATACCTTTGCAGGAGCAAAAAGCCTCCCATGGAGTGGCTCACAGACTCAGACCACAGACCTTGTGGCTCACAGTCCAGTTCTTAACATGTTGTTGTTGTTAAGTGCTGTCAAGTAGGTTCTGACTCATAGTCACCTTGTATAGGGTTTCTGAGGAGCAGCTGATGAGCTTGAATCGCCAACCTTGTGATTCACACCGACCTTGAAGTCCAGTGCATTAACCCATAGTTCCATACTAGGACTCCATCACAGATCAGTTTTATGCACACACTCCTCAGTTACTGACATGACCAGGATCCAACAAACAGTTCACTATGAGAAAATTAAGGACGAAATAGAGGATGACCCCAGTCGATCACAATATGCAGTATGACTACATCATCCCCAAATTACAACATTATATAACTGTCAAAATACATCATTACAACTTTGCAGGCTAGGAGCAGAGGCCCCTGGGACCATCAAGGGAGAAGAGCAGAGTGAAACAGTGATGCCAGAGATGGAGGCAGAGATGATGATGTTGAGAGATGGAGCAACTGGGAACTCTAGACTCAGAGAGGGAGAGGAGTTTTGTGCTGACGACCAGGGGGCAGGCTTGCGGGGTGTGCCCTTTGGTTGACTGATGATGCATGGAGGGGACTGTCACCATGACAATGTAACACTATATGATAGGATGACTGTAAAGCTAATGTTCTCCCACGTAAACTATCACATAATTCACAATAAAAGTTTAAAAAAAAAATCATTACATAAATGCCAAATTACATCATTATATAACTGTGAAAACAATGAGCAGGATCTGGCCCAGCTAAGTTGGCACAGAACTTTAACCACTCATGTCACACCTTGGCATTAGTTACTATCACATATATGTCATTAATGTGCTAAACAGTCAGATAGTCGATTCTTTTACTATTGTCCTAAAATCAAAATGTTGGTTAATGAGATGGTTGATAATTGAGTAGTAAGGTATAGAAAACTGAAGCATAGAATGGCCAAGTAGCTTCCCCATAGTAATGCAGCTAGTAAGCTGGTGGTTATGTGCCATGGAGTCTGTTCCAACTCATAGCGACCCTGTAGAGGGTCTCTGAGGCTGTAAATCTTTACGGGAGCAGAAAGCCTCATCTTTCTCCTGTGGAACAGCTGGTAGTTTCAAACTGCAGACCTTGAGGTTCACAGCCTGATTCGTAACCACTACGCTACCAGCAGAACTACAATTTGAAGCCTGAAACATAGCCACCAGAGTCCTTGCTGTAAATATTTGCTCTCCTACAGAAAAGAGAGAGGGAGAGACAAAGAAAATAAGGAAGGCAGGCAGCTAGGTTGTCAAATAAGGAAAAGAAAACTAGAAACAATACTTTGCAGAGTACAATGCGAAAGTTGTTGAAGAAAGGTCAAGTTGTCAATAAAAAATAAAAACCAGGTGTCACTGACTCTTCTCTAACTTGCGGCAAACCCAAATATTTCCGAATAAATCTGTGCTCCTTAAGATGTTCAATATCCAATTTTATAGGAGTAGCTCACCAGATCTGTCATCTCAGGCACTTCTGGATGAACTTGAAACTTCAATTAGTAGCTTAGCATTTGTACTGATGAAGCTGTCTGCTGTTATTGTTAAGTGCCATCTAATTGGTTCTGACTCATAGCAATCCTATCGGATTTCCAAGAAGTGGCTGGTAGATTTGAACTTCTGACCTTGCAGTATGAACCAACCTTGCAACCCAGTGCTTATCCTACGGTGTCACACCAGGACTCCAAGTTGTCAGTGGTGGTGGTGGTGTGCCGTGGAGTCGGTTCCTACTCATAGTGACCCTGTACAGGGTTTCTAAGGTTATAAATATTTACAGGAGCAGAAAGCCTCATCTTTCTCCCACAGACCAGCTGGTAGTTTCAAACTGCTGACCTTGCCGTTCACAGCCTGATTCGTAACCACTAAGCTATCAGAGCTCCTTTTCAGTAGAAGCCAAAAATGCCCCAGATGCTCCCTTGCAATAGAGCTAGACAATATACGTGGGTTAAGAGCAAATCCCGATACCAGCACTTGAAATGGATCCACCCACAGAAACTTTCATTCATATCTTTCTTGGCAAAACATCCGTTCTTCAAATCATTTCAGTAGCCAAAGGACAATGTCAGGCTATACTCCTGAGTGGCCCATTTTTATTTCTTTCATAAATGCCTGCACAAACACTTCGGCTTCACATAAGGCCTATAATATTTCTGAGAGTTGTAGATAGTTTTGTTTTGTTTGTTTGTTTGTTTCAGAATTGCAGTAAGGTAGCATATTAAATGTATTGTTTGAATTTTTTACTGCTTTATATATGATACCTGAGATTAGACTCATGTGTCTTTTCTATAAAATTGGACAAGTTTTCTTTCCTGCCATTTCAAATATATTGCTTTATATCACTGAGTTTCAGATGTTTATTTTTTTATTATTTCTGAGTTTAAAAAAAAAAAAAGAGCCCTACTGCGAAACCAGATGTATGATTCTACATGCCTTCAAAAATGCAGACCTGCAGCATGAACGTGAACTTTCCCCAGGATACTGTTTTTCAATTCCAACTGGCTGCTAATTACTTACTCACAGTGAAAGTGTCACACTGCTTTCCTTTCAGCACTTTGTTGGCCAAGTGTCTCTGGCAATAATCTCTCAACACATAAGCACCCTTTCCCTTTCATCACATTATTTAATCAATAAAGTAATGTCCTCACACAGGCCAGGCCCAGAGCCATCTTGTCACAAGTGTGAAATAAATGAAACAAACACCAGTCCTGCTTCTACAACCTCTCCATTAATAAACATGAATGGAGATGCTTTTAATATAAAATCCATTCTCTCAAATGTTTAAAACTGCACACATATGCATGTTTGCAAGACCAATCCAGACGGGGAGCCATTTATAAGGTGGTGAGATTAGGCCAACTCCCACTGGGCCAAGAAGTGGGTGGGGTTACATGACTTCAAACTGGGAATGAGGTTTCCTACCAAGGCTTCCCAAGCTCTCTCTTGCTTGCTTGTGCTCAAAGGGAGAAGTCTTCTCATCCACTTCCTGCCTGCGTGAGGTATGCACATCACTTAACAGAGTGTTCCTCCCAGAGAACAAGGAACAGTTTCCTCTTCTCTAAGTCTTCTCAGGTGGGATTTGGGATGCACTGTTCTTCCATCTCTTGTTAACAAGGACCCTGCACTTTGGAAACACTGCACATCCAATTAAACCATTTGGATCCAATTTGTATGCCCCTGGCTATTTCTTGCAGATAATAAAACCAGAGGAGCAGAAAGATTAATCTTAGCCTTTTGTTGTTAAATGCTGTCAAGATGCTTCCAATTCATAAAGACTCTTAGGGTTTCTAAGGAGTGGCTGGTGGGTTTGAACCACTGACATTGCAGCTTAAACTGACCTTGCAGTCCAGTGTATTATCCTCCAATGCTATACTAAGACTCCAATCTTAGCCTTGGTGGTGATGGTGTTGTGCTATGGAGTCGATTCTGACTCATAGTGACCCTGTACAGGGTTTCTGGGGCAGTAAATCTTTACGGGAGCAGAAAGCCTCATCTTTCTCCTGTGGAGCAGCTGGGAGTTTTGAACTGCTGACCTTGAGGTTAGCAGCCTGATTCGTAACCACTATGCTACCAGAGCTCCTTAATCTTAGCCTTAGGTTCTCTCAAAATTGTAAGGTCTGTGATTACCTTAAGTAAAGGGGCCCTGATTTTCCTCTTTTGTCTCCCTAATGGCACAGAACTCAGCACATAATAGTAGTACCATTGCTATCAGTTGCTGTCAAGTGGATTCCAACAGTTGGTGACCCCATGTGTGTCACAGTAGAACTATGCACCATGTGTTTTTTTACTGGCTGATTTTTTTTCCAGAAGATCAGTAGACACTTCTTTTGAGGCACTTCTGAGTGGACTTGAACTTCCCAATCTTTTGACTAACAGTTGAATGCTAAAGCATTTGGACCAGCCAGAGATTCTACTAGATGTAAAATTGAAGAAAGGACTGGCTTGGGTAGCATTTAAAAATCATTTTTTAAGTGAAAGTTAGTGGTATTAGGGGAGCGTAGTAGTTCTGTACAATAAGCACTGGATTGCAAACCCCAAGGCTGGAGGTTTGAACCCACCAGCCACTCTGCAGGATAAAGATGAGACTTTCTGTCCCAGCAAAAACTTAGTCTTGGAAACCCTATACAGGATTCCTATGAGTCAGAACTGAATCAAAGGCAATTAACAATAAATGCTTAAATGCTTATTAAGTACTTAAAATGTGTGAGGCACTGGTCTAACAAATAACTTATTTAATCTTCTTACTTTGCAGGTAAATGGAAACTAAGGGTCAGAGAGGATAAGTCAGTAATCTGTAGTCACAACAGTAGCATCAGAACGAGGATTTCAACCCAGACTGTTTGAATCACAAGCATTTTATACCCGAACAGCTCTACTATTCTCCCCTCAAGCTTTATCTGATACATCTGATACTAGCTTTCCCTTATATGTTTATGTGGCTTATCATAGCATGGCAAACTAGCCCAAGAAAAGTGGTAAAATGATAGTTCTTATTGGAAGATATGGTTAATATAATTAGCAAATATTAACCCCAATAACTGTGAGTACATTTTGCATGAGAATTCTTGACTAAAGGCTATTGAGGATGCTAAGCAAATGCATACAACCCAAGAAGCTGTATTATATGAAGAAAAACATGGCATCAGGATTGGAGGAAGACTCATTAACAACCTGATATGTAGATGATACAACCTTGCTTGCTGAAAGTGAAGGGGACTTAAAACATTTACTGATGAAGATCAAAGACCACAGCCTTTGGTATGGATTGCATCTCAATGTAAAGAAAACAAAAATCTTCACCATTGGACCAATAAACAACATTATTATCAATGGAGAAAAGACTGAAATATCAAGGACTTCATTCTTCTTGGATCAACCATCATCACTCATGGAAGCAGCAGTCAAGAAATCAAGCAACATATTGCATTAGGCAAATCTGCTGCACAAGATCTTTTTAAAGTGTTGAAGAGCAAAGATGTCAGCTTGAGGAAGTGCGCTTGACCCAAGCCAAGGTATTGTCAATAACCTCATATGCATGCGAAAGCTGGACAGTGAATAAAGAAGACTGTAGAAGAATTGGTGCATTTGAGTTATGGTTTTGGAGGAGAATACTAAAGTACCATGGGCTGCCAAAAGAACAAACAGATCTGTGTTGGAAGAAGTGCAGCCAGAGTGCTCCTTGGAGGCCAGGATGACCAAACTTCATCTCTCTTACTTCAGACATATTGTCAGGGGTGACCAATCACTTGAGAAAGAAATCATGTTTGGTAAGGTTGAGGGTCAGAGAAAAATAGGAAGACCCCCAGTGAGATGGATTGGCAAAGTGGCAGCATCAATGGGCTCAAGCGTGGCAACAATTGTGAGGTTGGCCAAGGACCGTGCAGTGTTTCGTTTTGTTGTGCACAGGGTCACTATGAGTTGGTACTGACTCGATGGCACCTAACAACAACAAGCAAATGCTAAGATGATACAATCTCTGACTTAATTTGGGTCATAAATGATAAAGTTCTGAAAAGCATGAAATTACTTTGACTGTACAGAGCATGATTTTACTTAATATGCTTCCCTACTGTGAATATGACTTGAAAAAGAAGTGCTAACTAGACAGGAAAATGTTAATAATGGGATGACATCTATGTTGGAATAGAATGTGTTCATTCCCCTAATTGGAAAAGTCTGTTATTTCCATTCAAGTTCTAGCAGTTTCAAGGCCTGTGGTTATTTGTTTTGTTTTGGAAAGGGGGAGTGACAGGGTACCTGGGGTGAATAAATTCTCATGACCAGGTGGCAATGATATCAATGTTTCAAGCTTAAGCCACCTATCCTCAAGCTCCCTGGCATTCAGAAACCACAATATTTGCTGTTGTTTTTTCTAATCACTCTTCTACTATTTCAAGGAGCTCTGGTAGTGTAATGGATTATGAGCTGAGCTGCTAATCACAAGGTCAACAGTTTGAATCTACCAGCTGCTCTGCAGGAGAAAGATGAGACTTCCTGCTCCCATAAATATTTACAGCCTCAGAAACCCTACACAGTGTCGCTATGAGTCGGAACCAACTCCATGGCACACCATCACCACCACCACTTGTACTACTTCACTTTCTGTGAGAATCTCATTCCTGCACAATACTTACGTGAGTCCCCAGAGGGCTTCTCTTAGTCAAACTCTTTCTTCTTCTGAAATCACACTCTTGGGCACTTACAGGTCAGTTCCTTCAGAGCTCCTCGACTTCATTACTCAAAGAACCATTAACTAAGGCTATTGGAGTCCTGGTGTGGTGCTGTGGGTTAATGCAGTGGACTACAAAGTCAGTTTGAATGGCAATATCAACGGTTCAAGCTCACTAGCTGCTCCTCGAAAACCCTAGACAGGGTCTCTATGGGTCAGAACCAACTCGAAAGCACTTAACAATTGTGTATAATGAATTTTTATTAAGGATTATAGCAGAGATTTACATCATACCACAGATAAAGGAACAACTTCAAACTGAATATTTATACCACAATTATACTCAGTCATTCTACCATAAGAAACCACTTACCAACCTACTTCCTGCCATAGCTTCTGACCTAAGGCCATGTTATCAATGCCCACTCTTATATAATATCCCTTTACTCCAGCTCTTCTCTTGTCTGGATGCTGCTCAAACCATAAATTAACAGTTTCTTGAGCTGCCAGGAGATAATTGTCAAATTCTTGATATTTGATAATATGCAAATAAAGCTCTTTCCCAGGTATCTTTTCATAACCAAAGAGCCTAAATAGTGTTTTCCTTACAAAAAGAGAAATCTTCTATATTGTGGGCAGTCATCTCAAAGGGCAGTCATATTTTAAAATTACTCTTTACCAAATTTTAGAGTGACTGAAAAGAGATGCTGGTGTGGCACTGTGGGTTAATGCACTGGACTGCAAAGTCACTTTGAATTGCAAGGTTGGTGTTTCAAGCTCACCAGCATTCCACAGAAACCCTATATATGGTCGTTATGAGTAGGAACTGACTCAATGGCATTTAACAACAACTAAGAAAGAGATGAGTAGAACCTTGTTTAAGCATCAACTATCTTAGAGTCATGGGTAAGTACCATTATCCTAACATCATGCTTTATGTACGATGACTAGAGGAAATACAATCTAGTTACATATTTTTTCATAAATAAAAGACGATAGTGCCTCCTGAGTTATTTGATAAGTTGATGATATTTAGGATGAGTGACATACTCACCCTTGTTCAATGTGTATTTCCTAAATCAATTGGCAGTTTCAGTTATGCAACAAAGGAAGAAAAAAGCAGTAGGTAAAGTAAAATTATTTTCACTTTAAGAGTAAAAACTTTAATAATTGCCTTGAGTCTATTTTAGCAGAAATTAGGCACTAGGTTTTCATTAGGAAAAATATTCAGAGATATTTCTCCTAATGAAAATCTAAAACCAGGCCTTTAAAATGGTTTAGTGGTAGTGATGATTTTTCAGAGAGCTCACTGGTTTCACGGCCCTATGGGACATATTGATCATTCATTTTATAGGTCAAAGGCAAGTGCATTTATTAATGTATGCTCTGATCTCACCCACATCACAGGATTAACTTCACAGTGATTGATCAGTGCCTCCCAAATTAATGGATTCATCAAGACTGCCTATCGAGACACCCTCTTCATTTATATTGCATTTTTTCCAACTCATAGTTAGGCGTGTAATCTGTGCAGTCTCTAAGTGCAATCTTGGAAAAAAACTTGCAACCAATGAAAGGGTAGGGATATTTATTATTTTAAAGGCTTTAATCCATTTGTTATTCCTGCTCTGTTGCACTTTTGTTCCTACATCTTGACAGGCCTCTTCTCCTACATTAAAGTCTTCCCTTCCCTTATAAACCTTCCTCCCCAAAACTATATCCAATAAAATACAATTTTCTTTGCCAGCAAACCTTTAGTCTTTACTACTCCATTCAAAAAAACCCTCAATAGTCTTTCAATTACCAAATGTAACCCCATTTCAAAGAAGCTGTAACATATAAGCTGCAACATAGGGTACTGCTGGCCACCTACTTCAGCTTAGACTTCACACCCCCTGAACTCTGAACCATTGCACTTTGCAGATCCTCTTTCTATCTGGTCAGAGCAGCTCTGTTAGTGTCTTTGTTGGATCTCTTTCTACTGGCTTGATCAATCTTCCTCTTCACCTGAATTTGTCCTCACATCTCAGCTCTTCGTACACTCATTCTGGACAAACCACTCA
>NW_006408570.1:8814901-8819929 GCF_000296735.1 Chrysochloris asiatica | reverse complement strand
CTCTATGAGTCAGAACCAACAACATGGCACATAACCACCTAAATCATTTGGCAGTTTTAGTTACATACCAAAGGAAGAAAAAAAGCTATTAACTTAAACTGTAACCTAACTACTAAAAAGGAAATGAAATCAGGATAGATTTCATTTGAGATTCAATGAAAACAAATGAGATTCAGTTGTATCCTTACAAAATATGTGTCAACTTGGCTAGGCCGTGCTTTTCAGTATTGTGTGGTTGTCATTCATTTTGTGATATTATGCAATTATGTTTCATATTATGTATTGCAAATCCTAACCTATACATTATACATATTAATACAGTAGTACTCACATGGAGTTTATGCTGAGTCACAGAAAGAGTAAAATGAAAAAAAGGAAAACAAAATCTGATCAAAAAAGATATGCAAAAAACTTTTGTCACTAGTCTCATAGCAGACAAAATATAATCTAGGGTTAAAAAAAGTATGCAATAAATAAAGCTATTATATATTGAAAGCATCAACTAGTTGCCAAGAAGAAAAAATTCAAACTTGTATATATCAAACTAAATGGCCTCAAGATACAAAAAGCAAAACTCACTTCACAGTTTCTGTTAAGATGATAGCTTAAATACACACTACAGAAGAGATCCAACAAAATTATTCAAGAAACTAAGTAAAACAGATACAAATAACAATCTTGCATCCTTAAGCAACAATCAGATGGTTGAAGACTTGAACCAAGCACCAACTTGGAAGAAGAAATAGAACAAAAACAGGAAGAACTTGGAGATTCCAAGGTCATCTGAATCAGTTCTTCTGTCTGGCATAGTGCGGCCATTTGGGGTAAATAACAGGCAGCATCCTAGAATGTGGAGCCTAGGAAGGCAATTTCATGGAAAACACAGCTGAGAGCAGAAATACTGAGTAGACAAATCTGGAAAGAAACAAGACCACCTGTGTATGATCTGAACCCCTTGCCTTCACTTCGACCCGTCTGTGGCACACCAATCTGAGCCTGCATCACCCATTTGGACAGTACTGTTTCCCCGTGACTAGGAAAATTACTCATCTTGATCTCCAGTGGCTGTACTAACTGATCACCAACATGGAAGGTCCATGCTGTCCTAGAACTGAAGAGGGATCCTGGCCCTTCAACATGTAGCATCTCACATGGGGAAGAGACCTGCCCTCATACCACCCACAATCCTCCGTACTGAAGACCTACGCACCTGATGACAAAAGACCTCATAGGTGTATGACCCATCACACCCACAAGTGAGAGGAAATCACATCCAGACTACAAGCAGCATCAAAGTAATACATAGACCAATATCAGAAACCAAGAGCAATTAAAACAACAAAATTGGAAGAAGCTAAGTTAATGATTTATCAAAACAAACAAAAATAATGACAAAAATAAATGTGCGATGTAGAAAGAAGTATATAATAAAACGAAATCTTAATGTCTTGAATACACTGGTTGTGGCAGTTGTGCGCCATTGAGTTGTTTCTGACTCGGAGCACTCCTGTACAGGATTTCCAAGGCTATAAATCTTTATCGGGAGTCCTGGTGTGGTGCTGTAGAATAAGCACTGGACTAGAAGGTCAGATTGAACCGCAAGGTTGATGGTTCAAAACTCACCAGCCACTCCTCAGAAATTCTATAAGCAGTCACTATGAGTCACAACCAACTCAACCGCACTTAACAGCAACAACAACAAATCTTTAAGGGAGCTGAAAGCCTCATCTTTCTCCCATGGAGCTGCTAGCAGATTAAAACAACTGACCTTTCAGTAGCCCAACTTGGAACCCATACCAGAAGTGCTTCTGTTTAATACAATTTTTTCTTGATAAGTGCTATCAAGTCAGTTCTGACTCATTTGTTATTTTTGTAAGGTGCCATCGAGTTGACACCAACTCATAGTGACCCGATGCACAACAGAGCAAAAACACTGCCTAGTATTGGGCCAACCTCACAATCATTGTTGCATCTGTTTAGCACTGTTGGTACTTTGCCAATCCATCTCATTGGGGGGTCTTCCTCTTTTTCTCTGACTCTCAACTTTACAAAACATGATATCCTTCTCCAGAGACTGGTCCCTCCTGATAATATGTCCAAAGTATGAGAGACAAAGTTTGACCATCCTGGCTTCCAAGGAGCATTCTGGCTGTACTTCTTCCAACACTGATCTGTTTGGTTTTTATACAGTCCACGGTATTTTCAACATTCTCCTCCAACATCATAGCTCAACGTATTAATTCTTCTACGATGTTCCTTAGTCACTGTCAAACTTTCATGTGCATACAAAGTTATTGAAAATATCATGGTTTGGGTCAGGCGCACCTTAGTCCTCAAACCAATATCTTTGTTCTTCAACACTTTAAAGAGATCTTGTGCAGCAAATTTGTCTAATGCAATACATTGTTTGATTTCTTGACTGCTGCTTCCATAAAGTGTTTATGGTTTCTCTGAGCAAAATGAAACCTTTGACAACTTTGATCTTTTCTCTATTTATATGGATGTGATTTTCTGATCCAGTGGTGAGGATTTTTGTTTTCTTTACATTAAGGTACAACCCATACAGAAGTTGTGGTCTGTGATCTTCATCAGTAAGTATTTTAAGTCCTCTTGGCATTCAACAAGCAAGGTTGTATTATCTACATATCACCTGTGGTTAATGAGTCTTCCTCCAATGTTGGAGCCATGTTTTTCTTCATGTAATCCACCTTCTCAGATTATTTGCTCAGGATACAGACTGACTATATATGGTGAAAGAATACAACTCCGGCACACATCTTTTTGAATTTTAAACCATTCGGTATTTCCTTATTCTGTTCAAACAACTGCCTCTTGGTCTATGTACAAGTTCCTCATGAGCACAATTAAGTGTTCTGGAATACTCATTCTTCACAATGTTGTCCAGAGCTTGTCATGATCCACAAGATCAAAAGTCTTTGCATGGTCAATAAAGCACAGGTAAGCATCTTTCTGGTATTCTCTGCTTTCAGCCAAGATTCATCTGACATCAGCAATCATATCCTTCATTCCATGTCCTCTTCTGAATCCTGCTTGAACCTCTGAAGTTCTCTGATAATGTATGGTTGCAGCCAGTTTTGTATTATCTTTAGTAAAACTTTACTCACATGGGATATCAAAGATATTGTCCAATGATATCTACAATTTGTTGGGTCACCTCTCTTTGGAATGAGTACAAATATAGATCTCTTCCAGTCTAGTGACCACACAGCTTTCTTCCAAATTTCTTGGCACAGATAAGTGAGCATCTCCAGTGCTGCATTAGTTTGTTGAAAGATTTCTATTTGTATTCCATCAATTCCCAGAGACTTGTTTATTTGCCATCAGTGCACCTTAGACTTCTTCTTTCAGTATCATTGGCTCTTGATCATATGCTACCTCTTGAAATGGTTAAACATTGACCATTTCTTTTTGGTACAGTGACTCTGTATATTCCTTCCATCTTCTTTTGGTGCTTTCTGCATCAGTCAATATCTTTCCCATATAATCCTCCAATCCTCCAATGCATGTTGAGGCTTGAATTTTTACTTCAGTTCCCTCAGCTTGAGAAACCTGTTTTTCCATTTTGTTTTTCTAACTCCAGGTCTTTGTACATTTTGTTATAATATTTGAACTTGTCTTCTGAAGCTGACCTTTCACATTTTCTGTTCAGATCTTGTACCTCCTGACTTCTTCCATTGGATTTAGCATCTCTATGCTGGAGAGCAACTTTCAGAGTCTCTTCTGACAGCAGTTTTGGTCTTTTCCTTATTTCTTGTTTTCTTAATGACCTTTTGCTTTCTTCCTGTACGACACTCTTTATGTTATCACACAAATCTTCTTGTTTTCTGTCTTTAGTGTCAAATGCATCAAATCTGTTCTTCAGATGATCTCTAAATCCAGGTGGGTTATATTCAAAGTCATATTTTGACTCTCTTATTTTTTCTTCAGCTTCAACCTGAATTTGCATTGGAGCACTGATGGTCTGTTCCAGTCTGCCCCTTGCTTTCTTTTGGCTAACGATATGGAGCTTTTCTTTCCACAGATGTAGTCAGTTTGATTGCTGTGTATTCCATCTGATGAAGTCCACATTTATAGTCATCTTTTCTGCTGATTAAAAAAAGTTTTTTGTGGGTTGGGCCGGGTTCTTTTGGGAGGTTTGGAAAAACCAGAAAAGGTGCTTTCACAGAGCAGCTCCAGAGCTCTGGGTCAAGTATAAGGTGCACGCCTCAGCTTCCCACACCCACTGGTGAAAAAATCACTGTAGAAAGGAAAATACTGCAATTTTGGAATCGATCGGGATGCGCGACTCTCCCTGCGGGGCACTCTGCCCGGGCTGAGATCAGAGGGCAGGGCCACAGCCAGACTGATACAGTGATACAGTGCTAAAAACCATGCAGTAGCATTTGAAAAAAGAGGTGTGAGGGATTCTACACATTTCTTTCCTCCATGCCCCTGTCACATGCTCTCTGCCCAGACTGAACACCTTCAGGCGGGTAGGAGTGCACCCCCAAAAGGTCTAACTTTGAGCCAACAGTTTTCCTGTGGCACAGAGAGGATGAGTCCCATTGGTCCCATGGGCTGTTCCATTAGCGGCTGCTTATGATGTTTGACTCTGGGACCCAACTCTATAGTTGACCTGGGCAGGACCCTTTATTACTGCCTACCCAGCAAGAAAAAGACGGTCTGACTATACAAACAAACCATATGTACATTCTGTAAAACCCCAAGATAAAAGGCAAGAGCCAACACTAACTAATACACACAAGGATGTAGCTATTTTGAGAATTACATTGTGCACATGCAGACACCTAACTGACCTTCAGAGATAAAAATAGTGGAAATCTTTCTCCCATTAATTTCTCAATTCTATCTGTGAACATCCACTGTGGTGACTAGAAGAGGGGCCTGAGCATGTAGACACCCCTACCCACTGCTTAAGGTTTCTACTGTGCATGAACATTGACCTGTGCAGCAAAGGCTACTGGTCAGTTGGTTAGGGTTTTATTTTTGTGTTTGAGTGGTTTTTGT
>NW_006408570.1:8795467-8796536 GCF_000296735.1 Chrysochloris asiatica | reverse complement strand
ATTTTATAGCAAGGAGGGGAGTGATTAACTTTTCAGTGTAGGAGTAGAGGTCCATGAGACCATCAATGGAGAAGAGCGGAGAGCAGGACCCTACCCAGAGAAGCAGTGATGCCACAGTTGGAGGCAGAGACAATGACGTGGAAAGATGGAGCAGCTGGGGACTTTAGATCCAGAGAAGAAGAGGGGCTATGTGCTGATGACCGGGTTGCAGGCTTGTAGTGTATACCCTTTGGTTGGCTGATGATGCATGGAGTGGATTGTCACCATGGCAATGAAATGATATATGATAGAATGTAAAACTAATGTTCTCCCATGTAAACTATCACATAACATGATTAGATATATGCACATCAATGTTCATAGTAGCACTATTGACAATAGCAAAAAGATGGAGACAGCCAAAGTGCCCATCAACGGAAGAATGGATAAACAAACTGTAGTACATACACACAATGGAATAATATTCTACCTTGAAGAACAAGGAAACTGTAAGCTATCACGTTTAACCTGGATGAACCTTGAGGACATAATGTTGAGTGAAATTAGTCAGTCACAAAAGGAGAAATACTACATAGGACCACCATGGTAAAAGACTAAGAAAAAGATCCCATACTAAAGGGGATGGGGAATTATTTGCTGGTTACCAGGATGTGGGGGGTGGGGTGAGGTGAGGGAGGAGAAGGTGGAGCACAGGGTAGGGAATAGACACAGGATAGTCTGGATGCTGGGGAAGGGGGCAATATGCAAGAAGGGGAAGAGGAATGTAAGAACAAGGCGAATGGGAAAACAATTAGGCAGGTTTGCATGGGCTAAGTGCAACAGAGGTAAATAATGATGTATGCACAACCTTGGAACAACAGGGCTCTGGGAGACAGTGATTGAGACACGGTTGGAATGGGCAAAAGGCGGGAAATAATGTTAAGATGCTTGGCTGTCTTTTGAATCTTGGTTTCATTTGCATATCATTATAAAATAGACACTTGAAAGGGAGAGAAACAAATAGAAATATCACCATAGAAAGCTTGCAAGTCCCTCTTCTGCCTATAACTGATTGGAATACCTAAAATGG
>NW_006408570.1:8780279-8794186 GCF_000296735.1 Chrysochloris asiatica | reverse complement strand
TTTGGTTGGTTGATGATGCATGGAGGGGGTTGTAACCATGGCAATGTAACGATATAGGATCGGATGAATGTAAAGCTAATGTTCTCCCATGTAAACTATCACATAATTCACAATAAAACATTTGGGAAAAAAAACATATTTCTCCAGATGAGTAAAAAGAAAGCCCACAGACTGGGAAAAAATACTTGCAATGACAAATTATACAAGGGACTGAACTTCAAAATGTATGGAAAACTACAACACTTATACAAGAAAAAGACAAATAACCTGATTAAAAAAATGGGCAGAGGACATGAACAGACACTTCACCAAAGAAGACAATCAGGTGGCCAACAAATATATGACTAAATGTTTATGATCATTAGCCTGAAGCAAATCGAAGCAATGGGATATCTTCTCACACCAGTTATTTTCAAAAAAACAGAAAACAACAAATTATGTTCAGGGTGTAGAGAGACTGAGATCCTACTACATTGCTGGTGGGACTGTCAAATGGTGCAACCACTGTGGAAAACAGCTTGGCACTTCCTCCAAGAATTAAAATTTAAATCCTTCCTTGAATCTATTCTCCTAAACCACCTCTCTGCTTCCATCATGCAGATACTTTCTAACCTCTAGTCTCAGGGTGGCACACTCTCTTGATTCTCCTCCCCCGACTGAATTCTCTTTTTATTCCGCCTTTGTCACGTCATTGTTCACCCAAACTTTCACTAGTCAGGATTCATAGTTTCTCTCTCTGGGAAAAAATCGTAAGAAACAACAACAAAAGGATACTCAATATATGTTGATGAATTACTGTGTTATGAATACAAAGTGAATAGTTTTTAATATGGCAAACACTTTTTAGAGGGAAGTTTTCTAAATTGAACTTTATGCATTTCTAAGTCCTTTTCTCTTTTGTATTTCACTAACTTGTGAGCAGGAATTAAAACTCGTTCTCACACATATAACCACAGGACAATCCAAAGTCCCTCTTATAAAATGCTGGCATATCCAGAGAAAAGAGTTTTATGTGATGTTACCCACAGATTCTCTCAGGGTCCCTGCACTGTTCTTATGTTTTTGTTGTTTCTAGCTACTGTCAAGCGGGCCCCCAACTTATGGAGCGCTGGTGCTCAACTGAACAATACATTGTCAAGTCCCGTGCCATTCCCAGGATGAGTTGCAGATCAGACTATTGTCATCCATAAAGTTTTCACTGACAGCTTTTTGGAATCAGATCATCACCAGATTCACCAGGTCCATTTTAGTCAGGAAGCTCCATTGAAAGCTATTTAGCATCATACAAACATACAAGCGTCCACCAACAGACATGAAATGCATTGGAATCGAACCCAAATCTTAGCACTTAGAAGACAAGAATTCTACTGAGCCACCACTACCCTCACTCACTCTCTTTGATTACTGTCTTTGATTCCTGTTTAAAACATGTATCGACATGGATTTAGCTCCTCATCAATAAAAATATGCTAAGTGATACAGTCTCTCGTAGCATAGTGGTTACCAATCAGGCTGCTAACTTCAAGGTCAGCAGTTTAAAACTACCAGCTGTTCCACAGGAGAAAGATTTGGCTTTCTGCTCCCGTAAAGATTTCCAGGCTCGGAAACCGTGCACAGGGTTGCCATGAGTCAGAACCGACCTCACAGCACATAACCACCATACCCAATTTAGCTGTTACAGCACAACAGGTTTCCAGACTCATCAACTGTCAATCCTCCATCACACATAAGTCATAACAAAGACACATCTTAATACAAATATGGGATATACATACACACACACGCACATATATGTGTGTATTTGCAGACAAGATAATCATGTTTTACATTATGACTGCAATTTTAATTAAAGTTGGCATCTTTCTGCTGCTATGACTTAAAAGATGAACTAAGTTGGACAAGATTTCTGAGCTTTAACTACATCCAACTTGTTTGTGATTTTTGGCACTCTGCTTGTTAGGTGTGTTATGAAGATGACAATGTGCCAGTCATACAAGCTGTCAAATGCCTGCTATAATCTGTTCAAAGCCAAACTCATTTGCACTTGGATGAACACCTCCCAAGAAGCAATCACTTAAATACCTACAGTTTCAGGTGCTGCTCATGGCTTGTAAAGCAAATTTTACAACAAGCCCAAAGTGATTTTTCCCAAATGCTGAAATAATTCCATAAAATAAACCAAGATAAAGAATCATGGGCATTTTTATCACGATAATTACACTGTATCAAACATTCACAGAATAAAATGCTGAGGTTGGACATGTATGCAATTATATATTTTAGGACACTCTTCTGAAACAACTAAATTAACATTATTTTGATGCATAATATTAAAAATATGTTCTGCATTTGGTGGAAAGTATATTTTCACATACTAATTTGAGAGTTTAAATTTTTACAAATTTCTGATAAACAGTAGAGGTATGCTTCAAAATATTTCAATGTTTGCTTTGGTTTGTTAATTGCAAAGGTAGGGCCAAATCAGGAAAAGAAAACAAGTGAGGCTGTTGGTGACACCAAGTCACTTCCAACTCACAGTGACTATATATAAGGTTTCTGAGGAGTTGCTGGTGGGTTTGAACTGCCAGCCTTGTGGCTCAAACCAACTTTGAAGTCCAACACATTACCCTGCAGCGGCACACGAGACAGAAAGAAACTCGCACATGAATTCAAAGTCTAAAACGCTTTTCCAGAACTGCTAATACACACTAGTGAAACCATTTATTTGATTCAGACTCATACTAACTCCATTTGTGTCAGACGAGAACAGTGTTCCTTAGGATTTTCCCCTCTGCAGGCTTTCATTCTACTGGACTTTAACTAAACAGGATAAAAGTATTAAATTGAGACAGTCATTGACTTAAACTTTCATTCCCTAGAACTTCAATGGCTGGTTTTTAATAAGTAGACCACCAGCCCTTTCATCCATGGTACCCCTGAGTGGACTCAAACTGCCCAACTTTCAGTTAGCAGTGGAGCATGTTGACCTTTTGTATCACCCAGGGGCCCTGCAAAAATGGGATGAAAGTCAAGCCTGACCTTTCTCATTAAACGGGGAATAGAATAGCCATATTCAGACCAAGGCTGCTTCCTATGAGGTAGAGGTCAAACATGTCTCCACTTTCTAACCTTCTTTCTCTTATTCTGATACTATCCATTACTCTACTTCACTGCTACATTTGATCATCTATTCCAATGGCCACACAGAACTCACAGACAATCCTCGCGATTATAGGGTTTATTAGAGATGTGAGCAGGGTACAATTCAGGATCAGAAACAACTTAGACTATAGCTCTGGTCAGCAGCACCTCTTCTCAGCTGGATACAGGACAAGTGGGTTCCCCATCTAGGCCAGGCGGTGGTAGGTAGTGGGCAGCAGGATAGCATGAGGTGATGGGCAATGGGTATAGCAAGAGGCAGTGGACAACACTGACCACCATCACCACCAGTGTTCTCTGTTGCTGCAGTCTGTGAGGTGGTAGGGAAGGTGTTGTAGTGGGGAAAGGCCCCATAGTGCTACATGCATCCAGACATGCTCTGGGGGCACCTGGCTGGTGGCAAGGGACAGGGTACACTGGAGCGAAAAACAGACATGGTCCCCAACTGTTGAATGATGCCAATTTTACATAACAACCTGGTCTTTGGAATCTAACCCCACCATTAATTGACGAAAAGGTATAATAAATAACTGAAGAGAAAAGGTCATTTTTCAAGAGTGTGGCTACCAAATGTACTAACTGAAACTTGTCTACAAAGACTCTGTGGCAACTTTTTCAAAACCCCCAGGTTTCGGAGCAAACTAAAACAGTAGACTGGAAAGATTCTATTATGTATTCACTAGACTATAAAAACGGGTGTGATAGAGTGCTTGAGGGTGGCAGTGCCGTGAGATCACATAACAAAGGCGCATCATAATTTGTTTGAAAAAATGGTTCCATGACATTCAAAACCACACATCACAAACCTTTGACTCCCAAGGGATTTCTCTATTTTTACCAGGCCAAAAATAGTAACATTAAAAACAAAGCCAGATGTGTTAATTCTGGGAGGTCTCATAGTAACTTTTGATCTGCTGCTTTCGTTCTACAAGGAAGAGACAGTATGATGTAACCATTGTCAGGGTGCAGTCAGCTTTGCTTTGACATCATTTGAAACAAAATTCATAAACTAGGAACAAAAACAACAGTTCCATAGGACCATCCTTGGAAAGCAGATTACAGTACAGCCACATTAATAACTGTGAGGGTATGAGTTACCAATAAATGCAGCTTGGGGAATGCTAGATTTAAAAGTAAAATTATGATTTCCTGATTTTCATCATTATGCTGACATTGTTTAAGAGTCTACCCTTGTTTCAAGAATTACTCCATTTAACCCTAATACTCCATTTAACCCTAAATAAAATATTTAGGGTTAAATGGAGTATTATGTCGGCAACTTCCTCTTAAATGGTTCAGAAAATTGATAATATGAATTTTATATATTGTTGTTGTATGCCTTCAAGTCAATTCTATTCCAAAGTGATCCAGTGTGACAGAGTAGAACTGTCCCATAGTGTTTCCAAGGCTGCAATCTTTAAGGGAGCAAACTACCCGGTCTTGTCTCCCACAGAGTAGACGATGAGTTCAAACTCTCAACCTTTCAAACTGCACATGCACCACCAGAGATCCTTGTGAGAAACAACTGATGAGCTTGAACCACCGACCTTGCGGTTCAAACTGACTTTGCAGTCCAGTGCAGTGCATTAACCCACAATGCCACACAAGGACTATATACACACACATACACAGGATGAGTCAAAAATTAATATTAAACCACTCATCTACATCCACGACTGATGACAACATTGAGCATGCATGTGGCATGATTCTGTTGAATAGACAAGTGTCAGTGGGTTAGGTTACAAACGATTTGCAAATCATATGGCTCTGCCTGTGAAATAATCCACGATAGTTTTCGGTTTCGAAAAGTTTGTGCAAGATTGAGACAACTCATGGAAGAGCATAAACAGAAGTGTTTGGTCACCTGCAAACAAAATTTGTACCAACACTTGAAGGAAGGTAAAAGTTTCTTTAAAAACATTGTTACTGATGATGCAACATGGATTCATCACTATGAGCCTGAGAGTTAAGTGGCAGAGTATGGAATGAAAACATCCTCAATCACTGACCAAGAAAAAGTTCAGAAGTCCACCATCCACTGGAAAATTGATGCTTACAGTTTTCTGAGATTCTCAATGGCCAGTATTGGAACACTATCAGGAAAAAGGTTTACGCTCATTACAGTGAGATGCTCACTGAAGAGCTGAAGCCTAAACTTCAGATTAAACTCAGAGGACTGCTATTCAAGGGCATTGTGATCTTACATGACAGTTCATGTCCTCATAACTCTGCCCACACTGTTGACACTCTGCAAAAACTTCATTTTGAGGTGTTAAAGCATCCTCCCTGTAGTCCTGATCTTGCTCCATCAGACTTTCACCTGTTTGGTCCCCTGAAAGCAGCCCTTGGAGAATGAAGATTCACCTCTGATGAAGAAGTGAAGACAGCAGTGCATTTATGGCTCACATCTCAGCCTAAAACATGTTTTAATAAGGGAACATGAAAACTTGTTGACACATGAATAAAATGTATTGAAAAACAAGGAGAATAAGTCAAAAAATTACATGTTTGTCTTTTCTAATAGTTGATTAAAATAAATTCTACAGCCAGAGTGCATATAATTTTTTTTCAGAGTGAATATAATTTTTGACTCACACTCATTTACATGTATGTGTGAGTATGGTCTCAGAGTGGCACCAATGGCTTGTCCTGGACTACTAGACTAAAAGCTGGTGCTTTGAACCCACAATGAGGAACTTTGGAAGAATTCCCCAAAATTACAACTATTGAAAACCTTATGGAACACAGTTCTCTGAAGTACTTAAATTTGAATCTGTAACAATTATTTTCTATGAATTTGAATCGGCACTTCAGCAACTGGGTCATTTTGTTTTTGTTTTGTTTTTTAACTTTTTATTTTTAATTGAGTGAAGATTTACTGAAAGGATCATCACCTTTCCATTCAACAAATTATACTCTGTTTCATCTCAATGATTTAAATGTCCTCCATGCAACAAGTTGTCCCACTTCCAACCTGCATTCCACCCCCTTCTTATCCCTTCTCAACTTTGTCCTTAGAAAAATGTTGCCCTTTTGATCCTGAATGAGTGACCAATGCATGGTGAGCATACCTTGCCAGTGTTGCTGTCTCCCCCAACCACTACCATAAATCTATCTACTTACTGCTTGGCTAATATTTGGGTTATGAGGGTGAGTTCCATTCCTGACCTAAAGGGTGATCAACGGTTATAGTCTCGAGTTCCTCCAGTCTATTTCTGACTAGTAAATCCATTCTTTTAAAAAATAATAATAATTTTGAGTTTTGTTCCACATTTTCTCCCACCCTATCCAGGATCCTCTAATGTGGTCCCTTTTCAGAGCAGTTGGTAGTAGAAGTCAAACAACATCTAGTTCTGGTTTCAGAGTCATGGAGACTGGTGTTCCATTAGTCCAGTACACTAATTGATTCCAAGCCTCTTCAATTCTTCTCAATCTTCTTTCTTCCGCACATGGAGAGACCAATAGCAGCACATTAGATGGCCAATCATGAGTTTTCAAGATACCAAAGCTACTGACTGAAGCAGGATGTAGAACATTGTGTTTGTGGACTAAGTTATGCCAATTTACCATGGTGTCCCCTGGGAATATGGTCCTGAGCCCCAAGGTCATCAACTCATTCCCTTAAGATGTTTGATAATATCTAGGAAGTTTTCATCAATTTCCCACTGTGTGCTCCAGCAGTTGTGTTTGCAGGTAAGGTAAATACTCATGTACAAATATCCTCTTTCAAACTCTTCTATATGTGTGGGATATATGTTGTTATTGTTGTTAGGTGCCATTGAGTTTGTTCTGACTCATAGCAACCCTATGCTCAAAAGAATGAAACACTGCCCTGTACTGTGCCAACCTTACAATCGTTGCTATACTTTGTCAATCCATCTCGCTGTGGGGGGGGAGGGGAGGGGTTGTCTTCCTCTTTTTCTCTGAACCTCCACCTTACCAAACATGATATCCTCTTCTAGGAACTAGTCCCTCTTGCCAATATGTCTTAATTATGAGAGACACAGTCTAGCTATCCTGGTTTCCAAGGAGCATTCTGGCTGTACTTCTTCTAACATTGATTGGTTTATTCTTCTGGCAGTCCATGGTACTTTTAATATTTTCCTCCAACACCATAACTAAAATTCATCAATTCTTCTACAGTCTTTCTTATTCTCTGTAAAACTTTCACATGCATATGAGGTTATTGAAAATACCGTGGCATGGGTAATGGTCTATGTGTACTGGCAAAGAATGCACACTGGTTCCTTGTCATGTAGAGTGTTCTATATGTGTCTATAAGATCAATTTTGAACTGCTAGTGTGGTGCTGAAGGATCCGCACTAGAATGCTAACCACAACATCAGCAATTCAAAACCACCAGCTGCTGATCAGAAACTCTATACATGGTTTCTGTGAATTGGAAATGACTTGACAGCAATTAATAACAATAACAACAATAAGATCAAGTTGGTTAATTGTGTTGTTTAGATCTTCCAAAACTTTGTTGAATTTCTTTCTAATTGTTTTGTCCCTCATTAGAAGTAATAGGCTAAAACTCTCCTACTATTATTGTAGAGTTGTCAATTTGCCTTTTTAATTATTTTGAAGTTTGATTTATGCATTTTGGGGTTCTTTCTTTGAGTGTCTAGTAGATATTCAGTATAGGTATATCCTCTAGTTGGATTGGTCCTTTAATCATTATATAATGTCCTGATTCAAAACCAACTTGATGGAATTCACAATAACAAGTCTCTTATGCTGGTTTTGACCTTAAAGTCTATTTTAACATAAATTAATATTGCTTCTCGTGCTCTTTTAAGGTTGACATTTACTTGACATATGTAGTTGTATTCTTTTATTTTTAGTTTATTTCTGATTTGTGTCAAAGGTGCTTCTCGTATAGACAGGATAGTGATGGGTCCTGTTTTCTTGCCCATTCTGCTACTCTCTCTCTTATCTTCTGCATTTTATCCATTTAAATACAGTGTAATTACTGATGGCTATGAGTTACTGCCGACATTTTCCTGTTTTCTTTCAAGTTTCCATGTGTAACACAGATGGTCTTTGTTCTATACATTTTTTTGTACTGAGATCATTTTTTCAAGGATTTTCTTAGCTTTCCTTCATTATTTTTATTTTAATATCTACAGAAATGTTATGATTCTTTTTCTTTCTTATTTTGGTGAAGTTATTATTAATTTTCTTTGAGGTTATTGTTGTTGTTGAATGTTACTGAGTTGGTTCTAACTTATAGCTACCCTATGTAGGGTTTCCAAGGAGTGGCTGGTGAGTTTGAACCCCTGTAATTTATTGCTATTTCCCTAAGTTTAAAACTGTCAGTTCTATCTTGATATTGTCTTGCCTTTCTCACCATTTAGAAGTTCTGTAACTACAGGACTAATTCCCTATTTTTGCTCAGTAGTTGTCAGCCTTTGCAAATTGACATCTTTGTATCTCTATTTTCAGTCTTTTATGTTTATTTTGTTTTTGATACTTCTTGCAATGAATTACTTTACTGAAGCTAGTGGAGTAAAGAGGACTGTGGGAGTAATGGTAATATTTTTGCAAGCAGATATTCAGGAAACTGGGGACATTGGGCTCCCAAATTCTATTGAATCACTCTTGCCAACAGCAGCACCCCTCCCATCTGAAGAGATTACTCCATCTTTCTCTGGTGATCAGTTATTAGTAAAACCAATACCCTCCTGCCCACATTTGACAAAATAATATCATCTTTTTCTGTTGATCCATTATCACTAAAGTCATTATCCCCTCTGCTCATACTTGATGAGATTAACCCAACTGTGACCACTGAGGTGGTGCCTGGGGCCTTAAAGGGCCTGAGACATCGCCTAATGCTGATATCTTACAAGACATTGTTGAATGTTCCCAGGAAACACCTCCACCAATGACTGCATCTAGACTTATAACTAGACTTAAGTCCTGGTGAGCCCCAAAAGGTAAAGTACAAGGGTGGAGCTTGATGGCAGATAGGGTAAAGGGTTAGTGAAGTTCTCTGTCAGCAACATGACAGAATACCAGGTAAAGCAGGTTCAAGGCAGAGCTCCAAAACTCTGAACCACATAGGTAAGAATATTTTAAAAGTTTGAAGGCTTATAGCTAGTGGAACTAGTAGCAGAAGTAAGAAATCTCAGACTTTATATTCTGCCAGGATCAGCAGTCTAGAGAGAACAGTTGAGGGATGCCAAATGGCAAGACCAAGTGGGGAAGCAGACCCACCATGGAATAATGTCATGGGAACCTCGGAGTAAAGGTGGACAAGACAGTTCATTGGTTTTGCTTTGTTCTGATTCTTTTTTATTTTTTTTTTTGGGGGGGGGGTATGGGGTGGGGTGGGTATCTGTTCATTGGTTCCCCACTGTTTTCACACTACATTCTGCACTACATTCCCCACTACATTCTGGCCACTAGAGGGGGTGCCTGAGCGAGTGGACACCCCCAACCCCAAACACAGGTGGGTCTTTCTCTCACAAATGCGCACAAATACTCTCAGAATTTAAAGAGACCAGAAACCCAAGAAAAATGATCACAATTATCCACCATATAAATAAGAAAAAAGAAAAGAACCACATGATCATATCTATTGATGCAGAAAAGGCATATGACAAAATCCAACATCCATTTGTAATAAAACACTCAACAAAGCAGAAATTGAAGGGAAATTTCACAACATAATTAAGAGCATATATTCAAAACCAACATCCTACATTACTCTCAATGGAGAGAAACTGAAACCTTTCCCTCTGTGAACAGGAACCACACAAGGATGCCCTTTGTCACCACTCCTATTCAATATTGAGCTGGAAGTCTTAGCAAGCACTATACAGCAAGACAGGGACATTAAAGGCATCCAAATTGACAAAGAGGAAGCAAAACTCTCTCTATTTGCAGACGATATGATCCTATACATAGCAAACTCCAAAGACTCAATAAAAAAGCTACTAGACCTCACTGGAAGATTCAGCAAAGTGACAAGATACAGGATCAACATACAAAAATCAGTTGGATTCCTCTATACCAAAAATGACAGCACTGAAAAGGACATTAGGGAGGCGAAGCTTGATGGCGGATAGGGTGGAGTTCACCATCAGCCATAACATAGAATACCAGGCTAAGCAGATCCAGGGCAGAGCTCCAAAACTCGGAACCACATAGAGAGGAATATTTCAAAAAGTTTGAAGGCTTATAGCTAGTGGAACTTGAAGCTGAAGTAAGAAATCACATACTTATGGATCTGCCAGGCTCGGAGGCCCAGAGCCGACATCTTGGGAAAGACCAAACAGCAAGACCAAGCGGGAGAGTAGAAACACCATGGAAAAATGCTGTGGAAACTTTGAAGCAAAGGTAGACAATACACTTTGTAGATTTTGCTTTGTTTTGATTATCTTGGGGTTTTTTTTTTGGTATCTGGTCATTACCCCCTCCCCCCACCACTGAGTGCTCACCTCCATTCTGGTGACTAGACGGGGTGCTGGAGCCAGTGGACACCCCACCCTCACCACTGGTGTGGGTTCTTCTGACAGGCATGTACACAGATACTCAGCACAAGAGCAGGCCCTGAACGTTTTGTTGTTGTTTTTTAATATAGGAAAGGCCAGGACAGGGCTGTAGAGAGGGAAAGCGAGTTTAAAAACAAAACAGGCTGAAAATTAAATTAAAGCCTGAGGTATAGCATAAAAACCAACAGTGGCATCTTGAAATCTTTCAGTCAGCTTTGAAAGCAAGAAGCTTAAGAGAGGACATTAAAGTCATACTCACATTAGGCTACAGCTTTTTTTTCTTCTCTCCCTCCTCCCCCTTTTCTGTGATTATAGACTACAGTATTCAGTCTAGTTTTGTTTTGTTGTTGTTGCTATTGTTTGGATTTTTTTTTTTCTTGTTTTTTTTGGCTGGTGCTGTTTTGCTGTTTTATGCTCCCTCTTCTACTTTTGGTGGACACTTTCTATCCATATAGAAGTGACTCTAAGAAGAGTCAGCAACTACTGCCATATAGTCAAGCTACAATCACACTCTATAAAACACCAAAACCCAGGCAAGAACCAATACCAACTGCCACATACCAGGGAGGCAGACAACACCTGTGAAAGTAACTCTGAGTTGAGCAATAAGAAGAGTGAAAAGGGAAACCCATCTCCTGATCACATCTACCTGGTGGAAATCAAAAAGCATAAAAAATACCAACATACATACTCATCTAAGTATTAAGGCCACAGATGAGTCCTGAATATGCTCAAAAAACAGAAACAGATGACCATATCTGCACATGTCCAGAAATGAGATAAAGTGACTGAGGCAAATGAGCTGGAAGTACACCTACACTCCATACTGGAATATGAACAGGCTTTGGAAATGCCTGAGAAGGAATTCAGAGAAATGATTATAAAATGTATCAAAATACTATACAGTGGAGTTGAGAAAAATAAGGGAGAAGTCAGGAAAGTGCTACAGGAACAATCAAATAAGATAGATACAGCATTGGAAACAATTCAAAACCTACAGAAAGAGGTCCAAATGATTAATAATAGAATATCAGAAATGGACAATACACTGAAAGGGCAAAGGAGTACAATTGAAGAGATAGAAGCCAGAACTAGGGAGCTAGAAGATAAATCTCTCAACACTACTAAGATAGAAGAACAAGCACAAAAAAGGATAAAAAATTCTGAAGAAGGCGTAGGATTCTTGTTGGACAACAAGAAGAGGAATAACAAGAATTATCGGCATTCCAGAACACGTAGAATCACACAAGTCCACAGAGGAGATAGTTGAAGAGCTTCTGGAAGAAAATTTCCCTAATATCCCGAAAAGTGAAAAAAGATACACATTCAAGAAGCTCAACGAACCCCAGGAAGGATAGACCCTAAGAGACAATCACCAAAGCATATAATAATCAATCTCTCCAAAATCAAAGATAAGGACAGAATTCTGAAAGCAGCTAGTGAAAAAAGAAGTGTAACATACAAAGGCAAGCAAATCAGATTAAGCTAGGATTTCTCAACAGAAACTATGCAGGCAAGAAAGCAATGAGGAGACATATATAACTTCCTGAAAGAAAAAAACCCTGCCAACCAAGAATCCTCTACCCAGCAAAGCTGTCAATCAAATATGAGGGTGTAATTAAAACATTTCAGAATAAACAGAAGCTAAGGGATTTTGCCAAAGCCAACCCTGCTATGAAAAACATCCTAAAGGAAGTTCTGTGGACTGAGAACCAACAAGAGCAGACAACAACCAGAAAATGACACACGTGGCAGCATCACCCTGAATTCAATTGACAAATGTAATAGCCAAGAACAAAATAAAACTATATGAACAGAGGATCTGGGAGGTCAGTCTAGGATCAAAACAATTACAATGTGAAAGAAGGTAAGGACAGAGGAACAGATATCCAGGTGGTGACAAGGTCAGGTAGATTATAGGATAAAGTAGACTGTCTTAAATGGAGGGAAGAATTAATGGAATATAAGGAAACAAGAGCGGGGTTGGGGTGGAGGGTTTAGTCCGGGTGTTGGGGAAGGCAATACAAGAAGGGGGAGGAGGCGGAAGAACAAGATAGCTAGGTGAACACTGAAACAGGTTTGCATGGGTTAAGTGGGACAGAGGTAAATACTGATGCATGCTCAAACTTGGAACAACATGGCTCTGTGAAACAGGAATCTAGGCATAGCTTGAAGAGGGGAAATAATACTAAAATGCTTGACTGTCTTATGAATATTGGTTTTCCTTGCCTACTATTGTAAAATAGACACTTGAGTGTGATAGAAAGGAATGTTGGGAAACATGATTAGAGAAAACTTGTAAGCCCATCTTCAGCTATAACTAATTGGAATACCTAAAAGGGGTTTTAGGAGGTGTCAGTGAAATAGACCTCTTGCAAAGCCTTTGTTGAGTATAGGACCTTAGGTGGAATCCTGAATCCCATCCAGAACCTTATGGGGTAGGACATTCCCACTAGCAACACATCGGTCTACTGGTGAGCGGAAGAGGGGGAAAGGTAGCAAGGAAGAAATGGGCTGAGTTCAACCACAGCCCATTGACTCTCCTCGACCTGGAGATGAAAGAGAGAAGAGGAAGGTATGGTTAGTCCAAAGTGTGGTGAGACCTGGGGACACTTGAGCCCATGGACAAAGACATAGCCACAGAGGGCTAGAGCTGAGAGTGAAGCATCCAGCTGATACGAAGTGAGGGGAGATGCACGAGAACACCCAAACTTACAGACAGTATTCATTTAACCTAGCCTCGATGGCTTGATAATCAGAACTCGACTAGAGGAAGATTACAAAAAAAATTTTTTTAATTTTTGATAAAGGAAACAAGGATAAAATGTTACAATTTTATGAAATCGACCTATACTCATGGAGGTAGTAACTCTAAATACCAACAGAAAGGGAAGGAGTTTTCACATCAAGTATCAATGCTGTCCCCTCTGTACACAGGGTAGATAGGGTCGGGAAACTTAGACATTGGCTACCTAAAATGAGGGGCAATAAAGGCATGAAGTGACTGGCTTACAAAGTTTCAAGAGGGAGTTTAGTTTAAGAGTGTCAGGGAGAAGAACGAGTCCCCATTGAATAGTTTTCATCTTGTCTACATGTGTCTGGTGAAAAGAGATGGGGTCCTGGAGAGGGAGAGCGGATGAGGGCCTAGATTTATAAAAAGAGATAGACTAAGAGCTGTTGGCCAGGAAGCAGGCTTGCAGAATGTGCCCGTTGGAGATGTAAATTATTATATACACCTGAGTG
>NW_006408570.1:8772262-8780064 GCF_000296735.1 Chrysochloris asiatica | reverse complement strand
CAAAAAGAAATAGTTGATGTTCAACCATTTCAAGAGGTATCAAGAATCGATAGTACTGAAGGAGGAAGACTGCACTGAAACTGCACTGAAGATATTAGGGGAAACAAGGTTCCTGGAATTTATTTATTTAATACAAATTGAAATCTTGTGACAAACTGATGAAGCACTGGAGGTGTTCACTCATCTATGCCAAGAAATTTGGGGAAAAACTACTTGGCAAAATCATTTGGAAGAAATCTATATTTGTGCCCATCCCAAAGAAAGATGTTCCAATGGAATGTGGAAATCATTGAACAACATAACTATAACATGGAAGTAAAATTTTGCTGAAGATAATTAAAAACTATTGTAATATAGGAGCTCTGGTAGTACAGTGGTTACGAATTGGGCTATCAACCGCAAGGTCAACAGTTCTAAACTACCAGCTGTTCTGCAGGAGAAAGATGAGGCTTTCTGCTCTCGTAAAGATTTACAGCTTTGGAAATGCTGTACAGTGTCGCTATGAGTTGGAACCGACTCCATGGCACATAACCACCACCATTGCAATATTACATCAATTGAGAACTGCCAGAAACCAAAGCTGGATTCAGAAGAGGACGTGAAACTAGGGCGATCACTGTTGATGTCAGATGAATCTTGATAAGCTATGGATAACATTGTGATAGTGGGAATTCCAGAATACCTTATTGTGCTAATGAAGAACCTATACATAGACCAAGAGTCAGTCATTTGCACAGAACAAGGGAATACTGAATGGTTTAGAATTGGGAAGTGTCTCAGGGCAATAGTTTTTCACCATACTTATTCAGTCTATATGCCAAGAAAATAGTCCAAAATGCTGGATGATATAAAGAATATGGCATCAAGATCTGAGGAAGACTCATTAACAACCTACAATATGCAGATGATACCTTCTTGCTTGCTGAAAGCAAAGAGAACTTAAAAAACTTACTGATGTAGGTCTAAGACCACCCGCTTCAGTATGGATAGCACTTCAATGTAAAGAAAATGAAAATCATCATCATTAGACCAATAAATAACCTCATTATAAATGATGGAAAGATTGAAGTATTCAAAGACTTCATTTTTTTTTGATCCACCATCAACACTCATGAATGCAGAAGTCAAGAAATCAGATGTATCGCACTAGACAAATTTGCTTCACAATACCTCTTTCACATGTTCAGGGACAAAGATACCAGTTTGAGGAATAAGGTGCACCTGACCCATTCTATGATATTTTTCAATTGCCTCATAATCATGTGAAATTTGGACAATGAATAAGGAAGACCATAGATGAATTGATGCATTTGAGATATGGTGTTGGAAAAGAATACTGAAATGCCATGGACTGCCAGAAGAACAAACAGGTCTGTGCTAGAAGAGGTAAAACCAGAATGCTCCTTAGAAGCAAAGATTGTGAGACTTTGTATATCACACTTCAGACATAATGCCCTTGGAGAAGGGCTTTATGCTTGGTAAAGTGGAGGGTCAACAAAGAAGACTCCCAATGAGATGGATTGACACCATGGCATCAGCAATGGGCTCAAGCTTAACAATAATGGTGAGGATGATATGGGACCAGGTAGTGTTTCATTCTCTTGTGCATATGGTCACTATGATTCAGAACCAAGTCAACAGCACCTAACAGCAACAACAACAACAACTGCCTCCTAGTGGTTGTGCTTACGGTATGAAAGCTTGCACAGTTTTTTGTTCTCCATTCATGTGGCCCAGTTTACGATGTGATTGGCTGGTGTTGGTTGTTATCATTGTTCAGGTGTATAGTACCTCTTTCCAGTGGGTGGTACATTAGAGGGTATAATTGTGGTTGGTTGTATGGGTATGATTGTTGTTACCTGTCACCTAAGGCCAGAAAAGAAAGCACATACACACACAATATATAGAAGGAAAATGATCAAACAACAAGAAAGAGAAAATAGTAAAGAAAAAAAAGCAAGCAACAGCTAGAAAAATTATATGAAAACTAAAAAGAAAAAAGAGAATAAATCAAAGTTTTAAACAATGGAAAAGATAAGAGAGAAAACAAGAGAAAGAAAAGAACTAAAGGCAATAATGAAGAAGGAGGGGTAAAAGAAAAACATACCAGCAAGTAGTCAAGAAAAATCAATAGACAAAAGAAAGAAGCAGAAAAAAAGAAGAAATGAAAGTGGAGATAGAAATGACAAAAACCAAGTAAAGAGAGTAATAAGGGGAAGAAAGAATACACAAACAAAAATAATAAAAGGGAAAAACCAGGGCAGATGCCAAACCTAGAAAGAACAGTCTAGAGTCTCCTGCCAGCCGAGGACTTCACATGGTGCATGGGCAAGGGTTGAGACAATGATGCTCCAGTTCTAGATGGAGTTCCCGTAGGGCTAGGTATTCTGTGTTCTGGACAGCTAATCTGGAAGCAGGATCTGTAGATCCCAAAGCAGCTAAGGGATCAAGATAGTTCCATCCCAGAGGGTAGCAAAGGGCGAGAGGTCCAGCTAGTCCAGGGCAGGTCAGAATCAGTTCTGTAGGTCTGGATCAGAGTTCACCTGATTGCTGGAACTGAGGTTGGTGCTACTAGCTTCCCACTTCTTTTGATGCACCTCTAACCACCCAGAAAGCAGGAACTTCACTGCGAGTGTACTAGGGTGGGTGCTGTGTGGTACAAGAAAAAAATTTTCTCTTTTCTCTCTGCCATAAAGTGGTATGTGTCTACATCACCAACTATCTTCTTATCTTCCTGTTGTTGTTAAGAGCCTACGAGTTGGTTCCAACCCATAGCGATCCTGTATAGGGTTTCTAAGGAGCAACTGGTGAGCTTGAACTGTCGACCTTGTGGTTCAAATGACTTTGTAATCCAGCACATTAACCCACAGCGCCACACCAGGACTCCTCAAAAGTCAAGATGGCTGCACTGTGCTTGGCTGACTGGCACAGATCACCTGTCTCCTTTGTTTTCCCTTGAGTTTTCAACTACTTCTCCTAGTTAGGGCTAGTCCAGGGCTAGCCAGGGCCAATTCTGCTGGATTGGAGCAGGGTTCGCCTGAATCTGGGAGTTAGGGTTGATGCAGCTATCTCCTCACTCATTTGACTGGACTTGCAACTACAGCTCTCACCTCCTTGTTGCTCCAACCGCCAGGAGAGCAGGATCTTCACTGGGTGAGAACCAGACACACCTCTGGTCACCAGTGGAGGGTGGGGAACACAAACAAAAAAAAATTGCACCTTTATCTCCGAGAGTCACTGGTCTATGTCTGCAATGCCAATATGTTGTCACTGAAGCCACTCACAAAAGTTTAAGATAGCCACACTGCATCTAGTCAGTCAGTAAAGGTCAACAGTCTACCTTTTTTTTTTTTTGCCACATTTGTCCAGTTTTATCTACTAGTAAGCATTGAATCCACTTCTCTATCCCTTCACCTGAAGCGCAGTGTTCCAAGACTTCATCTGCATCTGTTTCATCTGGTTTACCCTTTTTGTTGTAGAGGGTCTGTAGAGCCTTTCTGTCTAATCCACCATCTTGCTGCCTTCCTGTGGAATGGATAATTCTTGGTTGGCAATTTTTTTTTCTTTAAAGGTTTGATATGTCATATCATTGCTTTCTTGCCTGTATGGTTTCTGCTAAGAAACCAGAGCTTAGTCTTATCAGTTCTCTTTCGTAGGTACCTTTTTCCTTTCCTTGAGCTGTTTTCAGTATTCTTACTGGGTCTTTCATTTTGGAAAGTTGTTATGACATATAAACAAAATGGTTATTTTCTACTCGTCTATCCTAGTTGGTGTTCATTGAGCTTCTCAAATGCACATCTTGTCTTTTATGATATTAAGTAAGTTTTCTAACAACAAAACTCTGACATTTTTTTTCTTCTTCTTCTTGGTTTCTTCCTGTTCTGAAATTTCAATCACATTTAAGTTATTTCTCTTAATGGTCTTGCACATAATTCTTGTGTTCTCTTTTCTCATTCTTTTTTTCTGTTTGTTCCTCTAGCTGGTTAGTATAGAGAGATCTGCTTTCAATTTTGTTAATTCTATCTTCCCTTGAATTAAATTCTGCTCTTTTGCTCTTCCAACGCTTTATAGATTTCTGAAATTTTAGTTTTAATTTCCAGATTTCCATTTGCTGTTTTTGTATGGTTACCAAATTTTCATTTGTCAATTCATTCTTGTATTTTCCTGATTTCTTCTAGATTTTTGCCTGTTTTTTCCTTGTTCTCTTAACTGAATCTGTTAAAGGGTCCTAAATAAAATTCTTCTGAATTCTTTATCAAGTAGTTCCAATACTATTCATCCTCATAAGGTTTTCTGGATCTAATTTGGTCATTTACTTGAGCAAATAGACCTTGTTTCTTTGTGTGAACTGAGGTTGGATGTTGTCTCTGAGACATTGTGGTGTTCTTGTATTTATCTGATAACTGTATATTGGTGTGTTTCACGTGGGTTTTTGCTTTGTTTTGATATATCTAGGCAGGTGTGTTATTCTATTTGATAGTGTAGTGGTTATGAATTAGGCTGCAAACCACAAGGTCAGCAGTTCTAAACTACCAGCTGTTCTGCAGGAGAAAGATAAGGCTTTCATCTCCCGTAAAGATTTACAGCCTCGGAAACCCTGTAAAGAGTCACTATGAGTCGGAACCAACTCCACGGCACATTACAACAACAACAAGTGCTCACCTCATATCTCCTTGTGGATGGGGTAGTGAATGGGTGTATGTGAACAATTGTCTGATTTTGTTTGTGTAGAGCATTTGAGGATATGCTGGGTTGGTGCTGGCCTTTTTCTGTCATTGTCTGAGTGTTACAGGATCAGGTGATGGCACATGTGAATTGGTTGGGATGACAGGAAGAGTGAGTGTGAGTGGGTAGCGTTGATGCAATTGTTGCCTCACACAAGCTAGAATAGCAGCAAAAAATAAAAATAAAAACAAAGGAAGATTAAAAAAAAAAAAAGAAATATAGCAAAGAGAGAGAGAAAGATAGTGGGGACAGTGATGGGTTCCTGATACATGACATGTACGTACGTCACTGAATGTGGAGGTGGAAGGTGCTCAATGCCCCAAATCATTGGGAGTGTGTGCCTGTATGTGTGGGACTGTGCCTGATTTGCAAAAGCATACCTTTACTGACGTCAAAACTGGTGAGTATGCTTCACTTGTCCATAAAAGTGTGCCTCAAGCCACCAGAGGAGCAGAGTGGATGGGGACTATGGGATTATGGGGGCAAAGCAGCCTGGATGGACCATCAGGCTGGGCTAGGACCATAGAGTGTGGGCATCACTGGCTACCACATATGAAGTGGTGGAAGGGTGGCCACACTTGTAGTCACCAGCAGGGTGTGAAGGGTATGGAGTGTGTACTAGTTATCTAATGTTTCTATAACAGAAATACCATAAGGATAGCTTAAGAAATATTCTTTCACAGTTTAGGAGACTAGAAGTTGGAATTCAAGACACTAATGCTAGGGGAAGGCTTTCTATCTCCTGTGGGCTCACAGTTTAGGAGTAGGTCACTGTCTCCCTTTACAGTGTAGGCCCAGCATTCCTTGTAAATCTCCATGTGCCATGACACCCATCTTCCTCTGGATCTAGAAGGTTCCTAACACAAGGATCCTAAGAATAAAGAACTCACTCAACTCTGGGCTCATCTTTCTTGGTGGTAGCAGATCCCTTGATCTCTGACTCTTCTTTTGTGTTTTATCTCTTGTAAGATAAATGGAGATGTAGGCTACATCATAAGGAAGCTCTCCTTACATCAGATCAGCACTGTGGCCTCATTAAGATGCTGCATGCTACCCTAATCGCCTTATAACTAATCGGCTAGGGTGATTACATCATAACATAATAGCCAAATTACATTATTACATAATGCCAAACCACTGATAATCATGGCAAAAATAAAGGGACACAATTCACTTCATATAGGTGGGATCATACCTCTCTAGTCACTAGTGTGGGTGCTGATAGCCCTGAGCAAAGAGAGCTGACTATCTGGTTCCTACCCTGAGCATAATGCTGCTTGTAATATTTCAAAATGGCCTGTCCTGTGCCAGGCTAGTTGACAGTTCACTCCTCTGCACGTTTCCTCGTTGACTGTTTTCATTCACTTTTTTCTTCTAATCAGTATTGATCTACTTCTTTATCCTTTCCTTTAAAGCTCAATGATTGGGGATTATCATCCATTTGTGTTTCAACTGATTTCTGGGGTCTTTGTTGTAAAAGATCTGAATAATATGTCTGCCTAGTCTTCCATCTTGGATCAAGTCCTCAATATTTCTTTAAGAGTATGGCCTTCATAAAAACTTCAGGCTAGTGATTATATGCCAGACCTCTTGCCAAGTGAGGACTCATATTAGTTTTATGCCTTGAAATCTATAAGAAAATAAATGCTTTATATAAGGGTATTTGAAAAGTTCTATTTAAAAGCAGAATAGCCTAGTCAGCCTTATTACAAACTCTCTTATCTGTTAGTATCCTAACAGAAGCCTAGCCTACAACACTGGTTTTGCCACTGAGGACAGAGATTGGTAAATTATTGCCATCAGGCCAAATGTAGTCCACTAAGTGTTTTGTAAGGACTCCTGGTGTGGCATTGTAGGATAAACACTGGACTGAGAACCATAAGGTTGAGAACTCAAATGCACCAAATGCTCCTTGAAAACTTATACAGGGTCGCTATGAGTCAGAACTGACTTGATGGCACATAACAATAACAATGATGTGTTTTGTACAGGTCTTGAGAAAATACGGGTTTTAAAAGGTTGTTTAAATAATAATCAAAGAGAACTATGTAATAGACACAGTATGCATACTAAAAAGCCTAAAATATTTACCACCTAGCCTTTTCCTGAAGTTTGTCATCTTCTGATAGAGGAGGTCACAAAATTGCCTGGGAAATGAGATCTGAAAACCCTTGTGGCACAATGGTTAAGCACTTGGCTTCTAACCAAAAGGTTGGTGATTCAAACCCACCCAGAAGCTACATAGAAGAAAGACCTGATAATCTGCTTCCATAAAGGTTACAGTATAGGAAACCCTACTGGAGAATTTTACTCTGTCATATAAGTAAGTCAAAATGTAACTGTATGACACCTAAGAAGAGCAACAAACAACGAAAAAATGAGACTATATAATCGCGGTGCAGTGAATTTCACATGTCTCTTCAAGCCATAGTCTTTGCAACTCCATCAAACTACTTTTTCCTGCTGGGTATGAGCAAGAGAAGGTAGGGTTAGATGCTGATGGATTATGTGATTCAGTTGTCAGTCGTAGTTAACAGGGCTAATTGTGATTCATCGATTTTTCCATTTTTATGTGCGTAAAATGAGCCAGCTCAGATGCATGAACAGGGGATCTCACTACCATTACAAAAGAAGAGCCAAGAGTGGAGTGTGTCCTTTGGATCTCAAAATCCCTGAGTATTGAACATCCTAGACCCAGGAACAGAAAGCAGTGACACCAAAGGAGTGGCAAGCTCAGCAGCAGATCTAAGAGCGAGAGCATGAGGCAAAGTGGTGGGCTTCCCATCCCATCGAGTCAGTGAAGCTGAGTGACTTTGGACACACATCTTACTTGCAGAGTGGAGTACCTCCAGGTATTTAATTAGGGAAGCATGAGCCAAGAATCTTCAGGTTGAGATTTATGGTAGAGTAGTGTGTCCTGTTCACCACTCATCTGTCAGCTTGTCATCCTGTGGTGGCTTGTGAGTTCCTTTGATTCTGGAAACTATGCCACAGGTTATCTTCAATACCAGCAGGGTCACCCATGGTGGACAGGTTTCAGATGAGCTTCCAGATGAAGAAAGACTAGGAAGAAGGAG
>NW_006408570.1:8769410-8770942 GCF_000296735.1 Chrysochloris asiatica | reverse complement strand
TAAACTATCACATAACTCACAATAAAACATTTTAAAAAAAGAAAGAAATAGGCATCCTCTCCTGAGGTATTAAACCCTAAAAACCTGATGACTAGCAACAGAATATTGTCTGATACAGCACCAGAAGATGAAGCTCTGAGGTTGGAAGACACTGAAGGAGAGCTGCCTCCTCAAAGCAGAGTTGACCTGGATGACCTGGATAGAACAAAACTTTTTGGACTTTCATTTATTGATGGGACACTACTCAAAATGAGAAGAAACAGCTTCAAATATCTATTACTAATTGAAATGTGGACTGGATCAAGGAAAACTGGAAACAGTAAACAAGAATTCAAGATTGATATCCTTGGCATTAGTAAGCTGAGATACAGAATGCAGTTACTCTGTATAATAAACTCTGGAGTATGAACCACAAGATTGGCGGTTTGAGTCTACTATCCCTTCCATGAGAGGGAGATAACGCTTTTTTCTCTTACAAAAATTTACAGCATTGGTAACCCTATACAAGGTCACTCTGAGTCAGAAGTGACTTGATAGCACTCAACAACATTGAGCTGTAATGGTCAGACATTGACCATTTTAAATCAGACAATCATATACTTGACTGTGCTAGGAATGACAAATTCAAGAGAAATGGCATATTATTCATTGTCAAAAAGAGCACTGAAATGCAATGGTGTCTGTGAAAGAATAATACCTATACACCTATATTATTCAAATTTATACTCCAAACCAGTGATGAAGAAATTGAAGAATTCTATCAACTTCTCCATTCTGAAATTGATTTCAAACATGTAATCAAAATTCACTGATAACTGCTGGTGCATAAGTTGGGAATTGATTGGAATGCATAAATTGGGACAAAAAAGGCAGAATTCGTAATTGGAAAACATATCCTTGATGATAGAAATGATGTTGAATGTCATGTCATAAAGTCTTGCAAGACCACTGCAAATATATTTATAAACGACATTTAAGAGCCCCTATACACATGGACCTGGCATGGCATTGTGGGTTAATGTGCCAGACTGCAAAGCTGTTTAAACTGCAAGGTTGGTGATTCAAACTCACCAGCTGTTCCTTGGAAACCCTATACAGGGTCGCTATGGGTTGGAACTGACTAGACGGCACTTATCAACAACATACACATAGACTTCACCAGATGGAATACATGGGAATCAAATTAAATACATTTGTAGGAAGAAACAATGGAGAAGCTCAATATCATCTGTCAAACAGTGGTTGAATGTGGAAAATATGAATTGTTCATATGCAAGTTCAAGTTGAGGCTGAAAGAAATTAAAACAAGCCCACAAGAGCCAAATTCAACCTTGAGTCCAGCCCACCTGAATTTAAAGATCCTCTCAAGAATAGAATTGATGTACTGAATACTAATGATCGAAAACCAGACACGTTGTGGGCTGGTATCAAGAATATCATACATGAAGAAAACAAAGGTCATTAAAAAAGACCGAAAAGAAGAGACTCTGAAACTTGTTTTTGTCTATGGCTTGTATTTCCATCTACTTAAC
>NW_006408570.1:8766360-8767581 GCF_000296735.1 Chrysochloris asiatica | reverse complement strand
TTCAAAGTGGCAACAATTGTGAGGTTGGCCCAGGACAGTGCAGTGTTTCATTTTTTTGTGCACAGGGTCAGTATGAGTCAATACCAACTCGATGGCACCTAACAACAAAAACAAGTGTGTCCTGTGGGCATTTATCAGCAGCCCTAAAAGAACTTTGTTAACACTCAGTAGACAGAGAGAAGCCTGCCTATGGGCACAACTTAGAGGCTGTCCTGACTGGAAGATGTTTCTTAAACATTTATCACCTTGAATAGTAACCTATTAACTTCCCTAGTAAAATCTGTAACTGTGAGCATGGTGCCTGAGTTCTGTGTGACAATTACAATGAATTATGGAACCCAGAGACACTGAATAGAGAGTGCTGCGGGAGGGGTAGTTGGTTTCATCATCATTTTTGGCAATCACCTAAAGTCAAATTCAATTCTGGCCTGAGAACTCTGTGTGATACAACGTTCACCTAAAGAACCATAAACTCTGGGACACCTCAACTATCTCTAATCATGCTTTTGGCAATGTTAATTTCAACACTATCAAAAGTTGTAAAAAGTTTTATTTTTACTGCAAAATAAAAGAAACATATGGTCATCTCAGGCAGTTCTGAAGCATTTTAAGTTACAATTATGGTGACAGAGTGAATAAAATTTGCCCTGAAGCTTTAAGGAAAATCAAGGACAAGTTTTAAAATCAGGCCATCTTCCTGGTATTCATAAAAGTTAAAACATATAGATGATGACTAAATTTCAATATGGTGGTTAGGGAAAAGAAAGGTATTAACACTGAATAAGACATTTTGGTGCTGTTGAGAAAAACTTTGTTTTTCCCTATGAAGCAATAGAGAAAGCAAGTCTTTTCAAATGACCTCTATGTCAGCACTGTGATTACTCTGGGATGGATATAGAGGAGACGGGGGTTGGTGTCTGAAATAATCAATCAGTAGGGTTGAATTCAGTTAGTGCCCTTGCTAAGTGGTGCCTGCAGGAAGTATGGTATACAAAAACATGCCCCATTCCAACAGCAGGAAAGGTACTTAGCTTTTCCTACTGAAATTCACAGGTTGAACTTCCAAGGATAACTTAGGATCCTCTTTGGGTGGTGGTCGTTGTGATGGATGGGTGCCACTAAGTTGATTTTCACACGTGGTGTGAAAATACATGACATAGTAGAAGTTTCCCATAGGATTTTCTAGGCTATAATTATTGGACTGTAAACCACAACTTCAGC
>NW_006408570.1:8763766-8765490 GCF_000296735.1 Chrysochloris asiatica | reverse complement strand
AACACATTTGTGCTTATCCTACAATACCAAAACTTACTAATAAATAATATTACAAGCAAAAGTAATACAATAGGGCACAAGGGGGGAGAACAAACAAGATGGCAGATAGGGTGGAAGCGCAGTAAAGAAGCTCTGCCACCAACAACACAGAATACCCGACCAAGCAGGCTCAGGGGATGGTCCCAGAACTCTGAACCACATATAAAGGAATATTTAGAAGGTTGGAAAGCTTACGGCAGGGGGAATTTGTGGCAGAAGCAAGAAATCCATTGCTTTCTAGTCTGGGATGCTCAGCTGCTTCAGGAGCCGCCATCTTGGGTGAGACCAAGTAGGGGAAGGATCGGAGTAGCCACAGACGCCTGGGAGAACTGCGGGGATAAAGGTGTGGACATTCTTTTCTTTTAGTAGCTGTTCATTGGTTCCTTGCTGTCTGCGCACCTCCATTCGGGTGACTATAGGGGTGCCTGAGCTAGTGGGCACCCCAGCCCCACCCTTGGAGTGTTCTACTATGCATGTGCACAGATCGCCTTGAAATTTAAAGAGACAGTTTCTAATTAAAACCAAATGGCCACAGCCAGTCCTGAACTGTTTACAACTAGAAAAAAAGGGCTGAACGGGGATTGTGGAGCAGGATAAGCAGACAAAAAAGGAAATAAGCTGAAAATTAAATTCTAAATTACGTTAAAACGACCAACAGTGGCATCTTGAAATTTCTCAAGAAGAGTGAAAAGGGAAGCCCATTTCCTGATCACATCTACCTGGAGGCAATCAGAAAGCATAAAAAATACCAAAATACATACCAACCTAAGTATTAAGGCCACAGATAACCTCTGAATATGCCCCAAAACAGAAGCAGATGACCATATCTGCACATATACAGAAATGAGATAATGTGGCTGAGGCAAATGAGCTGGAAGTAGACCTACACTCTATACTGAAAGATGGGCAGGCTTTGGAAATGCTTATAAATGCTTATAAAAGGTATCAAAACACTATACAATGCAGTTGAGAAAAATAAGGAAGAATCCTGAGTCCCATCCAGAACCTTGTGAGAAGAGACATTCCCACTAGAAAGGACAAGCAGACTGGAACAGCTACAGTGACAGAAGATACACCTTCATGATGAACCTGACCTATACTCAGAGCAGTAGTAACTCTATATACCAACAGAGAGGGAAAGAGTCTTCAAATCAAGTATCAATGCTATCCCGCTTTGTACACAGGGTAGATAGGGATGGGCAACTTAAACACTGGCCACCTAAAATGAGGGGGCAACAAAGGCACGAAGTGACTGGCTTACAAGGTTTCAAGAGGGAGTTCAGTGTAAGAGTATGGGGAGAAAGAAAGAGCCCCCACTGAATAGCTGTCATCTTGTCTTGATAGGTCTGGTGAAAAGAGATGGGGATAAGATTCGTAAGATTCAATAGTGAGTAATTGTTATCATGACTAATAGTGACTGTTAAAATTGTAAAGGTAGAAGTTTTGTAACAAAAAAGGGGGAGTGGTTAACCTTATAGTTCAGAAACTGAGGACCCTAGGACCATCCAGAGAGGAACGCACAAATAGAATGTGCGACCTTATCCAGAGAAGCAGCAGTGCCAGAGATGGAGGCAGAGATGGCGGCATGGAGAGGGGGAGCGGCTGAGGACTCTAGATTCATGGACTAAGAAGAGAAGGACTAAGAGCTGGAACAGACTTGCAGAATGTGCCCTTTGGAGATGTAA
>NW_006408570.1:8738886-8762303 GCF_000296735.1 Chrysochloris asiatica | reverse complement strand
AAAAAAAAAAAAAAAAAAGAGGGCACAAGGAACTCTTGGGGGTGATGGATATGCTCATTACCTTGACAGCAGGGCAGGTTTCCTAGGTGTGGCATATGCGTCAAAACGTAAGCAGTTTGTTCTGTATCAAATACATTCTTCTAGTTAGTTGCTGACAAGTTAATTCTGATTCACGGGCCCCATGTGTGCACAGTAAAGTTGCTCCTAGAGGTTTCCAGGCTGTGACCTTTTGGAAGCACATCACCAGGCCTGTCTTCTGAGATACCTCTGGGTAAGTCTGATTGCTAACCTGTCAGCATTTATGCCACCCAGACTACACCCTAATAAAATTGTCTTTTAAATGATAAAAACACAAAACTTACTCTTCCTTATTTTATTGCATATTATTTTCTATGCTCTTGAGGATGAATACATCTACTGTATCTGAACAACAGAGATAAGGTATAACAGTATGCTAATGCCCATCTCTTCCCAAGGTCACCTTCAGCAATACCACCTTGGTATCTTAATTCAATCACAGTGGGTGTATTTACACCATGCAAACTAGCAAAGACTATTAATCAAAAGTGTGATTTATTGTTTCATTGATGGTCTAAACTTCAGAAAGTGATGGAGAAAATGCAGTTAATGGCTAGCATTTCTTTGTTCTCGATTGTGGAGCAGTGGGTTAAGACACTGGACTTCAAGGTCAGTTTGAACCACAAGGTCAGTGGTTCAAGCTCACCAGGCACTCCTTGGAAACCCTATGGGATGCTATAGGTCAGAAGCGACTCCATGACATTTAACACCACCACCAATAAGATGTGAGAAACAAAATATAAAAGCTTCATCTCAAACCGGTGCCTTTGCTTTGCTTCAGTTCAACATTTTTGGATATTGGGGCAGAGAACAACTGACATTAGCATAAAACCCAACCCAACCCACTGCTATTGAGGGGCCAACTCACAGGGCCCACCCCCCTTGGACAGAATAGCACTTCTCCTTCAGGTGGACGAGAGCATAGTGAGAGACCACATCAAGTTTCTCCTCTGCAGCAGCTGGTGGGTTTGAACCTCTGACCTTTCTATTAGCCACCCAGTGCTTCACCCATTGTACCACCACAGCACCCTGACATCAATATCGTTGTTGTTCAGTGCTGTCGAGTCAGTTCCAACTCATGGCGACCCTGTATGGGTTTCTGAGGAGGAGATGGTGGGTTTGAACTGCCGACCTTGTGTTTCATAGTGCTGATTTTACAGCACCACACCAGGGCACTAGTATAATAAAAGGACACTTATACTAAGAGCACATATTGAGAGAGAACAGAAATGACGGAAATCCACAGACTAGTAATACAATAGGACCAGATTTCAGGGAAATGAGAGTGAATGGCTTCAAGGTATCCGGAAACACTAGATGCTCATAGCATTGGTGCCGTCAGCATAGCTCTTCTGCTTTCTGCCCCACTGCTAACAGACTTCATCATAGTTTCATGACTCTAGAATTTCTAATTTCTTAATCCAAATCTCCAGGAGAGAATCTGATGATCTCCTAATTTTTGGTGACAATCCAGTGGTGTAGAGCTAGCCTAAGCAATTGGCTTTTAAAGTCAGGTGCCCCTATCTAGTTCAAGCCGGTTCACTTGATTGGAGCCACCTGGTTCGCCCTAGCCAGCAGGGGCTCTTGGAGCAGTTCCTTTGAAATGGAGATGGCCATAGAAAACAGTCTGAATTACAATTGCCAGTAGATTCGGATTTAGGGAGTATTTAAGAATAATAATAAAGCTGGGGAAAAAAAAGAAAGAAAGAAAATCTCTGCTCATTTTGCTACCTATTCAAATGCTGTTGGTTGTATCCTTCTAGAATTGTAGATGGGGCTGTTTATACAAATGTAACAACAGCACCTTATGATTTTCTTGTTGTTTTTTCTTGAAACAGAGACTTCTCACAACTAGCCATTAAGCTAGCAGACAGTATCATGGTATCATAAACAACTTCATCACACTACAGACTAGCTCCTGAAAACACAATCTCAACATCACAGTTTTTGACTTAATAATCACTGCCGCGTTTATGGATAAGTTTTGCAAGTTAAACAAGTTAAGAGTTTAACTCAGGTTCATTAAAAAAATTGTTTTGTTTTTTACTTCTGTAACATCAAACAGCTAGAAATTCTGAGTTTTAGGATTTTGAATCATGTCGCATTCAAATATGTACAATAATGCTATCCTTTGTTTCATATTCAAATCATTTTATCAAAGAGTTAATTTGGGTTAATAAGTTCAGTAGTTCTAGTCAGTCCTGGTGTGGGGCTGTGGGTTAAAGCACTGGTCCACAAGGTCGTTGCTGTGAGTGGGAAGTGACTCCTCGGTAGCATTCAACAACAGCAGTTTGGTAGGAGTCCTGATGTGGTGCTGTAAGATAAGCACTGGACCATTAATGGGTAAGGTCAGTGGAACACATCTGCCAGTCACTCACTGGAAACCCTATATAGGGTCAGTATGAGCTGAACCCTACTCCATGGCACTTAACAACAATGATAATATCTAGACACATTGAATTTGAACTGTTTTTAGAGCTGTAGCAATGTGTAAAGTTTCAAGTTAAAATTTACAAGTACTACACCTCAAATTCAATTTGAACCACAAGGTCGGCAGTTCAAACTCTCCAGCCACTCCTCAGAAACCCTATAGAGAGTCACTATTGGTCAGAACTGACTAGACTATAGTTAACAACAACAACAACAATAACCACATAAGTAACACGGATTTTCAGAAGAACAAACAAACCTGTTTTGGAAGAAACGCAGCTAGGATGCTCCTTAGAAACCTCTTTCAGTACTTTGGACATGTTATCAGGAGGGACCAGCTCCTGGAGAACATCAGGTCTGGTAAATGGAAGGTCAGCAAAAAAGAGGAATACCGTCAACAAGATGAGCTGACACAGTGACAGCAAACATGGGCTAAAACACAACTTTTGTGAGCATGGGCACGTTCTGTTGTGCACAGTTTGATACTGAGTCAGAATCGTCTAGAAAGTACCCAATCAATAGTCACATCAAGTTCACACATTATGGCCATCCTGGGTCTGGAAAGGTAACAACATGTCTCTTCTTCATGCTCTTGTTGTTTTAACAAGGGTTACTTGTGCTTTATGGAATTTAAGACAGTTTGAGGAAACAATCACTGGTATTTTATTTGCAGCATTAATATGTTTTAAAGGATTATCATGTGCTATTACTATGATAACTCCTCACCTCCCCCCACAAAACAAATCAAACAAACACTCCATTGCCATCAAGTTGATTCTGATTCATAGTGCTTAGTGACCCAGTACAGGGTTTCTGAGACTGTCATTTATTCAGGAGCAGGCAGTCTCATCTCTCTTGGAACTGCAGGTGGGTTTAAACAGCAAATCTTGTGGTTCCCAGCCCAACACCTAACCCACAGTGACACCAGGCCTACAATTTGTTATTGCTATTGTTAAGTACCATCAAGTCGATTCCCACTCATAGCGAACCTGTATACAGTTTCTTATAAACAGGTTTGAACCAGCAAATTTGTTCTTTTTGGTTAGCAGTCCAGTGCGTGTCCTAGAGCATCACACCAGGACTCCAGGGTTCCTCCAGGTACCATTCAAACTTCAAACCCCTTTAACTATTTTCTAAATGTGGAGTATCGCTTAGGGTAAACTGAGTCTTTTAGACAGCTATGCTACCATTTATTTAATAAAGTGGTATACTGAATATTTGACTTTTTTTTCCTTCTGGAATTTTTGGTCAAGTCAGATGTAGAGGTAGTCTTCCTGCTAATTTAGATGAGTATTCAAACAATTACTTTGAATTTTAAGAGAAATAGTCTTACTTGTATTCTAAGCAGTCAGAATCTGTTACAAATACATTTATTGTTATTAAGTGCCTTCAGGTCAGTTTCTACTCATAGACACTCTGTACAGGGTTTCCAAGGCTTTTTTAAAAATTTCTCATGGAAGCAGAAAGTCCCACGTTTTTTCCTCGGAGCAGCTGGTAGTCTTGAACCTCAGACCTGTGGTTCATAGTCCAGTGCTTATTGTATGGAGTCACAGCACTCCATGATAAACGCATAACAATAAACAGTGGTTTAAAATACACGTATAGGTCAAGAACAAGGCAACTATTAAAAAGTGAACAATTGAGGGGAAAAACTAGAATTACTTGGTTATTAATAGTGTATTAATGGCTAGGGCAGAATCTCAAATTTGGTTCTGGGATTCCTGTTAACCAAACTAAAGAGAGAAGCAGAATAAATCACTAAAATAAAAGAGCTCTTGGTAAAATTCAAGATCTTTCCCTTACATCAAAATTGAAACTGCTCTTTATAAATATAATATGTACACCGAAAAGTACACAGAAGAAAACATAATAGAGTTCAATGAAATACCAAAATCTGAACATTCCTGTAATCAATCAACATCTAATAAAAGGAAATGAGCCAAGTCACCACTGCAGACAGTCCCCTACCTACCTCTACCCCTTTCTCACCCCACAAGGTAAACATTATCCTTTAAGGTAGCCACTTCCTTGATTTTACATCTTAATTTTATACTTAAGTTTGCATCTCTGTTATAGTTTAATTTTGCCTGTTAGAGTTCATGTAAATGGTATTATTCAGTATTCTGGACATAGGAGGCCTCAGTCCTGGTATGGCGCTGTGGGTTAAGGTGCTGGACTGCAAAGTCGTTTGAACCACAGGGTCGGCAGTTCATATACCTCAATATACCATCTTAATATTGAAAGATATTTGTTTTGCTACTATTTGCAGGTGATTTTGAATTTTACTGCTAACATTTTAATAAAATGTTTCTTGGTGCACAAATGCATGCATCTCCATTGGATATATTCCTAGAAGTTGTTAGATCAAAAGGTCAACAATGCACAACTGGTTTTCCAACTGCTTGTATCAAGCTAATAATGAGGAGGCTTCAAAATGCTCAAAAAGATATCTTTTCATTCCATTTTCCCACAAGCTTTTTGAAGCCCTTGTACTCCCACCAGCAGTCTATGAGGGTTCCTATTGCTTTACTTCCTTGATGCCTACATTATCAGTCTTTTTAAATTTTTGTGTTCTGGTGCGTGTGCAGGGGTCTAGCTCATTGTGGCTCTACTATGCATTTTCCTGGTAACCAATGAGCTTGAGCACCTTTCTACAAATGTGTTGACCATTTATAGTTGATTCCAAGTCCTAGTGACCCCACGTGCTGTACAGTAGATCTAAGTTTTTGTTGTGATCATTCGGTGCTTTCTTTCCAGAGCCTCTGGGAGGGTTCCAACTGCCACAAGAGAATGTAGTAGCCCAACAATTAACTGTTTGCATGAGTCTGCTTAAGTATCTCACCCTTTTTTTGTTGTTGTTGCAATTAGTAGTGAGTCTTTTATATATTTGATGTACGGACCTTAATTACATGTCTTGAAAATAACTTCTTCAACCAGTGGTGTGCCATTCAATCTAATGTTGTCTTTGAAAGGACAGAAATTTTCCAGTTATGAATTTCAATGCAGCTAAATTTATAAATATATTCTTTATGTTTGGTTCCTTTATCTGTCATAATGCTTAGTAATGTAGAGAGTAAGTGAAAAGAGGAAGACCCCCAGTGAGATTAATTGAAACCGAGGCAGCAGCAATGGACTCAAACATAACAATTCTAAGGATGACACAGGACAGACTAATGTTTCGCTCTGTTGTACATAGGGTCACTTTGAGTCAGAACCGATTGGACAGCACCTAACAACAAAATATCTGTTATAAAATAAACGACACAATCTATGTTAATTATTTTATGTTTCACAAGTCTTATTATTCATTTGGACTTTAGAAATAGTTTGAGGTAGGGATCAACTTTTTTTTTTTTTTTTTCTGTATATTATTCAGTTAAGTACTATTGTTTTCAAAAAGTTTTTTTTCTTTGTTCATGAGAGTCACCTTAGTCATAAATCAAATGTCCACTTTGGTAGAAGTCCATTTACGGGCATTCATTCTGTTGTTCTTGTTTTTCTTTTCACTGTTACTATGTTGTTGTTGTTGTTAAGTGCCGTCGAGTCGGTTCCGACCCATAGCGACCCTGTACAGGGTTTCCGAGGGTGTAAATCTTTACGGGAGTAGAAAGCCTCATCTTTCTCCCGCGGAGCGGCTGGTAGTTTCGAACCGCTGACCTTAAGGTTCGCAGCCCGATTCGTAACCACTGTTACTATACTGGGGTACTTATCAGGCTTTTATAGTAAGTCTTGGTACTTGGTAGATATTCCACTTCATTATTTTTTAAGAGATCTTTCAAGACTATATTGAGTATTTTTTATTTTCATATCAATTTTAAAATAAACTTGTCATGTTCCTAAAAACAAGCCGACTATAGGAAAAACACTGAGATTTCTAAAGAATTTTCATTGACTCTATAGACCAATTCAGAGAAATGACATTGTAACATTGAGTCTACCAACTGCTGAAAACTGTATGACCCTCCATTAAATCAGATCTTTCTTTCATTACAATCTTTGTTTAAATTTATCCAGTTATTTGATATTTTGTATAGTATCCTGTTTTGACAGTGCAGGATCAGCACTGGACTGTGAACCACAACGCAGGAGTTCAAACCCACCAGCTGTTCATCGGAAACCCTATGCAGGGTCGCTATGAGTCAGAATCAACTCAATGGCACTTTAACAACAGCAATGCTTATACATATTTCCTTTAAAATTTACTTTTATATTTGTTAATGGCACATTGAAACAATTGATTTTTGAATACTGATTTTGATTGTATCCAGCAACCCCGTTAAAATTATTTAATATTTATTCCTATTTTTCAAAAAGTGCTTGTATATAACATACCATTGTATGAAAAGATCCTTTTATTTTTCCCTTCCCAATCTTTGATTTCCTCTTCTTGACAAATAATAAATCCCACAATAATGCATATAGGGACGAAGTGTTCTTCTGTTTGTACATTAAAATCCTTTTTCACAATCAACTACAATGGCCTTACCCCAAGTCCCTAGATCCTCTTCCCCTTAAAGAACAGAGATCTGTCTTCGTTTTCAAGACTAAATCTTTACAGAAATCAGACTGTCGGATCTTTCGCCAGCACAGTGACAGGTGGGTTCCAACAGCCAAAGTTTTAGTTAACAGCCAGTACTTCAACGACGGAGCCAACAGGGTTTCAGAGATGAAACCATCCTAAAATCCCTCCCAACCCAGTGGATTCTAAAGATCAGCGCCAGAACCCGCTGACACAGCGTCAGGTCCCGACAGCGTTAGCGCGTACGGCCGGAATGCGGACCGCTCCGCCCCCTCGCAGCGCAGCCAATCAACGGCCCTCTCTTACGCGGGACTCCAGCGGCCAAAATGGCGGCGGCCGTTGGCGCGGAGGTCTGTTCGTAGTACCGTTGCCCTTCTCAGGTTGCAAACTATGAAAGGAGAAGCGACTGTTGGAGGGGGTCATAGGCGATGAGTCGGCGAAGGAAACATGGGGACGGCCCTGGCCCGAAGGATTCGCTGCGCAAAACAGCAGCGACTGAAGAGTGCAGCTCGGTGGAGCCTGGGAGGAGGCGGCCGAGGTCGACCCGCGGCTCGGGGTTCCGCGGGGCTGGGGACGGGCCTCCCCCGCCAATGCTGCTGCAAGAGCAGCCTCCAGCAGCTGCTTCCTGCAGTAAAAGTAACCCTGAGGGTGAGACGCCGGCAGTGCAGCCTCCCCAGGCTTTGGTGCTGCAGCCCCCCCCCGCCCCCCAGCGCAGCGTGGAGCAGGGAAACGGGGTGCGGGTGGAAGTGGAGCCTGAAGTGAGGTTTCTCTGGTTCAAAGTTACCCATTGCCACTCCCCACGGTTTCACTTCCCGAGATTGCGCACTGCAGTGTTAGAACCGCCTACCCGCTTGTCACCCCTGCACGGGAATGGGTCCTGGAATTGACCTGTTAAGGGACGGAGGCAATTTGGGAGATGCGCCTCTAGTTCTCCGCATTGGGGGAGCCGGTACAGATATCTGAGCGGCCCTTCGCCCTCAACTTGCTTCCTGGGGCATGTTTTCCCCGTAAGCTCTAACCTGGCTCACCTTCGGAACGGGACCACGTGAAAAGTTCCTGCTCTTTCCACAACTTCTTGGCCTTGTCACGTCTCTTTTATGTAAAACCCGGAAATTCCTACATGGACTCTTCCTCAAAGTAGGAAACTAAGGACCCATGCGTTAATTTGGAGTCCTGGTATGGTGCTGTAGGTTAACGCTCTGGACTGCAAGGTTGGCAGTTCAAGCTCATCAGTCACTCCTCGGAAAACCTATATGGTCATTATGAGTCGGAACCGAGGCACTTAACAAAAACAAGTTTTGAGAAGCTCATTATAAACCATGCCAAGAAGTTTAACACATACAAAACTTTTTTCCTAGAGCATCTCTAAAATAAGACTTTTGTTACCTTACTGTTGTGTGCTGATGAATGGATTCCACTCCTAGCAACCCTGCATAAGGTTTCTGAGAGTAGTTGATGAATTTGAACCGCTGGCCGGCATTGCGGTTCATAGGAAGCTTGCAGTCCAGTGCTCTATCCCACAATGCCACGCGAGTCTGTCATTTACTCCCATAATGCAATTCGTTGTGGTTACGGGTTGGGTTGCTAACCTCAAGGTCAGCAGTTCGAAGCTATCAGCTGTACCGGGAGAAAAAGATGAGGCTTTCTGCTGCTCCCTTAAAGATTTATAGGTCCAACTATGAAGTTGGAGTTCTGGTGTGGTGCTGTGGGTTAATGCACTGGACTGCAAAGTCGGTTTGAACCTCAAGGTTGGTGGTTCAAGCTCATTAGCTGCTCCTCGGAAAACCCTATACAGGGTCATTATGGATCGGACCGACTCTGGAACTTAATAGCAACAACAACATGAGTCGGAACCAACTCCATGGCACATAACCAACCAACAACCAAAAGAATGAAAGCAATTTTATGTAGAAATGCAAGTGACAGTACAGGAAGCTTCCCAACAAATGGATCACTTTAACGTTTTGAAACTCTTAGTGTAGATTGAATTTTGTTGTTAGTGCTGTCAAGACCATTCTGACTCGTTCTGATCCTGTATAGGGCTTCTGAGGAGTGGCAGTTGGGTTTGAACCGCTGATCATTGCAGTTCAAACCGGCCTTGGGGTCCGCTGCTCATCCTCCAGTGCCACGTCAGAAAAGAGTTGAATAGAGTTTGTGAAAGGCAGCCAGACTTTTAACTGGATACATTTGACTTTTGAGTCATAATAATAAATTACAGGAGTCGAGGTGTGGCTTGCAGAATAATTCGCATGTCTACAAAGTCAGCTTTAGCCACAAGGTCGGTGATTCAAACCCACCGGTCGCTCCTTGGAAACCCTATACAGGGTCGCTATGAGTTGAAACCAACTCAGCGTTTAACAAAAACAACAGTAAATTGCAGGTGGCTCCCAAAAGACTCTACGACCCAGTGAGAGTTGTTAAGTGCACTCTAGTTGTTTCCGACTCATACTGACCCAGTATAGGGTTTCCACGGAGTGACTGGAGAGTTTGAATCACCGACCTTGAGGTTCAAACTGACCTTGCAGTAGTAAACTTTTCCGATAGCGCCACACCACAATTCCAGTGATAATGTACTGACTAGGTTATATACACGTTTTACAGGGAGCGTGGTAGCTCCATAGGATAAGCACTGGACTATGAACTACAAGGACTGTGTTTCGAGTTCGCATGCCGCTGGGTGAGAGAAAGCTAAGGCTTTTTGTTCCCGCGAAGATGGAAAGCCTCAGAAACGCTAAACATGATCGCTATGAATCAGAATTGACTCCATGGCACTTAACATTAACAACAAAGTTAGTGTCATTCCTAGAGCTTAGGTTATCTGTAAGTATTACATATACTCTTATAAAAATGCTATTATTTGTCATGTGTTGCTGCACAGATTTTTATGTGATGTAAAACCAACATTTCAATTGTAGTTAAAATATGGAGGAAATTTCGATATTGTAGTATTGTATTGTTAAGTGTTGTCAAGTCCTTTCCATAGAGCGGCTGGTGAGTTTGAACCACCGACCTTGCAGTTCAAACCGACCTTGTTGTCCGGTGCTTATTTGACTTTGGAGTTTTTTTGAAGTAAAACGATGCTTTAACATGTAACAGTTATTTGAATCATCGTTTTACACAGAAAAGTATGAGACACCCAGGAGAGTGCCAAAAATAGATTTACTGCCGTGTAACTTCAGTTCTCCAAATGATCCAGATGGACTGAACGATATATTTTGGGATCAGAATTCTCCAACGACAAAGCTGTTAGGTAATTTGTTATTAATGTTTTTATGTGGGTAAATGTTCGATAAATGATTCGGTTTTAACTAAAATTTTAGTCAGCAAACGTGGAGTAACCCTGGTAGCATAATGGATGATGAGCTGGCTTGCTAACTGCAGTATCAGCAGTTTGAATCTACCAGCTGCTCAGTGGGGAAAAAATGAGACTTTCTGCTCCTGTAAACATTTACAAACTGGGAAACCCTATACAGGGTCGATATGAGTCTGAGCCAACTCGGCACACCACTATCACCAATAATAGCATGTGAAACTTTGATATCTACTAAATACTTACTGTTATTTCATTATTGATAGTCATGTCAAGAGTATATAGTGATGAAACCTGTTATTAAAATCACTGTCTTAAGATATGACCACGGGTTGTTATTTTTTTGTTTTTGGGTTGTTTTTTTTAATAGTTTGCTTTACAATATGTAGAAATGTCTTTTGTTTCTTTAGGTAAAGGAAGAAAAAACCAGATTTACACCACAGATAGTGATGAGATTTCTCATATTGTTAATCGTATTGCTCCTCAGGTAAATATCACTAGTTTTATTTATTTATTTTTAAACAGTGGAAAATGTGCAATAAAGCCTGGTGTAGCTCATATCAATGAAAAATAATAACAGTTTACCTTTTATAATTCTCTTTTCCAAAAATACTGCAGTAAAGATTGTTTTTACCTTTTCAACTTCTGAAATGCATTTGAAAAAAACATATTATAAAATTAGCAATGTCTATTTTCTTAAACACATATATTCGTTTAATTTTATGAGTGATTTGGACTAAGTTTGGTGTTTATTTTTAATATTGTGCTTAATAATATAATACTTTTCAAGTTATTGAAATAATAGAATGAGGCAATTCATTAAACTTCTGTGCCTTTTCCTTGTTTCAGTGGCTCTTTTTAATACTGACTTACAGCATAGTGGTTATAAATTGGGCTGCGAACCTTAAGGTCAGCAGTTCGAAACTACCAGCTGTTCGGCAGGAGAAAGATGAGGCTTTCTGCTCCCGTAGAGATTTGCAGCCTCGGAAACCCTGTACAGGGTCGCTATGGGTCGGAACTCACTCAACAGCACTTGACAACAACAAATAAAATCATGAAGAAACATTTGTCCAGGTGGAAAAAACACTAGGTTGGAGTTAGTTTTGAATCGTCTCCTGTGTTGAGTGGCCTTTGTCAAGTTACTGAAGCTCTCAGAATCTCAATTCACTCAGGCATATATATATTAGAATTATTACTTGTCTTGCTTTAATGAGGATTAAAATGGCAATATATGTTAAAATCAAACAACTAGCACAGTCAAAACAAATCTGTTGCTACTAGCTCTACATTCCATGTTTGGCATGTCATAGAAATTCATTTTACATTGGGTTAATTAGTTAAATAGCATTTATGCCATATTACTACTTACGTTATAAGTTAACAATAGATCTTCATTAATTGTGGGTTTCACATGAAAGAGGCAAATAAAATGTGTTTGGGCTGGCCAGCCTAAATAGTGATAGAAAGATAGTTGAGTAAATTATTGGATCCTTTACCTAAATGGGCTGGAAATAATAGCTCATATAAAGAATGGAAACAGTGTGCAAGTGGTAGCTTGTATAAAGCAAAAAATAAAGTGAAATTTGCTTGGTTTTCGATGTTTCCCTCTTCAGCTCAGCACTTTTAAAAAGCATATAAATCTTTGGCAGTATCAAAGTCAGCTTAAAATTTGTGATGTTCTCTGAAAGTGTTCTCAACATGAAACAGATAATTCTGTTGTTTCTTTTTAGGTGAGCTATTCTGGTCAAACTGTTAATTTCCCCTTAATGTTTTCAGAGATGGCATATCTTTTTTAAATGTGTACTTCCAGTTTAATTGAAAGTTAATTCACTTTCTTTAGCAATTTTTTTATACAGTGTTGAGTATTCAAGGTATATATTTTTATATCATATTATACAGTATACTCTTTAGGATTAAATGAAGTAATGTGTATAGGTACACCATGTATAACACCTGGAGTATAGTGGGAATCAATGTGAAATGATTTTTGATAATGAAATTTAAGAAATGTAACCCTTATAAGTAAGTGTTATAAATATGCATATGTAGGTTTATGTATATACATAAAAGTTGGATATTATAAAATTATCTTAATTCTCTGAAAATTGAATTAATTAAAAATTGCTTGGCAAAAGTTCACAATGAGATCACTAAGAATGTCATTTTCCTTACATTCAAAATTGTGTTGGAATAAGAAGGGGAAAATAGAGTCTGAAAGGGAAATTACTATTTCCTAGAGTATTTCATGAAGTTAAATCAATGTATACAAATGAGCATCTAAGAAAACTGCTGGTGGATTATTAAGGATTTTAAAGTACTGAATTGTTGAGCTCTTTTCACCTAAACCTAGTATGTAAATTTAAAGTGACATTTTCCTTATTGTGCTAGAGACTGAGATATTATTGCAAGAGGCTTTGCCTTCATATAAGGAGCCCTAGAGGCACAGTAGGTTAAGCTTTGCACAGCTAACAGAAAAGTTGGCAATTCACCAGAAACATGAGGCAAAAGTTCCTGCAAAGATTTACAGCGTCAGAAATGTTGGGAGCAATTCTGCTCTGTCCTATAGAGTTGTTATAAAGTAGAATCCACTTGATGTTATTGAGTTTGAGGTTTTTGTTATAGTTGTTGTTGATTCTGCCTGCAACTAACCTACAGTCTAGGGATTAAGTTATTATACTTTGTTGTCTCCTTTCATTCTAGATAATAAAGAATTAAAGTAGAAAGTGTGTCTTCTATTTCATTTGTTGGTTGGGTTTTTACCTAATATGTAAAGCTCCTTCTCTAATTTTTCTACATGCTCAGTGATTGTGAAGTCATAGCAAAAATAGACAGAACTAAAATGGCTTTTTCCTTGATTGTGTTTTTTTTCTTTGGCTTTCTCTTATTTTTGTTCTCATTTTATTCTCATTCTTGCATCTGTTCTGAACTTGCTTTGACCCCTTGTTCCTGACTTTAATTCCATCTGTATAGTCTAAATTCAGGTCCACATGGGCTTTTAGATAGAGATTATAATGGGAGAAGGGAAAATTTGGAGAATCAGATGATGCATTAAGTATTCCAATTTTGCCTCTTTTTATTCTCAATTCTGATGACTTATGCCATACAGTTTATTTCTGATATTTATTTTTATGAGTATATTATGAAAATTGAAATAAGTTGTTCTTTTTTTGAGAAAGCATGAGTTTTTACTAGTAAATATGCATTATATAAAAATTTTTAGAACTTTAATTTTTAATTTTTAAAAAAATAAGGAATTTTAAATCTTGAATGTTTTTTCTGTACCTGAAACAGAAATTGAAAAACTTGATATTGCCGTCTCTCAATTTCTCATTGTTTTAAAATTTACTTTATAATGAACTCTTCACCCGAATTTGTTGTCCTAGGAAAAATGTCAAAGTAGTTAAAGATTGTTTTCTTTCCTCCCTTACTTTTTCTTTCTTTCTTTCTTTTTTTTTTTTTTTTTACTTCTGCACATCTTTACTTCTCTCTGCCAAAGGATGAAAGACCAAGCACAAACTCTATGCTAGGCATATGGATTGGTGAAACTGCTATTCCTTGTACTCCCAGTGTAACAAAAGGGAAATCAAGAGCAAAAAGCAGCGGCATTAAGTGAGTTCAAACTTTTCTGCAATTCAGTGAAGGAAATATTTTTAATAGTATTCTCTTTTTTAAAAATATGTATTAAAATGACTAGTAAAACCTTTCCTTAGTCTGACATGTAAAATTCAGAGTGAAAATAGTGATCTTAAAGTTTCTTTGTTTTATAATATCAAAATATGTTAAGTAGCAATGGAATATTTATAGTGGCTCTTAGAACATTTCTCAGTGATAATATTTTGAATGTTTAATAGGTTAAAAACACAAAATCAAGAAGAAGAACTTATGAAGTTGGCAAAGCAGTTTGATAAAAATATGGAAGAACTTGATGTGATTCAAGAGCAAAGCAGTAGGAATCATGATTTTGCCCAGATGATTTCAGAAACAGAGACGTTAAATGAATATAAAGAGAATTTACAGATACAGTCATTATGTCATGAAATTCCTGAAATAGATACTGCTGTGATAAAGAAGCCAGTGAAGGAAAGCACCAAGGTATCAACGGCAAATGATCAAAATAGCAGTAACAAGTTATTTGATCAAAATGTTGAAGCAGCTTTTAATGCCATTTTTGATGGTTCCACTCAGAAATGTAGTGGGTGTTTAAGCCAAGATCGGTCAGATGCTTTTTTGAACACCAGTAACAACACTGCCTGTCGAAAGGAAAATACTTTGAAAGAGGAGAAAGTCGTTACCAGTGAGACTCTGATCGCTGTTAAACTACAAAATAAAGCCCCAGGATCACTTTCTTCTCAAGTAGACACTCCCATCATGACAAAATCATGTGTGACTTCCTGTGTGAAGGAGACAGAAACTTTTAGTAAACACATTGATCCCTTTGCTCCCAGTGACTTTGAGAAGAATTGGGAACAATTACGCAGAAGTGAAACTCTTGTGATGCAAACTGTGGAAATGCCAGAACTGCTTCCTGTGTCGAAAGTACCTCATGTTGCTGTTCACAAGGATCTTTATATTTTTAACAATAAAAATGATAAAAGTAAGTCAAGAACCGTTGTAAGTTTAGATGCCAGGCTAAATGATTCCAAAATTTTACAAAATCTTCCTTCAAAAACATGTAACAAAGAATTAATAGATGCTGAAAAACATAACTTTTTGCCAGATCCAAATGATAAATCAAACAAATTGTCATCCACTGGAAATAAAATGAAATTTGAACAATCTTGCAACAAAATTATTTTTCAAGACAAAATTCAAGATTGTGCCCTTGCGTCTAAAAAAATAAAGGAAGATACTCCTGCTAAGTTTACTTCTACTGTAAATGCTTCTGAAAAGAAGTCTGCTTTGAACAAAGGATGTTTTAATGAACAAAAATGTAAGCCCATTTTTAATCAGTCCGTTAAAATAGCTGCTAAAACAGATCTTTTTGACTCTACAGCTTCAGCCGGTGAAACCAAATCAGATGGTAACCCAAATCAGACTAATGCACCACATTTAGGTACTTTCCTGGATGATTGGAATGATCCATCATTTGCCAACGAAGTTATTGAAGCATGCCATCAACTAGAGAATACCTGGGAAACCGATGATGTAGACGATGATTTGTTATACCAGGCATGTGATGATGTTGAAAGACTAACACAGCAACAAACCATTACAAATGAGAGCAAGATACCAGAAAAGATAGTTGAAGTCAATAATAATTCCAAATTTGGAGCTAAAAACATGTCTATGACATCTAAGCAGGGAAGACAGTTGATGCGACCAAAGCATTTGAATCTGGATAGCCTTACAGTACAACCATCCATAACAAATAGTTCACAAGTAAATCAATCAGTGAAGATGGAGAAGGGGGAAACTTCCAGAAACACTCCGAGTATTTTAGGTACCACAACAAATTTAACTATGTATTCTAAGAACTCAAATGATGACATCAGTAATATGCATGTTTCTTGGAATAACAGTGATGTTCCAGTAAAAGGGAATAGTTCCAAGTTGGTTCTGGCAGGAAGTTCAAGTTGGAATGTGAGTTCAGGGCATATGAATATAGGAATTTCTGCTGCTAATAAGCTGACTACTCAGCGTTTGTTACATAGGACAGTAAAAGAAGAAACTCAGACTGATCTTAACAAAGCAACTAAATTTTCAAAATACACATTTACCAGGATGAAAAATTCTCAGACTCAATCTCAGTTTAATCAAAGTTGTTTAACAGGAAGTAAATCTGGTGCCAAAACTACACAGAGTTTAGAGGAAAAGAAAACTCCAACTAACAACCCGTTATGTGATGAGGAGGTTGTTCAGCAGCAGTCTTTGATAAAACTTTCTGAATCTGTAAAACAACCTTCAAAAGGTATGTGTATAATAATTTCTTTTAGAAGTATCATCTTGGAAAGTAGTTATTGTTTTGAATTTTAGTAAAGTATAAGGAGCTCTGGTAGCGTAGTGGTTACGAATCGGGCTGCGAACCATAAGGTCAGCAGTTTCGAAACTACCAGCGGTTCCGCGGGAGAAAGATGAGGCGTTCTGCTCCCGTAAAGATTAACAGCCTCGGAAACCCTGTGCAGGGTCGCTGTGAGTCGGAACCGACTCCACGGCACATAACAACAACAACAACAACAATAAGATAAAAAACATTCTAAATGATATTTGTCTTAGGCCGACTTCTCTAGAGAAGCAAAGCCAGCAAAGCTTGGATGTATGTGGGTGTGTGTGTGTTGTGTGTGTATGTATATGTATATATATACACACTGTGCTTAGCAGTCCACCACAGTGATTATCCTTTGTACCACCAGGGCTACTTTAGATACAAGATCCAGATCTGCAAAGGTCAATTAAGTTTTGCATGTTGTTGCTAGTGCTGTCAAGTCAGTTCTGACCCATCGTGACCCTGTATACAGTTTCTGAGGAGCAGCTGGTGAGCTTGAACCACCAACCTTGCAGTTCAAACCAACTTTGCAGTCTAGTGCATCAACCCACAGTGCACACCAGGAGTCTAGTTTTGCCTGAGGACCCAAAAGATTGTTAGCAGGTGGGACTCTGCATCAAACATCCTTTCAATTGTTTGGCTGCTCATAGCAGGTCTCATCATGGAGGTGATTCCAGTATATTAGAATTATCTAGTCATTCTGGGGGATTACTATTGCCTTACTGACAAATCGTTAAGAATTTAGGTCCAGCTAAGTTGAAAACCTTAACTGTCACAGTGTTTAACTAGAATTATTAAAGTAGTTCTTAACAAATAATTGTGCAGTAGTATACACAGAGAATAAGTGGTATATTTTTCAGTGTTAAGTGGAATTCTTTTTCCAGCATTTTAATACAGTGAGTGGCGTATAGTAGGCATTCAGTAGATTTTAGGGAATTGTTTATGAATTGTTTCCTTGGATAATCACACTTGCTGTTGTAGTGTTAAGATGGTTTACTAAATATTTCATTGTTTTGTAACTTATACCTGCTTATACTAGCAGAGCATTGAGGTGAACAATATTTGAAAATTCAGAGCATTCTATTTAAACCTTTGTTGATATAATATCTGATATAAAACTAATTGTTACTTATAACAGTTGTGATTTATTTACCTGACATAACCTATCTTTGGTTCCTCTCATCCCTCTCCTACTCCCAAATTCTGTATTCTACCAATATGTTCCATTGTTTCTGTCTCAAAATGTTACCTTAACACTGGATATTTCTCTGACTCTTTACTGCTACTTTTCTCCAAGACAACATTTCTTGACTAGCCTACTGCCTTTCTTTTATTTGTCCCTTTCAATTCTAGTCTCCACATAGCTGAGCAAGCTTTTACAAATGGGCAAACCTGGCATTTCTATGCTTAAAACCACTATGAGAGCCAACCTATCGTATTTCAAATACACTACTGATTTGCACTGAGCTACAAGGTCCTTCCTGCATTCCCGCTCCTTAACCTGCCAGTTCATCCTATTTCATTCCATTTGTCCTTTATCTACTAAACCTTAGCTGTACCAGGTGTCTTTCATCTCTCCAAATAGAATAGTTCTGGAACTTTTCACAAAACTCCTGTTCCTCCCCAACATTTGACTCTCCCCTACCCTCTTAGCTTGGTTGTTGCTTTACTCTCCTGAGGCCTCAATTGAAGTATCGCCCTCCCACAACAGCCTTCCTTGAATAGTCTATAAACTAACTTTCACCCTGAGATTTGACATCTACCTTGACTTCATTGTTTAAAAAAATACCACAGGGTGCAATTAAATATTTATTTAATGATATGGTCTCTCTTAAGAATAACAACATCTGGCACTTAGAAGGGTACAGAGTAAATATTTGAATGAATATACAGTGTTAAATATCTGCTGTTGTTGTTGTTAAGTGCCGTCAAGTCGGTTCCGACCCATAGCGACCCTGTACAGGGTTTCCAAGGGTGTAAATCTTTACGGGAGTAGAAAGCCTCATCTTTCTCCCGTGGAGCGGCTGGTAGTTTCGAACCGCTGACCTTAAGGTTCGCAGCCCGATTCGTGTATTTCTTTAAATGAAATCGAATCTCTGATTGTAATCATTTGTCGTTTTCATTACCCAGCACTCTCTTGTAACCTCTTGTCATCATAGATGCTATTTCCTTCCCTGAAGCATAGTGCTTCCTCATACATACTCCATTTGTCATTTCAGATTCAGTGTATTCTGACTGCTCAAAGTGATTGACATTCACTCTGTGTTTCTACAATAGCTAGTGCTAACTTTAATTACAGCATTTGCTATGTTGTTGTTGTTAAGTGCCATTGAGTCGGTTCCAACCCATAGCGATCCTGAACAGGGTTTCCAAGGCTATAAATCTTTACGGGAGCAGAAACTCTCATCTTTCTCCTGCGGAGAAGCTGGTAGTTTCGAACTGCTGACCTTGGGGTTCGCAGCCTGATTCGTAACCACTACGTGAATTATAGATCTTCTTAAATCTTTCTCAGTTGAGGCTAAGGATAGGAATCTATTACGGAGAACAATGCTAATATAATGGTGGGGGTTCCGTTTCTTTTTACATTAGATTATCATTGTTTAGATTTGAAATGTTAGATTATATCAGTTATTTTCTAGTTTTTTGTTTTTTAAAAAAACAAAACAGAATAGTTGGAAATAAAATATCAAGTCCCCTGTTTTTCCTTTCCTAGGATCATTTTCAGGGGAAGTCACAGTTAGCAGTTTAATATGCATCATTCAGTAATTTCTATGCGTATAGAAATGAGTCTGTGTGCCTTTGTGTGTGCGTAGAATTGTTTAAATAAATGGAATTATATATTTACTACTTATGGAGTCCTGGTGTGGACTAATGCACTGGACTGCAAAGTCAATTTGAGCAATAAAATTGGAACTTCAAACCTACCAGTTGTTCCTCGGAAACCTATAGGGTCGCTATGCGTCTGAATTAACTCAACGGCACTTAACAACAATGTATACACTATTTGGAGTCCTGGTGGGGTGCTGCAGGATAATGCCCTGGACCTCAAGGTCAGTTTGAGCCTTATGGTTGGCAGTTCAAACCCACCAGCCACTCCTTGAAAACTCTGTAGGGTCGCTATGAGTTGAAATGTACTCAACGGCACTTAACAACAACCTACTATTTACTGAGCCCTGGTGGCACTGTGGGTTAGGTGTTGGGCTGCTAACTGGAAGGTCAGTGGTTCAAATTCACCAATTACACTGTGGGAGAAAGAAGAGGCTATTCTGTAAAGATATAGTCTCAATTGCCATGAGTTATCAACTTGATGGCAGGAGCAGTTATGGTATGCTCACTATTTGATAGCCGTGTTGGTACATACAGATTGCTTCAGTCATCCTGACTCTTAGTATAGTGTAATTATGTGGGTGTACCGTAATCTATTTAAGGAGCTCTGGTGACGTAGTGGTTACGAATCGGGCTGCGAATCATAAGGTCAGCAGTTAGAAACTACCAGCTGTTCCGCGGGAGAAAGATGAGGCTTTCTGCTCCCCCGTAAAGATTTACAGCCTCGGAAACCCTGTACAGGGTCGCTATGAGTCAGAACCAACTCCACGGCACATAACCAACCACCACCATAATCTATTTAACTTGTTTCTTACTGATGTATGTTTAGGTTATTTGTAGTTTTTAGCAGTCATAAAGTATACTACAGTGAATATTGCATCCTGGCTTCTAAGGAGCATTCTGGTTGTTTTTCTTCCAACACAGATTTGTTTGTTCTTCTGGCAGTCCATGGTACTTTTAATAGTCTTCTCCAACACCATCATTCAAATGCATCTATTCTTCTACAGTCTTCCTTATTCATTGTCCAACTTTTACATACATATGAGGCTATTGAAAATACCATAACTTGGCTCAGGCTCACCTTTGCCCTTAAACTGACTTCCTTGCTCTTTAACACTTTAAAAGAGACCTTTTGCAGCAGATTTGCCTTATGTTATTTCATTTCTTGACTGCTGTTTCCGAGAGTACTGATGGTGAATCCAAGCAAAATGAAGTCTTTGACAACTTCAGTCTTTTTTTCCATTTATCATGATGTTGTTTACTGGTCCAGTTGTGTTTTTTTTTTTTTATCTTTACCTTGAGATGCAATCCTTACTGAAGACTACTGATCTTCATCAGTAAGTATCTTAAGTCCACTTTGTTTCCAACAATCAAGGTAGTATCTTCATATCGCAGGTGGTTTAATGAGTCTTCCTCCAATCCTGATACCACATTCTTCTTCATATAACCCAGCTTCTCAGATTATTTGCTCAGCATATAAATTGAATATGTATGGTAAAATTAAACATCCCTGGTACATTCTTTCCTGATATTAAAACATTCAGTGTTCCCTTGTTCTGTTCTAACAACTGCTTCCTGTTCTATGAATAGCTTCCTCATAAGCACAATTAAGTGCTTTGGAATACCCATTCTTCACAATGTTATGCAGAATTTATTATGACCCTACAAAGTTGAAAGACTTTGCATAGTCAGTAAAGCACATGTGAACATCGTTGTGGTACTCTGCTTTCATCCAACATCCATCTGATGTCAGCAATGATATCCCTAGATCCACATCCTCTTCTGAATCCAGCTTGAATTTCTGGTAGTTCTCCATTGATATACTGTTGCAACCGGTTTAGAATTTTACTTGCATGTGATATATTAATGATATTGTTCGGTGATTTCAATGTCCTATTGGGTCACCTCTCTTTGGAATGGGCACAAATGACTCTGTTCCAATCAGTTGTGTAGGTAGTTACCTGTCTTCCAAATTTTTTTTGCTTACATAAGTGAACACCTCAAGTGCTACTCAGTTTATTGAAAGATTTAAATTTGTGTTCCCTCTATTCCTCTTGTTGCTGTTGTTGTTAAGTACCTTCCAATTAGTGTCAGCTCATAGCGATCCTGTACAGTGTTTCTGAAGAGTGGTTAGTGGGTGTGTGAACCACTGACCTGGTGGTTAGCAGTCCACTTTTTATCCCATAGCACTACACTATAACTCCTGGAACCTGGTTTTTCACCAGTACCTTCATTGCAGCTTGCCCTTCTTCCTTCAGTACTATCGGTTTTTGATCAGATACTACCAGTTGAAATGGTTGAATATTGATCATTTCACTTGGTTTCAGTGACTGTGTATTCTTTCTATCTTATTCATTCAGTATTTTCCTCTTAAGATCCTTCAGTATTTCAAGTTGAGGATTGAATTTTTTTTTAGCTTTTTCAGCTTGAGAAATGCTGAACATATCTTTCCCTTTTGGTGTTTTAACTCTAGGTCTTGGCACATTTCATTATAATACGTGACTTTGTATTCTTGAGCTGCCCTTTAAAATTTTCTGTGCAGCTCTTTTCCTCATTTCTTCCATTCAATTTAACTTCTCTTCACTCAAGAACAAGTTTCACAGTTTTGACATCCATGTTTTTTCTTTTCTTTCCTGTGCTTTTAATGACTTTTTGCTTTTTCCTATATGATCTTGATGTCTTTCCACAACTCTTATGTTCCAGGCATTAGTTTCTAATGTATTAAATCTGTTCTTGAGATGAATTCTAAATTCAAGTGGGATTCAAGGTCATTTTGTTGGTTCATGTGGATTTGTTTGAATTTTCTTTAGTGCCATTCTAACAATTTTCTTGATTTTTTAATTGAGGTGCAGTCAATACTGAACGCTTAAAATCTACATAAGTATTTTAAGCCTCTTCACTTCCAGCAAACGAGGTTGTATCATCTGCATATCATAGGTTGCTACTGAGTCTTCCTTCATTCCTGATGCCCTTGTTCTTCTTCACCTGATCTAGCTTCTCATATTTGCTCAGTATACAGATTGAATAAGTGTGGGGAAAGTATACAACTATGACAAACACCTTTCCTGATTTTAAACCATTCATTAGCCACCTTTTTCTGTCCCATCAACTGCTTCTTGGACTATGTAAAGGTCCCTCATGAGCACCATTAAGTATTCTAGAATACCCATTCTTCACAATGTTATCCATAGGTTTTCATGATCCACAGTCAAAAACCTTTGCATAATCAGTAAAACACAAGTAAACATCTTTCTGGAATTCTCTGCTTTCAGCCAAGATCCATTTGACTTCAGCAGTGATACCATTCATCCTACGTCCTCTACTAAATCCAGCTTGAAATCCAGCTTGAAAATCTGTCGATACACTGTTGCAGCCATTTCTTAATTATCTTCAGCAAAATTTTACTTGCATGTGTCATTATATTGTTTAATAATTTGCATTCCACTGGGTCATCTGTCTTCAGAATGGACACAGATATGGATCTCTTCCAGTTGGTTGGCCAGATAGCTATCTTTCAAATGTCTTGGCATAGATGAGTGAACGACTCCAGTACCTCTTCAGTTTGGTGGACGATCCTTGTTTTTCGCTAATGCCGTCAGAGCAATTTGGATTTCTTCCTTCAGTATCATCAGTTCTTGATGACATACTACCATACTACCTCTTGAAATGCTTAAACATTGACTATTTCGGGGTTTTTTGGGGTTTTTTCTACTTATTCATTTTATTTGTTTATTCATTTGTCTTATCAAATATCAAAATATTTTGTCTTATCACATGCATCCTAAGTGTGTCAGAGGCTAAGATAACTGAAGGACAAAAGGGTGGCTGCAACATATACACATATTCTCACAGCCACTTTGAGATCAATGAGACAAGGATACATCCATTGCTTCAGTAAAACTGTAATTTTAACAAATGACAATGAAACCAGAGTGATTCAACCCTTATCTTGCTTCTCTCCACTGTCATTAAGAGCAATAGGCTAACAGGAAAGAGTGGGTCTTGGCTTATTTAAAGGAAATCTTTTTTTTCTTCCAAGAAAGAAAAGAAATGATTAAGAGAATGCACACTGACTGTTGAGTCAGGTCTCAGAATTGCAGGGGAATTCATGTCAAAAACTTGCAGGTGTGATCTCAGAAATACGATAAGCAGAGAAAATGTTGACCCTACTTGAGAAGACCATTTCTTTTTGGTACAGTGACTCTGTATATACGTTCCATCTTCTTTTCATATTCCTGCATCATTCAATATTTTGCCCATGTTGTTGTTTT
>NW_006408570.1:8724771-8737671 GCF_000296735.1 Chrysochloris asiatica | reverse complement strand
GTTCTGATTATTAATGGATGTTTGCTGCTGTTTCTTCTCATTCTGAGTTGTGCCCCATCAACACACGAAGGTGCATAAAGCGTTGCTCCAATCACGTCATTTTGGTCAACTCTGTTTTGAGTAAGGCAGCTCTTCCCCAGTCATACTTAGAGTGTCTTCCAACCTGAGGAGCTCATCATCCGGCACTATATTTGACAGTATTCTGGTACTGTTTACGGTGATTTTATCTGACAGCAGTCTGTTGCTATTCATAAAGTCTTCAGTGACTAAACATTCAGAAGTAGTCTGCCTCTCCTTCATCCTAGTCCGCTTTAGTCTGGAAACACAGCTGAAACCTGTATACCATGGGTAACCCTGTATTTAAAATACCAGTGACATATCTACAACATCACAGAAACATGCAAGTCACCAGAAAAAGAAACAAGTTAGGACATTATATGAGGTGGTTTCAAATAGTTCATAGAAAAATTCTATTATCTTTCCATTTCATTTTTCCTCAAAATTTCTGAAGTCCCCTTGTATAATGATTGATTATAGATTCAAACAAAAAGACGTGGCCATAGTAACTATCAGTGTACTCAGTGAAAGAGTTCCAGAATCAGAAATCAAATTTCATTCAAACTGAAAAGAGAATCAGACCATGTCCACAATAATAGTAGCACTTTTGATGAAGGATAAATCTAGAAAGAAAGTCAACAAAGACACAGACAAAGTAAATAGTACAATTAACCGTAGAATATACAGAACTAAGCAGCCAGCAACAGCAGTATACATTCATTTCCAACAAACGTGGAATCTTCTCTATATGTTAGGCCACACAAAATAAAATACTTTGCTGTATATTTTTAGATGGAGTTAAAAGAACAACTAATGAGAAAAAGGAATCCTGGTGTGGCACTGTAGGATAAGCACTAGACTGCAAGTTCGTTTGAGTCACAAGGTTGGCTGTTCATAATCACTAGTCGCACCGTGGAAGCCCTATACAGGGTCGGTATCAGTCAGAACTGACTCAACGGCACTCACTGTAACAACACTGAAATAGCGCAGTTGGGAGAGCGTTAGACTGAAGATCTAAAGGTCCCTGGTTCAATCCCAGGTTTCGGCAAGCGCCTTTTGGAGTTCATTTGGAGTAACCAACACCAGCAATGAGAAAAATGGATGACTCTCCATAAGTTAAATGTTCATGATGTAATTGTATTAAATGAAATTATTTCCCAGAATATTATCAGGTCAATTGTGAGTGGATTTATAGTTTTTTTCTGTTGCCATGGATTATTGACCTGCTTTTCCTTCCAAATTTATAGTCAGTTAAATGTAAACTCTGAGTATATGTACGAAGATGCTTCAAAAAGTTCATGGAAAAAAATATTTTATTCCATTTTTCCACAAACTTTTTAAAGCCCCCATATGTTTTTGTGTAATTCTGAGTTTCTTGTATTTCTTAACTTTGTAGGAAAACATTAGATAATTAGTGAAACTAATGACAAAGTGTCTTTCTGGAAGGAAAAATAGCTAGTCGATGAATGAATTAGTTCATGACAGAAAATATTTATCAAAATCATCTGGGAAGTTTTATCTAAAATATGTCTCTTACATTAAATTCATCTACTTCTGATTATACCAAGAAAGGAAGGGGAGACGTGATGCACCAGGGTAAGTCAAAAACTATTGCTACCAGGACTCCAGTTAATGCATGCACAGATTTATTCCAAACAAAACATGTGTAAACAAACATGTCTTTGCCATCAGTGGATGACTGCAGACAAGTTCTCTCAGTAATATACTTGTCTTAGTCTCATTAGGGTACCTTCAGAAAAAAAGCCCAGTCAAAATAGTGTCTTCCAAGGTAATCTGCCTGGCCAGAAGTTTGTGGGGACTGTTTTGGCATTCCTTAGGGTGATCTCAGCAGGTTTTCTTGACGGACACAAGACAATCACGGGATTCTTAGGAAGAAGTTTGAAGAAGATGGAAAACCGCATTGGTGAGAGAAAGGCCAGGAAAGTTGTGCTGTGGAATTGTTTTCATCAGGACAGTGCACTGCTTACTCTTCAAGGGTAACGAGAGTGTCCTATGACAGTTTTGTTGGTAAATCTTACCCCACTCCCCTATAGCCTTGATCTTGCCTTCTACCATTTGGATGTAATGTAAATTGAAAAGCACATTACTTGGGAGGTTAGGTTGTAGATATGAAACACCACCTTCAGAAGTGTATTAACCGACATATGTTGAGAAACATTAGCTTCACATTTTGATGTTTCTGTTCAGTATAGGTTTCTGTGATTTATGTAGCAATATTACTCACCCTGATTTATTTGGAGTATGTAGTATAAACAGAAAATTATTTATAAAAACAATTTATGAATAAAGTCTGTATTTGACTATCTTTTTTGATATATAGAACTGTGAGTATATTGATGTATTCTTATATAACGAGTTATAATTTCTGCCAGTGATTCACAGGTGGCAGCTTTTAAGTTAATTGACATGAGAGTTCACTCTAAATGATCTATTCATTGGCTAAAATGGAAACCTTGTAACTCTATAGACAGAAAGGTAGATTTTATTTTTAACTTTTTATTTTAAATTGAATGAAGGTTTACAGAGCAGATCATCAGTTTTACATTGAACAGATCATATACTTTGCCTCATTACATGTTTGCTGCCCCCTCCATGTACCAACAGTTAACACCATTTATGTCTATTCACTATTCCATTCCTCCCTGCTATCTTCTTTCCTCTACTAATCTCCCTCTTGTATACTGTCTGCCTTGTCACCTATCTCAACATGGATCTGCCCTCTAGCCCAAGAATACTTCCCAGCCCTCCACTCCCCCCACTCCCAACCATCATGGATTGTTTCTTTTGTTTGTTTGAGCAATTATTCACAGTTTCAAAGTAACAGTGGCACACCCCTACCCACCTCCCATCCCAAACTCTTCTGTCTCTATCTTGAGGTGTGAAGTTTTGAATATGCTTCCGTAACTCACTGAATATCAGGGCACCCCCCCCCCCCCAGGTCCTACGTAGTTTCCCCGGGGCCTTAGCTCCCCAAGTCATAGTTCACTTTTCAATCTTTGCAGGAGTAGAAAGCCTCATCTTTCGCAGAACAGCTGGCAGGCTAGCTCTCATATCTTTGTTGTAGGTGGTTTGTGCAGTATGTCTGCCCAGTCCACCATCTTGCCGAAAGTCTCTCCCCCAATGGACTGTTGCCTTCCCAACCGCTTGAAAAATTTCCAGATATCACTGTGCCACTCGGACCTACCACCAGCTGTTTTCTTTCCCCACATGGCCCGTTATCTGCTTCTCCCAGTGAGAGCTAGTCCTGGGCTGGCCAGGACCTGCTTGGAGCAGAGCCTCTGACTGTTTCTGTTGTTTCCTCCCACATCAATTATGTTCCCAGCTTCAGGACTTGGGGGGGGGACCTTCACTGGGGGTGTCTACTCATACAGATCTCACCTCTGTTCACCTGAGAGGAAATGAGTAGAAAAAAAAATCACTGCTCATTTGTCTCTGTGAGACACTGATAGACTTCTGAAACGGAATGATTTCTTGTTTCTCAGTCTGCTCACTCATATTCTAAGTGGTTGTGACAGTTCACTTTGGTCACCCCAAATCAGAAGTGACCTCCTTACTTGTTTCTGTTCAAATGGTTTCTCCCGGTAAGTACTCGATCCACTTATATAGATCCCTTTATCTGAAGCTCAGAGTTTTGAGACCATCCTCTGAGTCTGTTTCATCTGGGTTACTGTGCTTAAGAGGATCTGCACAGCCTTCCTGCTGTTCAGTATAGTTCTAAGGGAGCTTCCAGTGAAGGAGCCTTGGTGGTATAGTCAGTTAATTCAAACAACATCAGCAGTTTGAATCCACCAGCACCTCTGGTAGAAAGAGGAGGCCTTCTGCTTCTATAAAGATTTACAACCTCAGGAATCCTACATAGGGGTGCTATGAGTTGGAACCGATTTGATGAAAGTGGCTTTGGTTTTTTGGTTTTATCTTACAGTAAGGAGCCATGATGGTGCTATGAGTTAGGTGTTGTGTTGTTCACCACAAGGTCCACAGTTCAAACCTACCAGCTGCTCTGCATGAGAAAGATGAAACTGTTTGCTCCCATTAAGATTTATAGTCTCAAAACCCTGTATAGGGTTGTTATGAGTTTGAATCAGCTCAGTGGCAGTGGATTTTTTTATTTATCTTACACTAAAAAGAAGCGGGAGAAAGATGAGGCTTTCTACTCCCGTAAAGATTTACAGGGTCGTTATGAGTCGGAACCCGATTCCACGGCACATAACAACAACAACAACAAAACGACACTATTTGAGGTATTGATGAGATCCATTGTACTTTGGTATCTTATATTTTGACTACTTTTGCATTAAAATTTAAATAATATTTAAAATCTGAGTTTTTCTTTTAAATATACTCATTTATAGAGTATGTAAATTAGCTGCTATTTCTACAAGAATTATTTGATGATATTAAACATAGTTTTAATGAAATGAATTTTATTACTATGTGAGAGAGAACATCAAATAGAGACATCAATCTGTATTTTCCTTTGTCCTTTGATCTGTGTATAAGGGCTTGAAATCTTATATTTGGTAATGTAATGTTATTTAATAGCCAAAGCAGTGTGGCAACTCTTAAGTATTTCCAAATCAGTCATTCTTAGATTGACTTCAAAGTACATATAACTAATGCTTATATATTTTGCTTAATTTTTAGAGGAAGAAGAGAAAAATAGAAAATATTCTCCTGAAGAAATTCAGAGAAAGAGACAAGAAGCGTTGGTTCGAAGAATGGCCAAAATACGTGCATCTTCCCTAAATACAGCTCCCACTTAATCTGTCTCCTGAAATGTTGGTTGGAAGACGTCACAATGACTGTTGATAACTATCCATGATAGGAGAAATGTTTTTCTTGATTTCTCTGTGAGAAATTTAATGCTGAATTATAAAGCATGGACTTCTACTTATTATTTAATAAATCAGTGTCTGCAGTGGTAAATGAAAACTTTCCTTACAGATGTATGTGAAAATATTTGCATCTAACTTTTGGAAAGTCCAGAAAGTTATCAATTATGTATTAGAATTATACCAAGGGCAGTCATTATATGTTTTAAATTGTCAAAAAGGAGACAATCTACCCACTTCAATTTTTTTTGTGTTAAGTCTTTTCTGAATAACAAACTTCAACTTGACTAAAATAATAGGGACTATTTGATAAAGTTTTACTTTCATTAACTGTTGGTGAAGTTTTTTATACATTTTTTAATTTTAATGAATGGTTTCCATGTTTCTAGGAACATGGTTGGTGGGAAATAAAAGGCTTAATTATTTGTAAAGAAATTACTAATTAGTCTATTTTAATGTGTCTATTTTGAAAACTTTCTAACATTTTTAGGGAAAATACTTAAGTTGTTTAGAAAACCAGAAATAGTCGACAGCCTATGTAAATAACTCAGCGTTGCTACCATTCAGAGCTGGTTGTGACTTCAGAGACCACCTGGCCCAGTTTCACTCTTGTATAGGTGAAGAGGTGAGTTCTATTGGCCCTGAAGTTACAGGCAGGTTTAAACTGTGCAGGGAGTAGAAACATCCATATGGGACACTTAGACAATTCTGCCATTTGCTTCAGAATATTACTACATGAAATAATTTTTTTGAAGGAATATTAATTATAGTATAACACTAAAAAGAAAGTAATTAAAAGCCCATTAAGGACTGTTAAATAATAATGTTTGCTTCCACTTATATTAAAGAATCAATCTTTCCATGACATAAAATTGAGAATCTTTTTTTTTTAATATTTTTCCTGTAACTATGCAGTTTTCCACCTTGATTAATGTACTGACTTTACTGATTTTTTTCTCTTTTTACTTTTTACCCCCTTCTTGCCTGTTTGGAACTTGCTGATAAAAAAAATAGAAATCTAGCCAGGTGGCATAAGCAGAAAACTAATTTTATTCCCAAATGACTTCTGAAGAAAATTATAGATGGCAAACACATATTCTATTATGCTGTCTACCATTATTCAGATACATTGTTTTTGTCAAGTGCCGTCGAGTCAGATACATTAGTTCTGCTATAATACAGGAATCATTTATGTCCATTTTTAGGTTATTCCTGTGTAAGCATATGCCATTTTCTAAATTGTATTTTCAGATGCATAGTGAAGTAACCAATCCTCTTGTGGTTGTTAAGTGCTGTCTTACCAGTTTTGACTCATAGCGACCCTGTATAGCATTTCTGAGGAGCAGCTGGTGAGTTTTAACAGCCAACCTTGTGGTTCAAAGTCCAGTGCTGATGCTACACTAGGAGTCTGACTAATCATAGGTAAACTTTATTGTCTAAAAGTGTATAATAGAGTCCTGGTGTGGCTCTGTAGGATAAGCACTGGGCAACTACCGAAAGGTCTTTGATTCAAACTCACCAGTTATATATCAGAAACCCTAGGCCAGGTTGCTATGAGTTGAAATGGATTCGATAACACTTAACAACAAGAAGACTATCTAGTAGCTTAAATAAATGGAGGACACTTTTTATATAAAACAATGAAGAATTGAACACCTTTATTTTTTCTGAATTGGCTTCACTGTATTCTACCTCTGCTTTGTATGTTTCTATCTCTGCTTAAACTCTTCCCTGCTTACCCCTTGCTTCCCTTCAAGTGCCTTTAGCCTGTTTTATTCATTCATTAATTGTTGTTGTTAAGTGCCGTCTAGTCGATTCCCACCCATAGTGACCCCTGTATAGGGTTTCCAAGGAGCAACTGGTAAGCTTGAACGACCGTTCAAATGACTTTGCAGTCTGATGCATTAGCCCACAGTGCCACACCAGGACTCTGAAACTCTTCCTTGAGTATCCTACTTGGAATTGATTTCTTCTCTCTCATTTATGATGGTACTGGTGGTGGTGGTGTGCCATAGAGTCAGTTCCGACCCATAGCTACCCTATGTAGCATTTCCAAGGAGCAGCTGGTGAGCTTGAACCGCTGACATTGCAGTTCAAATGGCTTTGTAGTTTGGCGCATTAACCCACAACGCCACAAGTGTATAGCTAGTCCCAAATGTCTTTATTGCACTTTATTCTTGTATAACTTCCGGGTATTCTATTTTAAATTATTGGGGGAAGTCTTACTGCATAATACAAAAATTGGTTTATTTAAAACTGCTAGCAGGATTTGGATCCCTATAGTAAAATTAAGTTTTCTAGTTAAATGCACACTATATAGAACAATGGTATTCAAGCTTTCAGTGCTGGGACTTTTTTACCGTCTCACAAAGTTGATCCCTAAAAAAGCCTTTGTTTAATGTGTGTTATATCTGTTGTCGTTTGCTAAAATTATATATTTTATTTTAAAATAAAAATAAATCATAACATATCACCATAGTTCTATGGAATTAATTTTCTAAAATAAGAAACTTAATGAGAAAAGTAACACTGTTTACACTTTTGGCAAATCTCATCTGACTATAGAAGACAGAATATCATTTTTCTGCATTTAATTTGTTGCGATTTGTTATTATGGTTGAAGTATATGGGGAAAAGTCCAGTCTCACATAGATATGTACTTGAGGAAATGGGAAGCATTGTAATAGTTTTTTCAGATAATTGTGGATGTTCTTAGTTGCTAAATTCCCAAAACTTGGGAATTTTTTTTTTTTTTTTTTAAGTTAGTTGTAACTCCTGTTGCTGCTGGCTGAGATGGAGTAGCAAGGACTGGATTTACCTTTCCTACTAAAACACTCAAATTCAAAACAAAACAAAACAAAAGTCTAACAGCCCATATGGAGAAAAAAAGGATTTCAAGATCACTTGAATAATTGAATTGCGCGCTACAATTGCTCCAGTGCATGGCAGGGGAACTGAAGAAGACCCTAGCAGATAACCTAAGCTGACTGATGCGAGTGAGTGTCTGGGGAGAGCCAGACAGAGTTCACAGAACAGAGAACAGGAGAGAATCCCTCGAGTATCCAACTCAGAAATGATCAGGTCATGTATGTGAGAAAATACCCGAAGCTCAAGAAAACCATGTGAGAAGATTAGAGGGAACAGTGGGACTCTTCCACATGGGACCTATAACAATGCCTGTCACAGGGCACTGGGTAGTTGCTTTCGCTTGGGTCAACAACAACACAACCAAACCCATTGCCATTCAAGGGGATTCCAACACATGTTTACCCAAATGTTACAGAGTAGAACTGCTGCTGCATGGGGTTTTCTTAGCTGTAATCTTTTTGGAAGTTCTTCACCAGATTTTCCTTCCACAGACTTATCTTCTGCAGAGCCAGTTGGTAATAGCCAATTGTTGATCACAAACTGTACAAACAAAACTGTCTCCCGTTGTTGTTAAATGCTATCAAGTCGGTTCTGACTCATAGCGACCCTGTATAGGGTGGCTGGTGGGTTTGAACCACTTACCTGGTGGTTAGTAGTGCTCTGCTTTTCCTATGGTGCCATACCAGGACTCCAGAACTTAATAATGGGAAATAATTAGCCCTATACTTAGCATGCTCATGGCCTCAACCTAACCTATTATAAAATAAGATTCAAAATCATTAGGAGTATAAGTGCAACCCAAAACAAATCTCAAACATTTTATTAGAAAAATAAAACTATCCAGCACCTGATGAGATAAAGTTCACACTATTTGGCATCCAATTAAGGACACCCAGTCTGGTACTATAGGTTAAGCACTGGAGTGGTAACCACGAGATTGGCAATTCAGACTCACCAGCTATTCTTGGAAATCCTATACAGGGTCACAATAAATTGGAACTGACTCGATGGCACACAACAGTAACAGCATAAATAAAACCATATGTGAGGATACTAAGTCAATTAAAACTGTCCTACAATTGACAAGAGATGTTGGATATAGCAAATAAACACAATGCTGTTGGTGGTGGTGCTGGTGTGCCGTGGACTTGGCTCTGACTCATAGGGTTTCTGTGGCTGTAAATCTTTCTGAGGAGCAGAAAGCATCTGTCTCCTGTGGAAAGGCTGATAGTTTCCAATTGCTGACTTTGAGCTTAGCAGCCTGACTTGTAACTACTACTCTACCAGAGCTCCTTAATAAACACAATAGAAATTATTAATACTATATTCTGCCTTCAAAAAGTTAAGTAGAAACATGGACAATAAAAAAAGGACCAAAATGGAGCTTTTCGAAATAAAAAATACAATGAGTTAAAAATACACTGGATAGGATTTATGACAGATTAGATATTGCATTATGAAATACTACTGAACTTGAAGACAGCTATAGTAATTATTCAAAATGAAAGGAAAAAATTTTAAGAGAAATGAGCATCAGTAAGCTGTAACATTCAAACGGTCTACTATATAGTTAAGGAGTGCTGATGTGGCAGTATAGATAAGCATTGGATGGCTAACCACAGGTCAGTCAGTTCACACTCACCAGTTGTTCTCAGATCAGAAACACTACGCAGGATTGTTATGAGTAGGAACTGAGTTGACGGCACGTAACAACAATTTATCCTGTTAACAATTACTCACAAATAAATCATAAAATCCTATCAGCATCATCCCCCACCCCCTTTCACCAAACCCATCTGGGAAAGGGGAAAACTATTCAGAGGGGAGTCTACCTTTCCCCTCATTTTGAAACTGAGCACACCCACGAAAGTTTGTAAGCCATCCACTATGATGGCCAATTTTTGGTAGCCAATGTCTAAATTGCTCATCCTTAGCCCAGTACATTGAGGAGACAAGCATGTTCCTTGATCTGAAGAATTTTCCATTGTAGTCCAAACTACCATGGAAGGCATCAACTGCCTGTGTACTTTGGTAAACTTTTTATACTATACTACATAATGTGGTATTATACCACTTGAAGGTAGACTTTAGTAAGTTTAAGATATGTACTGTAAACCGTAAAGCAACTATACTAAAATAACAAAGACCTGGTGACTGTAGGGTAAGCACTGGACCACTAACTGCAGGGTTGGCCATTCAAACCTACCAGCCACTTCACGGGAGAAAGGAAGATGAGGTTCACAGCCTCGGAAACGTCGCTATGAGTTAGAATAAATTCTGTGGCAGTGAATTTGGTATACTCAGTAATTCAACACAAAATAAAATGTATTTTAAAAAATGGATTAATCATAAACAAGAAATGAAAAGGGAAAATAGGAAAGAAACAACCAAAATATGAAACAAATAAAAAACTAATAGCAAGAAGACTGATGAAATCCTTACCATATATAAATGATGTAAATACCCTAGCTGAAAGAGATGGTTTGACTAGATAAAAAAAGAAAGACCCAACTATATGCTGCTTATAAGAAACATACTTTAAGGACACAAATTTGTTGATAGAAAAAGATATATTGTACTGTTGTTGTTAAGTGCCATTGAGTCGGTTCGACCCATAGTGACCCTGTATAGGGTTTCCAAAGAGCGATTGGTGAGCTTGAACCACGAACTTGAGGTTCAAACTGACTCTGTAGTCCAGCGCATTAGCCCACAGCACCACACCAGGACTCTAGCACTAGCCAAAAGAGATCTTGAATAAATGTATTAATATTACTCAAAGTGATTTACATAGCAAAGAACATTACCAGACATGAGGGTCATTTTATAATGATGAAATGGTTAATCAAGAACACATACCATTTAAAATGTTTATGAACCTAATAACTGAGCTTCAAAACACATGAAATATGGTAAACTAATAGAACTGCACATCAGAGATATGACTATACCCTCTCAATAATTCATAGAATAAATAGATACAAAATCAGTGTGGAGCTGCAGAATGCACTTGACCGCAAAGCCGGTGGTTCACACTCACCCGTCTCTCCTCAGAAACCCTAAACAGGGTCATTGTGCATCGGAACTGACTCAACAGCACTTAACAACAGCAATCAACTAATGTAACCTAATATTTATAACACACTCCATACCCAAACCATTACAACCATCTTCATTTTCCAGGATAGACCATATTCTGAATCATAAAACAAGTATCAGTTCAGCAGTATTCTGCACAAAATATGTTCTCTTATGTCAAAAGAATTAAATTAGAAATCTGTAACAAAAAGATCCTTCCACCCAAAGCCTTCAACATTTGGAAACTAATAAAACGACTTTAAATTATCCATAAATAAAAAATAAATAAAAACAGAAATTATAAAACATTTTGAAACTGAAAATCGAAACAACAATGTGGGAAACGGCTAAAGCAGTGATTTAGGGGGAAATTTTATTCAGAAAATAAGTGTTAATTGTATGACTTCACTAAAAATTGTACAAATATTGAAAGAATGACAAAGAAATATGAACAACACTGTGCCAAAAGATTAGACAATTTAGACAAAAGGACAAATTCCTTGAAAGTCACAAATTACCAAAGCTCATTCAAGAAGAGACAAAGCAAACAGCCATATGTATATATTAATCAAATTGATGCCATAGCTAAGATTCCTAGCAGAACTGATACCAATTTTACACAAACTCTTCCAAAGAACTGAAGAGGGAAAATTGTTTCCCAAATCATTTTAGGAGGCAAGCATTACCCTGATACTGAAATTGAAAAAGACACAAGAAAAAAAAAACATTACATAACAGTATAAATTATATACATAGAAACAAAAATAATGCACATTAATAATACTTCTGGCAAGACGGCAGACACGTTCACAGACTCTCTATAACAAAGACCTGGGAGACCAAATAAAACAGATATGTAGATAATCCTAGAACACTGAGCTTCAGAGAAAAGGATAGAGCAGTGAACGGAACACAGACTAGGAGAAGAAACAGAGCAAGCATGTTGAGAGAGGAGGCGTGAATTGTCAACAGCTCTGACACAGCACAGCCATTTTGATCATTTGTAAGCAGCTTCTCTTCTTCAGGATAGTGGCCTGAAAGAATAAGTGACCACATGGGTGACTGGTGACCAAAAAGATGGGATGATGCTTCCCTTGTTTTCGACACCTTTCTGGTGACCAGAAGCATACCCAGCCCCTACACTCACCCACTAGGCCAGTGACAACCCAATTTGCACAGCCCCTGCTCCTCCTGAGATCAAAGTTGTGCCCTTGTGGCTCAGATATACCACTTCCATACCTGAGAATATGTGAACTCCATCTGATCAAACCAGCAGAACATGCAGTGCTAGATGAGCGGCCTGCCCCAGCTAACCCTCAGCAGGCAAGGACTCCTTCTATACAGAACAGCCCTGCCGCTCACTGCCCTCTAGTCCCAAAAGAGTTCTTTCTGGGAACAAGTTCCCAGACATCAGCCGTTACCTGGGGCAGCACGAATTACTTGCCAATCAGGTGCCCTGACAACCAGCACCATCTAGACTGGCAGGAACTCCATTTAAGACTGGACAGCCTACCCTTCCATCCTTTCCCTGCACCCTGTGATCTCCTTGGCTAGCAGAGGGTGCCAACATACCAGGTGCTCTCTCTGCCCCACACAATTTTCTCCTGTCTGGGTCCTTCACCCACCTCAGATTCCTCCTTTTTTCCCCCTTCCCTAGTTTTTTTATCTTTTCTTTGTTTGCTTCCCTGGTTTTTTCTGTTTCTCTTTTCTTTTGCCCTTCCCTTCTTTTATTCTTCCCTTAGTATTTTTCTTTACTATAATCTTTTCTCTGTCTCTTTTCTACTCTCACTAGCATTTTTTTTTTATTTTTAAGTTTTTATTGTGAATTAAAGGTGATACTTTTTACAAGGAAGAACATCGGTTTTACATTCATAGTTTCATTTCAATAATTTCAATCTCCTCCGTGCATCATCAGTCAACAGTATTTGCTTCTATTCCCTCTGTTTTTTGTTTGTATGTTTGTTTTTTTTGGGGGGAAGTACACAAAAACACTCAGGAATATATAATCATTGAAACAACCAAAGGGCACATTTTGCAAGCCTGCCTC
>NW_006408570.1:8721172-8723056 GCF_000296735.1 Chrysochloris asiatica | reverse complement strand
AGGGTCAGAGAAAAAGAGGAAGACCCCCAACGAGATGGATTGGCCAAGTGGCAGCATCGATGGACTCAAGTGTGGCAACAGTAGTGAGGTTGGCCCAAGATCAGACATTGTTTCATTCTGCTGTGCATAGAGTCGCTATGAGTTGGTTCCGACTCGATGGCACCTAACAACAACAACATCTATAAGTATAAGTCAAGTTCATCAAATTGTAGCCATGTACACTTGTTTCCTTTATCAAAAATTGTTGTTGTTGTTGTTGTTGTTTTGTCTTCCTCTAATTGAGTTCTGATCATCAAGTGATCGAAGCTAGCTCGAATAGGTACTATTTGCAAGTTTGTGTACTTTTGTGTGTCTCCCCTCATTTCATATCAGTTGGACATTTCACTCTCAGCTCTAGCCCTCGGTGGCTATGTCCTTGTCCATGGCCTCAGGAGTCCCCAGGTCTTACCACATATCAAACCAACCAGCTGTTCCTCTTCTCTCTCATCTCCAGATCAATGGGAGTCTATGGAATGTAGTTAAACTCAGCCCATATCTTTATTGCTGCCTTTCCCCCTCTTCCACTTACTAGTAGACCAATATGGTCTCCAGCAAGCTCACATACCTGCTTATGTGTTTCCTTTGAGTTTCACTTTTGGAGGGGGCTTTGTCATGAAGGGACTTGATTGGTTTCCTTGATGGCTCCTCAGCAAACAACTTGCTTATTCTTAGACCAATGTGGTCTCCAGCAAGCTCACATACCTGCTTATGTGCTCCCTTTGAGTTTCACTCTTGGAGGGGGCTTTGTAATGAAGGGACTTGATTTCTTCCCTTGATGGCTCCCCAGCAAACAACTTGCTTGTTCTTATAATAGCCATACAGACTGCCATTTTTGTTTTGGATTTTTCCTGCTGGTCTTTCTTTCAAGGAGTATCTTCTGTTCTTCTAGCTGCTCCAGGCTGGTCTGCTTGTCCTTTCTAGTGGGAATGTCCCACCTCAGAAGGTTCTGGCTAGGGCTCAGGATTCCATCTAAGGTCCTATACACTACAAAGGCTCTACAAGAAGCCTATTTCACAGGGCAAGCTTTAGAACCCCTTTTAGGGATTCCAATAAGTTATAGGTTAAAGACAGGCTTACAAGCTTTCTGTAATCATGTTTCCTGATATTATTTTCTATCCCACACAAGTGTCTATTTTACAATAGTAGTCAAGAGAAACTAATATACATAAGATGGTCAAGCATCTTAACATTCTTTCCCGTTTTATTTATTCAGACTATGTCTTGGTCTCTATATCACAGAGCCCTGTTGTTCCAAGGTTGAGCATACACCACTGTTTACCTCTGTCCCATTTAGCCCATGCAAACCTGTTCTCCTATCTACCTTGTTCTTCCATCCCCCCCCCTTCTTGTGTACTGCCCTCCCCAATACCTGACCTATGATGTTCCTATCCCCTACCCTGTGCTCTATCGTCCCTTCCCCCTTCTTAACCAACAAAGAATCTTTTTTATTCCTTTTAGTATGGATGTCTTTTCTTAGTCTTTTATGATAATGGTCTTATGCTATATTTGTCCTTTGGTAAATAACTAATTTCACTCAGCATAATGTCCTCCAGGTTCTCCCCAGCATTTTTATTGTTTGTGTGTTTGTTTTTCTTCCCTTGTTTTTATTTTCCTGTTCTCTCTCTCTTTTTTTTTTTTAATTATTCTTTTTTTATCTTGCTGTTGTTTACCTGCTTTCCTCTGTTTGGTTCTTCTTCTTTGTCACTTTCTTTTCTTGCTTTTTTTTTCCTTCTAAATATGATAGGAAGGAGCTCTGGTAGCGTAGTGGTTATGAATTGTGCTGCGAACCTTAAGATCAGCAGTTCGAAACTACCAGCTGTTCTGTGGGAGAAAGATGAGGCTTTC
>NW_006408570.1:8717887-8719944 GCF_000296735.1 Chrysochloris asiatica | reverse complement strand
TTAACAGTTTAAAGAGGCCTTTTGTAGCAGATTTGCCTAATGCAATATGGTATTTGATTTCTTGATTTCTGCTTCCAAGAGTGTGTATCTCTAGATAGACAAAAATGTATGCGTATAATACATTTTTAAAAGAGCAATTAAAGAATACATACCAAAAACATTAGAACAGATTCTATGGGGCTGAGGAACATTATTTATTTTCAAGGAAGGCAATTGCTAGGTTAATTTTCATGATTTTTAATGTATCAGGCAAATTTTAGGTTTCATATTGTTGTTCAATGAATATGGAAACAATGATAGTTGTTCCTAAATATTGCTAGATTGCTAGATTGCAGTGAATATGAGCATTTAACAACAGCAGCAACAAAACTTAGGAAATGATATCTATGCCTCCCCCCCAAAAAAAACCCAACAACAACAACAACAACAAAAACAACAAGAAAGGGAATAGAAGCTAAAACTGTTGAATGATGATGCACGGAGGAGACTGTAATCATTGTAATGAAACAATGAGTGTAAAACTGACATTTTACCATATAAACTATTACCCTGTTCACAATAAAAACTTATAAAAAGAAAGTCAGGTAATGGTAGGACATGAGTCACAGGAATAGGAGTACAATTACGTAATCCCCAGTATTACTCTTGATTTAGCTGGTACCAGTAAAGGAATCCAATTGTTTATAGACTTTCTGTTATTTGGTTGGTTGGGTGGTTGATTGGATGGTTGGTTGTTGATTTCAAATATGAGAGATCTGTTTACTCAGCTCAGTTTCGGAGGGAGTAGAGCTTTCTCTGTTGTTCTGAAGGGCCATTGATTCAGTACCAACTCATAGTGACCCTGTATATGGTTTCTGGGGTGTGGCTGGTGACCTTGCAGTACAGCACATTAACTCACAGCACCACTTCCTTTTGGGGAGCATGATGACTCTGTAGGATAATCATTGCACTCGGAAGGATAGTCTTTCTGCTCCTACAAAGATTTACAGCTTCTGGAACCCTATACAGGGTTGCTATGGGTCTAAACTGACTCCACAGCACTTAACAACAGCAAAAAAAAACTTCCTTTCAGGGGAAAGCTATGTTTGCTGACAATTTATTCTGAACTGTCATCCTCTGTCACATAATGGGAGTCAGAGTGAGAGAGAGCCATACTTGATGCCATAGTTTAGACTTGGTGGGGAAGGGTTAACTCTTTTGCTCATTACTGTCTTATTCTGTAGGATGAAGAGAAAGGGAGCATGCTTAGATCCTGGAGCTTTCCGAGAAGGTCCTTTATGAATGTCTGAGGACAATAAATCCCTGCCTCAAATTCTTTAATAAGGAGTTCGGACGCCATAATTTTTTTGCTCATAGATGTTCCATTTTCTAATAGTTTTATATCTATTTTACTTGTCTGAACGCTCTTTGTAATGTTAAGTCCTTCTAGATGAAGTACAGAAATACAAACAGCCAGGGGAACATTTGAATGGCTATTGCTTGTCAAATACTTTGCCAGTGTAATGATACCTAATTTTCACAACTGACCAGTGGTATTCCCAGGTCAGAGATGCAGAAACTAGGGCTCAGTTTTATGATCCTGAACTACCCTCAATTTCAAGCCCCATTCACAGTGACTCCAAATTGCACGCTTTTTCCTCTGCACTGAGCTTCTACTTCATATATTCCATGTTCATTACTATCTTGGGGAAAATCTGGACTCTTTCCAGAAAATTTTGAAACTTAAAAAAAATGAATCCGTGCCTATGCTATGATTTGTTTATGGCATACCAATGCACTGTTATAGTAATAACTTGATGACACCATTTATCTGGAGCCTCTGGGGCAGGGCTCCCTAGTTCACTCTTGGCTACTACCTGAAAGATTAGAAAACATTTTCTCTTTTTGGTACAAAGAAAGGCATCTAATTGTTTCTTCTAAATACAAACTTACACAACACTGTTTAATTGTTAGAATTGGTCACGTCATTTATGCCAGTATTTGGGGTAGCAATAACCTATGTTGTTGTTAAGTACCATTGTGTCAGTTTTGACTCATAGCAACCTGTACAGGGTTTC
>NW_006408570.1:8716165-8717032 GCF_000296735.1 Chrysochloris asiatica | reverse complement strand
TTGTTGTTAAGTGCTGTTGAGTAGGTTCTGACTCATAGCAACACTGCATAGGGTTTCCTGGGAACAACTGGTGAATTCAAACTGCCAACTTTGCAGTTCAAACCAACCTGGTGGTCCAGTGCCTATCCTACAGTGCTATACCCTAAAGTACAGTTGTTGTTGTTGCTATAAGTGCTGTTGAAACTGTTTGTTTGTTTGTGCTAATAGCTTCAATGTATTGAAAGTTAAAGGTCAATGTGTTCTCCTCCTGGTCTCCAGTCCTCTGCTCAGGGCACCGATGGAGTTACCCATACCTTGAGGCCCTGAGGCCCTGGAGAGTTGAGCTTAGTCAGCATTGGTAGGAGAGATTTGAGCCAGCCCTTCTCACCTGGCAGGGGGGAAGGGAGGCAGTTCACAGTCAGGACCTTGCATATATAATTTATGGGAAGTTATAAAACAATGAAAAAGGGCAAATGTTTTAAAAATTATACTTTAAATCAAAAGCAGTCTTGAAAAAGGAGTCCCGTTGTTCAATCAAAAGAAATCTATGGCTGTTGGTCTTCTCTTTGGAGGGGTGGCCAACACTTTCTTGGGTGTCAGAGGAGTGCTGGAGGGAAAGTTTGTGGGAGTCTTCAGCACCTCACAGAGGGGCCTCTACTCAGGGTTGAAGGCCACTTGGGAAAGACCTATCAGACTGACCAAGATAATCTTGTCTGTCTTCTTGAATTCTGCAGTTAAGTTTCTGTTGAGCCAGAAGGTGACCTTCTTAGAGCTGAATGGGGTTTTGTTGAACTGGACGGTGGGGTTCAGAAAGGAGACAGAAGCGGTACTTTTAGCTTTCCTGAAGAACAGGGGCTTTGGCAAGAAGGAGGTGTCAAATTTCACAAA
>NW_006408570.1:8711168-8714815 GCF_000296735.1 Chrysochloris asiatica | reverse complement strand
AACACACCATTCTTTGTTTCATTTCAATGACTAAAACCCCCTCCATGTAACAAAGGTTATCCTACTTCCTCCCTGTGGTTATTATTTCCATTCCACCATCCTTATGTAAATGTTGCCCTTTTGATTTTGAATGGTTGACCATTCTATGGTGAACATACCTTACTAGTGCTATTGTCCCCTTATATATCTACCACTTGGCTGAAAATTGGGCCATGAGGCGAGTTCTATTCCACACCTGAAGGGTGACTGAGGACCATAGTCTCAGGTTCCTCCAGTCTTTTTATGACCAACAAGCTGGTTTTTATTTTTGTTTTAATATTTTTGAGATTTGTCTCACATTTTCTCCCATTCTATCTGGGAGCTTCCAATGTAATCTCTTTCAGAAGCGTAGGTAGTGGTAACTGGGCACCATCTAGTTCTTCTGGTCTCAGAGTTGTGGAGACTGATGTTCATATGTTCCATTCGTCCATTTGACTAAATGATTCCAAGCACATTCAGTTTTCATCACTCGTCTTTCCTCTGTACATGAAGAGACCTTAGATGGCTGCCCATGAGCTTTTAAGTTCCCAGTCACTATTTAACAAAGTGGTATGTAGAACATTGTCTTTGGTGATTATGTTAGTATTTGAATTTTTCACCTAAGATAATGCCCTTTGCTTTTGAGAAATCTTTCTGAAATCTAAAGCTACAATGTTCTTTCCCCTGTTCCTCCTGAGACCCCCAACTTGATCTCCATTGTCATGGGAATCCTACAAATTATTTTGTAATTTATGATTTTATTCTGACTTTTGCCAAAGAAGCAGTTAGTCTTATTATTATCTCTTTCTATCGGTTGCTTTGGGCAATTTCTAGGAAGCAAATAGAGAAATATTGACTTTATAGCATCACATTTATTTTTGATCCTAGCAACATTTGTCATTTTTAGACAATATCTTCAGTGCTATAGAGACAATCTCCATTGGCTTGTTCCAAATTACTGAAGTTTTGATAGCACATTTCAGAAAATAGAGTATTTTAAAACCACTCCATTTGTGTTTTATTTGCTTTTTCCTTTTTAAGACAATCTGTTATATCACTTCTATTTAAGCGGGAATTTTTTACTCTTAGTTTTCTTAAACTGTCAAATGATTAGATCTAAAATATATAATGAATGATTTTTAGGTAATGTAGTAGGAGTACGAGTGTGACACCGTAGGGTAAGCACTGGACTGCTAAGCAGAAGATTGGTAGTTCAAATGCACTAGCTGCTCCTTGGAAACCACTATGAGTCAGAGCTGACTCAATAGCACTTAATAAAAACAACAATAGCATGCTTAATTGCCACATATTATATTTCAACTACTTGGGTAAAAAATCCCAGCAGAAGGCAGACTTAGAATCTGATTTTTTCATTGCTATTCATACATCAATATTCCTTGAACTCTAAATTTTCAGTCATCAATTGAATGGACAATTGAATGACACTTGCTTTCTGGAACTGCTTGAAGGCTAACAGTTTTATATTTGACTACATTACTTGCCATCTTATGCATCAAAGTTTGGACAATAGTTTATTGCATTTGTTTTATTTTGTAAAATTCAGAAAAATAAAAATGCTACACTATTGATTTTACAGGAATTATATCATTTAAAGTCCCCTTTTAAAAATGAAATTTTCTGTAACTTACAATGAAAAGAATCTGGCCTAACATGAGAAGAAATTAGTTTGACATGAAAGTAGGATACAAGGTTAGGATACACAATATATGTCATCAAGTCCTGTTTATTTTTTGCTGTGGGCAGAATTTTGATTTCCTTGTTTAAGTGGTAGGTAGAGAAAATGTTCTTGGTCTGCTTTAATTTTAATCTCTGACTAGCAACAACCTGGTGTGGCACTGTGGGCTAATGCATCAGACTACAAAGTCATTTGAACTCCAAGGTCAGTGGTTCAAGCTCACCAGCTGCTCCTTGGAAACTATATAGGGTCGCTATGGGTCGGAATCAACTTGACAGCACTTAACAACAACAACAACATTAAGCACTATCATAATTCCTCTATAATTCTGCATAATTTTATCTATTAATTAGGATCAGCAAAGAGAACTAGTATAACCATTTTGTCTTCAGTTTCCAATTTTTTAGACTTCAATTGATATTTTTCTAAGTTGATGTGTAACAGTTATGCAGTTTTAAAAATTGATGTTTATCTAACCTATCTATGCTGGATAGGCAACATCCCAGAAATATAGTGTCAAGATATGGAGAAAAGCTTAGTGCAATCTGAATCTCATTAAGCACCCATTGATGCAAGTTTTACGTTATAAGATGCTGATTAGGTCTGGTATAGGCCCTAGATAGGCACTTAAAAAAAAAAAAAATGCAAAGGACCAATGGTACATTTGAGAATTATTTTCCTCAACTTTAGGCTCTGACTTGAATTAAGTAACATTTTATTAATAAGTTTGGCTTATTTGTTCAAATTAAATTGGTGAAATAATTAAGGTTTCTAATGCCAGTTGATTCTTCTTACCACCAATCATAAAATTCATTTCGTTTTTAAGTCTCAAGCCACAGAAGCCCTACTTTTGAAAATTCTTTTGTATTAGAAGAGGCCTGTTTATTCCATCTTTGCAGGATAATTAATGTGCTAGTTATTGTGAGGTGCTGTTGAATTGATTCCTACTTTCTATTTTTGTGGTTATGTGCCGTGGGGTTTGTTCCGACTCTCAGTAACCCTGTACAGGGTTTCTGAGGCTGTAAATCTTTTATTTATTTATTTATTTTAAAGTTTTATTATGTGATATTTTACATGGGAGAGCATTAGCTTTACATTCATCCTATGGTATATCATTTCACTGCCATAGTTACAATCTCCTCCATGCATTATCAACCAACCAAGGGTATACTCTGCAAGCCTGCCCCCTTCTCCCCCTGGTTGTTAGCACACAGCCCCTCTCCCTCTCTGGGTCTAGAGTACCCAACTACTCCATATCTCCATATCATCATCTCTGCCTCCATCTCTGGCATCACTCCTTCTCTGGGTAGGGTCTCGCACTTCGCTCTTCTCTATTAATAGTTCCACAGTCCTCTGCTCCTGGACTACACAGTCAATCACTCCCCTCCTTTTGCCACAAAAGTCCACCTTTACATTTCCAACCCTTGAAGTCAGTCCTGATAACAATTATTCACCATTGAACCACAAGGAGATGGATTGGCCAAGTGGCAGCACCGATGGACTCAAGCGTGGCAACAGTAGTAAGGTTGACCCAGGATCGGGCAGTGTTTTGTTCTGCTGTGTACAAGGTGGCTATGAGTAGGTACCGACTCAATGACACCCAACAACAACAACAACAATATATATATATATATAACTATATATATTATGTAGTCCTGGTGTGGTGCTGTGGGTTAATGCGCCAAACTGCAAAGCCATTTGAACTGTAAGGTCAGTGGTTCGAGTTCACCAGCTGCTCCTTGAAAACTCTATACAGGGTCGCTATGGGTCGGAATAGACTCAATAGCACTTCACAACAACATATATACTATAGACCAGTGACTGTCCATTGGAATCACCTAGAAAACATTCAAATAAACACCTATGTCTACCTGGGAAGAGGACATGGGAATCAGTATTTCTTAAAAGCTTCTCAAGTAACAGCAATGAAGCT
>NW_006408570.1:8699183-8710368 GCF_000296735.1 Chrysochloris asiatica | reverse complement strand
GTGGAGAGATGGAGCAGTTGGGGACTTGAGACACAGAGAGGGAGAGGGTCTGTGTGCTGATGACCATGGGGCAGGCTTGTAGTGTGTACCCTTTGGATGGTCGTTGATGCTTGGAGGGGATTGTAACCATGGCAATGAAACAATATATGATAGGATGAATGTAAAACTAATGTTCTCCCACATAAACTATCACATAATTCACAATAAAACATTAAAAAAGAAATGCTTCTCAAGTGAACTTAATGGACATCCAGTGTTTCAAACCAATGAATGTGGCCATGCTTAAATAAATTTATCACAAATATTCACTAAACTCAATATTGCTAAAAATGAAATAAGAATTATGAAATAACTTGTCTTAGTGACTGCACTTAATAATCATACATTGTGTTGAGAAGAATTTATTTAAAATGAAAACAAAAGCAAAGGTAAAAATAATACTAAAGTCATTATTAAAAGCAAAGTGTAGTAGAAAATATGCTCTGAAGGTTTTTGAGAAGAAAGAAATCAAGGAAGAGTTGTGATCCAAGAAAGTTTGCAGGACAAGGTGGGACTTAATCTGGGTTTCTAGCTATGGTAGCTATGGTAGCCAGCCTCCAAGATGGTACTGATGAATCCTACCTTCTGGTACTCACATCTTTGTGGTTTTCATGTTGGCCATTTGTTCTTTCTCTCTCTTATTAATAGCTCTAGGGGATGCCAGTTGTCATGCTGTTAGAACACTCTGGCAGCTTACAGAGTGAGTCAGCCCACAGACAACAAAGGTTGACTTCTGCCAATAACCATGTGAGTGAACTTGTATGTGCAAACTTCCACCGCAAGTGCAACATCATGAAAGACCCTGAGCCAGAACAATGCAGACCAAGACTAGAAGACCAGGCGTTAGAAAGAAGATAAAGAAGAATGGGATGAATTGAAGATGAACCTGTGAGTTGTGGTACTCTGGCTGGAAAACAGGTATGTTGCCTAAGAAGTATGTGTCAGGGGAGGGTATAGATTAGTGAGGATATTAGAAGATTACTAAATACCTAATGTTAGAGGCAATATCGAATTTGGGGGCATTTGTTTTATTTTTTTCTTTCAAAACGTTGGAAACTTTCAAAACATAATACTTCAAATATGTTGTTGTTGTTGTTGTTAAGTGCCGTTGAGTCAGTTCCGACTTCAAATATAGAAGAGAAAAAATAACGTATTGCTTACAAATTTGCTAGAGAAAAATTAGACCACTGTTTTGTGTAAAGAAAATTGAGCATGACTCCTGTTAAAACGTTTTAAGTGGGCTGACCTCCTTGTAGCAAGGGTTTGAATAGAATAGGAGATTTGATGTATGAGGTAAAAGCCATAAATCACTATTAAAAGCTGAAAATAACATATTAATCCATTATTGACCAGTAGCCAACAAAATCTTCTTTCATTTCCTAAGACTTGATTTCCAGTATTGATTCAAATTGACTTCAAATATATTTACTAAAACTTATCACATTAATAGATATTGAGTACCTTACACATTTTTCACAAGGCCACTTCTTTCCTACAAACCACATAAATATTAAATTGAATATCTAAGAGCAATATTTTAAAATATGTACGATGTTATAGTAGGAGCTTGCTGTGGAGCTGTGGGTTAATGAGCTGGACTGCACAGCCAGCCAGTTTGAACTGCTAGGTCTGTGGTTCAAGCTCACCAGTTGCTTCTCAGAAACCCTATATAGGGGTCTGAACCAACTCCATGGCGCTTAACAAGAACAATAGAGCAGCAGGAAAGAATTTTAGGAATGAAAACTCAACCACTTTAAATACAAAACTTCTAACTTTCTTTTAGCTATTGAAATGTTTTGCTAAGGAATTTTGCCTTAGGCAAGTCCCTGCTTTTAGAATACAACAGATCTGCTATCTGTGTTTTACTCTGAGCTCTCTTTATTTTGCATTATTGTTGGTTAGTGTCTCGGGGTTGGTTGACTCCTAGAAGCAACCCTCTGCAGAGTTTTAGAGGGGTGACTGGGGAGATTAAACTGCTGGCTTTGCAGTTCAAACAGACCTTTTGGTCTAGTGCATTATCCGGCAGTGCCATCACCGAGACTGTAAATCTTTTCTGCAGCAGAAAGCTACCTTTCTCTGAAGAGTAACTAGCAGACTTGAACCACACTTTATGGTCAGAAGTCCTATGTTTATCAAGCCACTGCACTCTTATCAAGCATTATAGCACATAAGTTTCTCATTCTATCTTAGCCTTATACTTATAATTTTTAATAACTGCATAAAATTCCATCCAATATATTTACCATAGTTTATTTAACCTGTATCCAGTTGTTGAACACTAGTTTTCCTATCTTTTTTTTTTTTTTTTTTAATCCATGAAGGTTTTAAAAAAACATGTTTTATCTTCAATTTCTGTTAAGTGAAAAGTAATATATACAAATAGTAAATCCAATTCAAACATAAAAGGTTATTTATGAAAACCTTTCTTCCTACCAGAGACCCTTAGATTCCAGATTCCTATTCTTCCTTCCTCTTATTAGTTTTTAAAGAATCTGTATACATACACTTATTAAAAATATTTTATATTTGGTGTTGTAAGTAAGACATGTCAGCAGTTTATACATGGACAGTGACATTGATTATATTCTTTCATTTGTTCAACCATTTTTACCCTCCTTTATTGGGTTGTTTCTCCCCCATTAATATAAACTTGTTGTTGTTGTTGTTGTTAAGTGCCATCGAGTCGGGTCCGACCCATAGCGACCCTGTACAGGGTTTCCGAGGGTGTAAATCTTTACGGGAGTAGAAAGCCTCATCTTTCTCCCGCGGAGCGGCTGGTAGTTTCGAACCGCTGACCTTAAGGTTCGCAGCCCGATTCGTAACCACTACGCTACCAGAGCTCCTTACTGCCACCTAAGTTTCCTATCTGATCTTTTGAGGTGCTCTTGTCAATTTGATTCCATATAAATAGTCATTAAAAGAGGATAATGTGATAAGATTCTTATGATTCAATAGTGAGTCCTGGTGTGGCACTGTGGGTTAATGCGCCAGACTGCAAAGCAGTTTGAACTGCAAGGTCGGTGGTTCAAGCTCACTGGCTGCTTCTCAGAAACCCTATACAGGGTCACTATGGGTCGCAATCAACTCGACGGCACTCAACAAACAACAATTGTTATCATAACTAATTGCGACTGTCACAATTGTAAAGGTAGAAGTTTTGTAACAAAAACGGGAGTAGTTTATCTTATAGTCCAGGAACACAGGACCCTAGGACCATCAAGGGAGAAAAGCATGAGTGGAATGTGGGACACTATTCAGAGATGAGGACATGGAGAGAGAGAGCAGCTGAGGACTCTAGACTCATGGCAAGAGAAAAGCTGAGAGCTGGCTGCCCTTTGATAGTTTTAAATTATTATATATTCCTGAGTGTTTTGGGGTACATCCTGCCCACCTCCCCCTCCCCCCAAAAAGACAGAGGGAATAGAAGCAAACACTGTTGAATGACTATGGACAGAGGAGACTGTAATCATTGCAATGAAACCATGGTGTAAAACCAATGTTCTTCCTTGTGAACTATCACTCAAAAACTTTTAGTGAACTAAAACTCAAAAAAAAAAAAAAAGCATAATGTTCAAGTAAGGCTTTTATTTATTTATTTTTTAACTACTTAAATGTATCTGTTGTTTGCTTTTAAGACTTAAGGGGATATTTTTGGTTTAAGTTTAAAAATAATCTCAGAGCAATAGTTTCAGGGGTTCATTTATCTCCCTTGACTCCAGAAAGTCTGTAGCCCATAAGAATTTGAAATTCTGTCTGCATTTTCCTCCTTTTGATCAGATTTCATTTTTATTCTTTATGCATGTAGAAGTATACAATATACAATTTTCACTATTCTATACTTTGCTTTTTATTTTTTTACTAAACAATATGGATATTATTCTTTATCTGCAAATGTCAGAGTATGTGTGTTATATAATTTACATGCTTAGCTCTACGTCGCAACATTAAATGGAGTTCTGGTGTGGCATTGTAGGATAAGCATTGGTCTGCTAACTGCAAAGTTGGTGGTTCAAATCCACCAGCCACTACTTGTAAACCCTATACAGGATCTCTATAAATCAGAACCAACTTGATGGCACTCAACACCTACAGCAGCAACATCAACATTGAAAAGACAAGCAAAATCAGGTGCTACCAGTTGACTTTGATTGTTAACCAGGTGAGTTTGATCTCACCCTATACGTGTCAAATTAGAACTCTGCTCCATAAGGTGTTCAGTGGTTGTTGTTGTGTTTTTTTTTAAAGTCTTTCTTCTTAGACATTTCTGGGTATACTCAAATTTCCAAAATTTCAATTAGCAGTCAAATAAATTAATTGTTTATACCACCCAAGGACTTCTCTATAAACATATATCTAGGTTTTTATAAGTTTTGAATTGGAGGGTACAGCATGAATAATATTAAATTGTTCTGGTCTTAATTGGGCTGTATGAACAACATTAAGCAAGATTCTAGCTCATGGCTTCAAGCAGAAAATCAAGTTAAGGAAATATCCAGCTATTATTACGTTAATAAGAGTTTTAAAAATCAAGAATGGATGTTGTATTTGTAGTATCTATGGGGATGAACTCATTTTTTTTTCTCCTTTGATCTATTAATTGGTGGAATTATATTAAAAATCTTCTTAAATCAAGTCATGCATGTATTCTTAGAATGAATTTAGCTAACACAGAGTTGCAATCATACTGTGTAAACAATTTGTATCCTTTTTTTCATTTTAAATAGCATAAGAAAATCTTTTTCTGTCTTATTTTAAATTCCTTGTAAACATTATCTTATTGACTACATAATTTTCCATCTAGCAGATGTGTAATTATTTTTTTAAATCATTAGTCTACTGTTGGATATTTAATTTATTTCCACTTAAAGTATTATAAACAAGGAACAGATCAAACAATTTTTTGATGTATGCACTATAATTCAGATATGAGCCAGTCCTCTCAACATGAAAGTTTTTAACAGTTAACAAATAATATGAGTCCCCATCTCACTACTGTGGAAAATCCAACAATGTTCCCAGTGTCTTCGAGGATCCTTTGGGATTAATTTCTTATGGTCACATCTAGTTCAGATTTTTTGGTTTCTGTCAACTTTTGATCTCATTTACCTGTGACCTCTTATGGCAGCTCCCTTCTCTTTCCTCTGTTAATGTAACAGTAGATCAGAATCTCCTCATAAATTCTTCAAAACACAGCTATCAAAGGTAGATTTGATGTTAAGTCTTGTCTAGTCGGTTCTAACTCAAAGAGATCTTGTATAGGGTTTCTGAGGAGCGGCTGGTGGGTTTGACCACCAACCTTGTGGTGAATGGTACCGTGCTTATCTTACAGCACCACACCAAGATTCTAATAAAGGTGGGTGTTGTTGTTAAATGCTGTCGAGTCAGTTTCAACCCATAGTGACCCTGTATAGGGTTTCCAAGGAACAACTGGTAGGTTTGAACTGTTGACCTTGTGGTTCACCTTCCATTGCTGATCCTGCAAAGTCACAGAGATTCTAACTGTTGATTTGGTTACAACAGATTATGTCATTATTGTTAAATGCCATTGAGCCAGCTCTGACTCATAGTGACCAAGTGTATGGACAGTGTCTAGGAGCATCTGGTGGATTTGAATTGCTGACCTTGTGCATAACATGTCATATTAAATAGCAGATGTTCCTGTTCCTAAAAGTCCTTTGGCTGTTGGTGCTATTGGGAAATACTCACGGTGGAATTTTCCCTTGAATGTGTTCTTCCTTCTCCCCCAAATTTCCGCAGTCCTTCCCTCATGCCTGTCTCTGGAAATATAATGTCTTCCCATTTTATTATGAAAAGAAACTCAGCACTTCCTCTATTTCATTAATCTCAAGTTGGCCACGGCCTGTGACTTGTCTATCACTGAAATGATCCTTCAAAGCTTTTGTTTGAACTTTTCTAAGAGTAAAGACACTCCTCTCCCTAGAAGAATTATACTGTAAGATTTTAGCTCACTTTCCCACTCCTTGGTAGTGTAATGGTTACAGATTGGGCTGCTGATCTCACAGTCAGCAGTTCTAAACTACCAGCGGTTATGTGGAAGAAAGATGAGGCTTTCTGCTCCTGTAATGGTTTGCAGCCTTGGAAATCATACACAGGATCACTATGAGTTGAAACTGACTCCGCGGCACACAACCACCATCCTCCCACTCCCACTACAACTGTCTCCAGGAGTGTTGATTAGTTTAGAACACAGACATGAGTCTTTAAACAGGGTGAGTCACCTAATGCCAGACTAGTACTTGTGTGGCATTCACTCCCGTGGTTTTAAAGTCTTCTGATAATGTGGTAATTACCTGCCTTTTCTGTTGATGGAAGAATTAGATTGTTGGAATCCTAACATGATGTAGATGTCAGCAGCATTGATTCATTATCACTGAAAGCCAACGTTTTCTCTGATTTGAAAAACGGGAGGATTAATTGATCAGTGTCTTCCATTCCCTTTCTCCCTTCCTCTCCTCCATTTAAAATTTTTCTCTGTATTCTTGTCATCTGTTCTGCAGCCTGATATATAATCTAAGAGAAATAGTAATGCAGAGAGGGCGGGAATTGACTGGGATCTGCATAGACAGAAAAATACATTTATTCTTTTCTTTAGGCATTTATCTAATCTCTACTTTATTTAGAGTTCTTCTGAACAGTATGTAATGGGTTAGAACTTTCTCCCCCTACTTGTTCAATGAGCCTTCTGGGCAAACATTCTGTGGCTGCTGCTGGTCTTTCTAGAATTCTCTCTTGGTTAGATAGGTTGTGTCCTTTTTATATACAAGGAATGTGATTCATAATTTGAGAATTAGACATAGAGATTTATGGGTTTTATGTTTTGTTGTGTAGAGTCCCTATGTGGTGTAAATTACAGTTTGAAAGTTTGCGTGTACCCAGTGATTCTCTGGAAGAAAGGTCTGATGTTCTTTGGAAAATTGATAACTGAAAACCTTATTGAACATAGTTCTGCTCTGTTGCTATGAGGTGGAATTGACTTGATGGCAACTGATTTTTTATGTACTATGTGCACAATTACAAATATTAAAATCAGCATAGAACAATAAATTCTACCAACAGACAATGAGAGTTCAGTGTTTAGAATCTGAATGTTGATTTGTCTTCAAGCTGATAGGGTCTTCTTGATTAGAACAGACTTTGCTTTCCTTAAGTGTCTTCATTGTCTTCATGCCTTGCCTAAGATCATGGATAAGAATGATGAGGATGACCCTCATGGTCATTATCATCTGTCACCACTCTGTTGCTCTGTTCTCCTGTCTCCCCAGTGTGTGCTTTTTTCATTTTCTGCCCTCTAATGAAGCCAAAAGGAGCTCTGGTAGCATAGTGGTTACAAATTGGGCTGCTAACCTCAAGGTCAGCAGTTTGAAACTACCAGTAGTTCCATGGGAGAAAGATGAGGCTTTCTGCTCCCGTAAAGATTTACAGCCTCGGAAACCCTGTGCAGGGTTACTATGAGTCAGAACCGACACCACGGTACTGGTACTTAACAACAACAACAATGGAGCCAAGTGGAAAAACAGTGGAGCATAGAACTCTGAGAGATTAAGGGTAGGAAGGATGGCCAGGAGGGCTAACTAGAGAGAATTGATGCCAAGAAGCAGGTGATATTAGGGAATGAGTGTAGAGAAAGGAGGGTCATAAGTCAAGGAGGTGTGCATTGTGAATGGTAGTGATTATGTGCCATGGAGTCAGTTCCGACTCATAGTGACTCTATATGGGGTTTTAGAGGCTGTAAATCTTTACTGGAGCAGAAAGCCTCATCTTTCTTCTGTGGAACCACTGGAAGTTTCCAAGTGCTGACCTTGAGATTAGCAACCTGGCTTGTAGCTGCTACACCAACAAAGCTCCTTATTGTGAATGGAGTGAGGGAGAAATCCCGCAAATATCAAAAAAGGAACAATCCAATTAAGCAGGGCACTGCAAACAACAAAGGTGGCAGTTCAAACCTACCAACTGCTCCAGTAAATGGTCGCTATGAGTCAGAACCAACTTGACAGCAATTAGCAGCAGCAACAACACATGCCGTATTTATGTACTCTGGTGGCACAGTGATTTCTTATGGCTCAGTGGGTTAAGTCTTGGACTACTAACTGCAAGATCAGTGGTTTAAACCCACCAGCTGCTCCTCAGAGAACAAGGAAGCTGTCAGCTCTTGTAAGATTATGTAGTCTTCCAAATATTGGATGAAGTTATAAATTGCTGTGAAATGGTCATCATTGAACAAAAAAGTAGGATCTTCGGAATTTAAATGCTGAATGCCACATTCCGAAAGTGTGACTATTCTATGTCTCACCTAAAAGAATAAAGAACAATACTGTTTGAGTTGACTGATTTCCACTAATGGCGACCCTGACGCATGACAACTCTTTATGTGTTCAGGTAAGACTGTGCCCACAGAGTTTCCACTGGCTCATTTTTTGCAAGTAAATTATTAAGCCTTTCTTCCAAAGTGTCTTGGGTAGCCTAAACACTTCCAGTCTTTTGATTAGCAGTCAAACATATTAATTGTTTGCACTTCCTGGAGGTTCTGAATGGTTGCATTTAAATTTTGGTTCCACCATTTACTTGCAAGTTATTTAAACTTAGGGATGTTACTTAATCTTGTTAAGCCTATGCTCCTCATGAGTAAGACAGAGGTAAAAAATGAAAGCTGGACAATGAAAAAGGCAGACTAAAGAACTGATGTCTTAAAGTATCAATTGGCAAATACTGATTATACCATAGACTTCCTGATGTAACACTAGTAGGATAAGTACTGGACTGCTAACTGCAAGGTCAGCAGTTCAAACCCACCCACTGCTCCTTGAAAACCCTACTCAGGGTTGCTATGAGTCAGAATGGCTTCAATGGAACTTTACAACAGCCAAACCAACAACAATAGTAGGCTGTCAAAAGAACAAACAGATCTGTCTTGGAAGAAGCACAGTCAGAATGCTTCTTAGGATAGAGGATGGTGAGACTTTACCTCACTTCCTATGGATATGTCATCAGGAGGAACAAGTCCTTGAAAAAGGACATCATGTTTGGTAAAGTAGAGGATCACCAAAAAAGAGGAATACCTTCAACAAGGTGGACTGACCTAGTGACTGCAACATTGGAATCAAACATAGCAGTTGGGAGGATGTTGCAGGAGTGGGCAAAGTTTCATTCTGTTGTACATAGGATTGCTATGAGCGGGAACTGACTCAATAGTACTTAGTATCAATAACCCCATAGAGATGTTATGATGAATGCATGAGAAGATACATATAAAACACAGACTCAGTAAACACTGGAGAAATGTGAGCCATTATGATGAACTTGACCTATATTTGATGAACTAGAGGTAGTAACTCTAAATACCAACAGAGAGAAGGAGTCTTCACATGAAGTATTAATGCTATCCCCTCTGTATAAGAGCAGATATATACAGGCCAGATAGGGATGGACAACGGAGACATTGGCTACCTAAAATGAGGGGGCGATAAACATACGAAGGCTTACAAGGTTTCAGGAGGAAGTTTAGCTTAATAGTATGTGGGGGAAGAAAGAGTCCCCACTGAATAGTTTTCATCTTGTCTAGATGGGTCTGGTAGAAAGGGATGGGAATAAGATTCTTATGATTCAATAGTGAGTAATTGTTATGACTAATTGCAACTGTCACAATTGTAAAGGTAGAAGTTTTGTAACAAGGACCCTAAGACCATCAAGGGAGAAGAGCATAAGCGGAAAGTGAGACCTTATCCAGAGAAGCAACAATACCAGAGATGGAGGCAGAGATGGGGACATGGAGAGAGGCTAGCAGCTGAGGACTCTAAATTCATGGAAAGAGAAGGACTGAAAGCTGGCCGCTAGCAGGCAGACTTGCAGAATGCGCCCTTTGGTGGTGTAAATTATTATATATGCCTGAGTGTTTAAATTAAAAAAAAAAAAAGAGCTAAAAGGAATAGATAGAAATACTGTTAACTGATGGTACACGGAGGGGATTATAATTACTGTAATGAAACAAGGTGTATGATTTGTTGAATGTAAAACTTATAATCTGCCCTGTAAATTTTCACTCAATCCACAATAAAAACCTTAAAAAAAAAAAAGTCAGCCATTATTATAACACAGACAAGTGATTACATAAATATTGCTCTTGAGCCAATTTAGACTCAACAATCCCATGTACCAGAGCACAACTTCCTTGTAGAGTTTTCTAGGCTGTAATGAATCAGACTGCAAAGCCGTTTGAACTGCAAGGTCGGCACTTGAAACTCACCAGCTGCCCCTCGGAAACCCTGTACAGGGTCGCTATGGGTTAGAATCGACTTGACGGCACTTGACAACAATAACAACAACAATCTTTACTGAAACAGATCACCAGGTCTTGTCTCTAGAGAAGCCACTAAGTTCTACAAATGTTTCAGATGCTCAAGAAAAACACCTGGGTGTCATTTTTAACTCACCTACACACAGGGTGCCTATGGGTCGGCATTGACTCGATGGCACTTCACAATAACAACATACTTTCTCTTGCGATCACATCAAATCTGTGACAAAAACTCATTTTTCTTACTTTGAGAAGAAGCCATGTGTCCATGACCTTCTCACCACCTTACTGGCGTCATGTACCAAGTCCCCATTGTCTCTCTCCTGGAAGATCACATCAAGTGTCCTAACAGTCCCCCTGTTGCTGACACGCTTGTTCCTCTCCAGTCTGTTCTCTACATCATAGTCACAGTGAACTTGTAAACCTACAAAACCTATCAGCAAGAACATTAAACGTGTGTTTTTTTTACTTTCTGCCCTCTTTATTCTTAGAATCAATTTAAGCTTTATTCTGTGGCCAACAAACCACACCACACCCATTGTGGTGGAGTCAATTCTAACTCAGAGTGACCCTGTAGGACAGAGTAGTTCAGCTCCCTGGCCTTTCCAAAATTCTAAATCTTTAAGAATACACACTGTCACATCTTTCTCCCATAAAGTGGCTGGTGGTTTTGAAACTATGACTTTGTCATTAGCTTCGGATTGCTTTAAACACTGTGCCTTCAGGGTTTCTTCTGTGGCTTACAGTTGTTGTTAACTGTTGTTGTTGTTGTCAGGTGCCATCGAGTCGGAACCAACTCATAGCAACCCCATGCACAGCAGAATGAAACAATGT
>NW_006408570.1:8673940-8698538 GCF_000296735.1 Chrysochloris asiatica | reverse complement strand
TCATAAGTAAATGTTTCAAGTCCTCTTCACTTTCAGCAAGCAAGGTTGCAGCATCTGCATATCGCAGGTTGTTAATGAGTCTTCCTCCAATCCTGACCTTTCACCATACTTATTCAACCTGTTAACTGTTAGGTGCCCTCAAGTTGGTTTCAACTCCTGGTGACCCTATATGCAATAGAACAAAACACTGCCTGGTCCTTCACCACCCTCACAATCATTCCTGTGTTTGAGTCCGTTATTGCTTTCTCTTTCAGTACGACCATCTATTTTACCAAGAGTGATATTTGTTTCCAGGAACTGACCCCTCCTGATTACGTGTCAAAAGTACGTAAGATGAAGTCTCACTATCCTCACTTTGAAAGAATGTTCTGGCTGTACTTCTTCCAAAACAGATTTGTCCGCTCTTTTGGCAGTGCATGGTATACTCAGTATTTTTTTTGCCAACACCACAATTCAAATGCATCCATTCTTTTCAGGCCTCCATCTCCTCATTCTCCAGCTTTCATATACGTATGTATAAGGTGACTGAAAATACCATAGCTTGGGTCAACCTCACCTTAGTCCTCAAACTGACATCTTTGCTTTTTAACACTTTAAAGAGGTCTTTTGCAGCAGATTTGTCCAATGCAAATCATTTGATTTATTTTTTTTTTAAATATCATTATTTGATTTATTATTTTTAAAAATATATTTTTTTGAAACATCCTATTGTGAATTGAATGAAGGTTTACAGTAGAGATCCTGAGTTTTGCATTCAACAATTCATATAATTTGTTTCATCTCAATGATTGCAATCCCTTCCATGTAACAACATTTATCCCACTTCCTACCTCTGGTTCCTATTTCCATTCCACCATCCTTTTCAACATCTGTGAGCCTTGGTCCTGGGTAAATGTTGCCCTTTTGATCTTGAATGGTTGAACATTTGATGATAGTACACTTCACTGGTATCCTTGTCCCAATCCCATATACCAATCCACCACTTGGATAAAAATTGGGTGAGTTCTGTTCCAGACCTAAAGTGTGATTTTTGTTGTTGTTGTTATGTGCCATCGAGTCGGTTCCGACCCATAGCGACCCTGTATAGGGTTTCCGAGGGTGTAAATCTTTATGGGAGTAGAAAGCCTCATCTTTCTCCCGCGGAGCAGCTGGTAGTTTCGAACCGCTGACCTTAAGGTTCGCAGCCCAATTCGTAACCACTACGCTACCAGAGCGTGATATAATTTCAGGTTCCTCCAGACTTCTTTTGACCACTAAGCCTTATCTTTTAAAATATTTTTGTAATTTTGACTTTTTTTCCACATTGTCTCCCATTCCATCTGGGACTTTCTAATATAATCCCTTTCAGAGCAATTGGCACTGGTAGCCAGCTACCGTCTGGTTCTTCTGGTCTCAGAATCCTGGAGATTACTGTTCATGTGTTTCTGTAGACCACTGTACTAATTAATTTCAAGCATCTTCAATTTTCCTTACTCTTCTTTCTTCTAAACATTGAGAAACCAACAATTGCCACTTAGATGTCTCCTTATGAGTTTTTAAGGTCCCAGTTCCTACTCACCAAAGTAGAATGTCGAACATTGTCTTTGCAGGCTGTGCTATCACAATTGGTCAAGACTATGATCCTAAGATCGCAGGTGTAGTCAACTTGTTGACTTAAGGTGTTTGGCAATGTCCAAGAAGTTTTCATCATTTTGTCTCCTGTATGCACTACCAGGTGCATAAGTGTGTTTTCAGCAAAAGTAATTTCCCATGTACAGACATCCTCTGACAACCTTTATATATTTGTAGGTATATTTCTACTATCTCTCCAATATCTATTCAACCTGTAGAACAATTGTGTGCATAACCATATTTACCTGTATCTCCTTTAACCTTTGCATTCCTCCCTCTGTCTTCACCTGTCTTCATCATTCTTCTGCCAACCTCCCTCTTCTTGCATATAACCTTTTCCAGTGAATTACTCTTCTTTCCCTGCCACCCCCAGTAACCATCAAAGAATATTTCTTTTAGTATGAAAACCTTTTCTTCAGTTTATAAAAGAGTAATCTCATACAATATTTGTCCATTTGTTATTCACTTCACTCAGTATAATGTCATCCAGGTTCATCCATGTTGTAAGGTATTTTTCAGATTTGTCATGTACCAACGTTTGTTTAATCATTCTTTTGATGATGGGCATTTAGTGCTGCAAAGAACATGGGTGAATGTGGTCCCTTGGCCTCTGCCCTGCTCCAGTACATGTTACAAAGTTCTTTTAGCCAGTCTGTGAATGCCCAAAGGGCACATTCTTCAGGCCAGTCTCCTACCTGTAAGCACTCAGCTTTACTCAGGCCTGGGGCGCAAAACTGCTCTCTCTCTCTCTCCATGTCATCACCTCTGCTGCTGACTGTTGCTGTCCACTCTTGCTGTTGCATTTTACCATCACCTCTGCCTCCGCCTTTGCAGCTGCTGTTTCTCTGGGTATAGATCTCACATGTCAGTCATGCTCTTCCTTCTTGATGGTCCTGGGATCTTCCATCTCTGCTTCTGAGTGGGCGCCTTTTAAGCCTAGCTGGAGGGCAAATCTAACCAATCTCAGCTTTAGAGTCCTGTATACCTTATTTGTCAAGGACTTCATTCTTCTTGGATCAACTATCAACACTCGCAGAAGTAGCAGTCAAGAGATCAGACGACGTATTGCACTGGGCAAATCTGCTGCACAGGAACTTTTTAAAGTATTGAAGAGCAGAGATGTCAGCTTGAGGACTAGGGTGCGCCTGACCCAGGCCATTGTGTTTTCAATAGCCTCATATGGATGCGAAAGCTGGACAGTGAATAAAGAGGATCGTAGAAGAATTGATGCCTTTGAGTTGTGGTGTTGGAGGAGAATACTGAGGGTGCCATGGACTGCCAAAAGAACCAATAGATCTGTTTTGGAAGAAGTGCAGCCAGAGTGCTCCTTGGAGGCCAGGATGGCTAAGCTTCGTCTCTCCTACTTTGGACATGTAGTCCGGAGGAAACAATCGTTGGAGAAGGATGTCATGCTGGGTAGGGTGGAGGGTCAGAGAAAAAGAGGAAGACCTCCAACGAGATGGATCGGCCAGGTGGCATCATTGATGGACTCGGGGGTGGCAGCGGTGGTGAGGTTGGCCCAGGATCGAGCATTGTTTCGTTCTGCTGTGCATGGAGTCGCTATGAGTCGGTTCCGACTCGATGGCACCTGACAACAACAACAATACCTTATTTGCAAGGTCTCACACAGTCACTTGGTGGGAATTAAGAAGACTTTGGATAGAAAAGTCACATCAAGTAAATTCAAGACACTACAGGCACAAAAATATCTTTGCATAGTAAAAAACACAATCATCTTAAACCAATATATATATATATTCCTTTATTAGACATCATGACTTTCCTTACAACCACATTTTTCAATACTTCCTAAAATGTCCTTTGAACTACATGCTTTAAAAGTTTTTGTAGGCCTTTTTGTTTCATTTTCTTAATGTTCTTCCTAGTCAATTTTGTCTGTCTCATTATAGGAAAAATAAAATAGTCATAATTTCACTTAATAAAAAAAAAAAAAAAGAACATGGGTAAGCATATATGTGTTATGTCTCTTATTTTTTGAGGATATATTCCAAGTAGGAGGAATGCTAGGTCATATAGTATTTCTTTTTCCAACTTTTGGAGAAGGCACCATACCATTTTCCACAGTGGTTGCACCATTTTACGTTCAGTCCAATCAGCAGTGTAGGAGGGTCCCAGTCTCTACACTCTCTCCAGCATCTGTTGTTTTGAACTTTGCTATTAATGCTGGAGTAAGATGTTATCTTATTGTTGTTTCGATTTCCATTTCTCAAAGGAGCTTTGGTACCATGGTGGCTATGAATTGGGCTGCTAATCTCATGGTCAGCAGTTCGAAGCTACCAGCTGTTCCACAGGAGAAAGATGAGGCTTTCTGCTCCCAAAAAGATTTACAGCCTTGGAAACCCTGTGCAGAGTTGCTATGAGTCGGAACCGACTCCATGGCACATAACAACAACAAATGAGGTCCTTATGTGGCACTGCGGGTTAATGCGCTGGGCTGCAAAGTCTGTTTGAACCACAAGGTTGGTGGTTCAAGCTCAACAGCCATTCCTAGGAAACCCTATACAGGGTCACTATGGATTGACTGACTCAATGGTATATAACAACAACAACAATGGCAATGATCATGGGCATTTTTTCATATGTTTGTTGGCTGCCTGAATGTCTTCTTTGGTCAGTGTCTGTTCATATCCTCTGCCCATTTTTTAATTGGATTATTTGTCTTCTTGTTGTTGAGGTGTTGAAGAGTTCTATAAATTTTAGAGAGTAGTCCTGGTAGAGTAGCGGTTACGAATGGGGCTGTGAACCGCAAGGTCATCAGTTCGAAACTACCAGCTGCTCCGTGGGAGAAAGATGAGGCGTTCTGCTCCCATAAAGATTAATAGCCTCGGAAACCCTGTGCAGGGTCGCTATGAGTCGGAACCGACTCCACGGCACACAACAACAACAACAACAAGTCCTTTGTTTAATACATCATTGCCAAATATTTTTTCTCAGTCTGTGGGTTTTCTTTTTACTCTTTTGATGAAAACCTTTGATGTGATTGAATATTTAAATCTTAGGAGGTCCCAGTCATCTGTTTTGTTTTGTTTGTGTGTTTTCAGTTATGTTTGACAGTATGTTTTTGCCAGGTATAAGACTCCATAAGGTTGTTCCTATTTTTTCATTAATGATCTTTATAGTTCTAGACTTTACATTTAGGTTTTTAATCCATGTTGAGTTCATGTTTGTATTGGGTATAGATATGGGTCTTGTTTCATTTTTCTGCAAATGGATTTCCAGTTTTCCCAGGACTTTATGTTGATGAGACTGTCTCTCCCCTTTTAAATATGTTTTGATCCTTTGTTTAATATCAATATAACATAGGTGAATTCTTTTGAGTTCTCAATTCTGTTCCTCATTGATCTATGTGTCTTTTGTTGTACCATTGCCAAGCTGTTTTGACCGTTGAGGCTGTGTAGTAGGTTTTGAGATCAGGAAGTGAAAGGCCTCTTTGTTGTTTGTTAATAGTACTTTGCTTACTCAGGGATCACTTTCCTTTCCACATAAAGTTAGTGATTCATTTTTCCATCTTTTAAAGAATGATGTTGGAACCTGCATTGGGATTGCATTATATCTATAGATTGCTTTGGGTTGTTTTTGTTGTTAAGTGCTGTTAAGTCCATTTTGACCCATAGCAACCCTGTATAGGGTTTCCAAGGACCAGCTAGCTGGTGAGCTTGAGCCACCGACTTTAGAGTTCAAACAACTTTGCAATTTGACGCATGAGCCCACACCTGGACTCCATAGATTGCTTTGGGTAGTGCTGACGTTTTCACAAAGCTAAGTCTTCCTATCCACAAGCATGGTATCTTCCTCCATTTCTGCAAGTCTCTTGGCTTCTTGTAGTAGTGTTTTATAATTTTCTTTGTATTAGTATTTTCTTTCTCTGGTTAGATTTATTCCTAACTATTTCATCATTTGGGAGACTACTGTAAATGGAATTGTTTTCCTGAATTCCTTTTCAGAGCTCTGTTTATTAATGTAAAAGAATCCAACTGATTTTTGTACATATGTTAATCTTGTACCCTGCCACTTTGCTGAATGGTTCAATGAGTTTCAATAATTTTCTTGCTGAGTTTTTGTAATTTTTAAAATGTAAGATCAGATCATCTGCAAATAGAGAGCATTTTACGTCTTCTTTGTCAGTTTGGATTTCTATAATTTCCCTTTCTTGTGTTTCAGCTCTGGTGCAGATTCCCAGCACAATACTGAATAGGAGTGGTGATAAAGGGCATTCTTGTCTCATTCCTGTTTGCAAGGGGAGTGGCTTCAATTTTTTAAGGGTACTGTTGGTTATTGGTTTTGTATATATGTCTGTAATTATGATGTGGAATTTTCTTTCTATTCCTATTTTGTTGAGTGATTTTATCAGGAATGAATGCTGGACTTTGTGAAATAACTTTTCTGCTTGAATTGATACAATCATGTGCATTTTTCCCTATCTGTTTTGTTTATGTGGTAGATTATTGAACCATAATATTGAACCACACATGGTATGAATCCCACTTGGTCATGATGGTTTTTTCTGGATACATTGTTGGATTCTATTGGCTAGGATTTTGTTGAGAATTTTTGTATCTATGTTCATGAGGGGTACTGGTCTGTAATATTCCCTTTTTAGTGATTTCTTTGCCTGATTTTAGTATCAGAGTTATGCTTGCATCATGAAATGAATTTGGGAGTTTTCCGTATTATGGAATAATTTGGTGTCAACTCCTTTCTTAATGTTTGATAGAATTCACCAGTAAAGTTATCTGGGCCTGGACTTTTTTAATTTAGGAGTTTTTAAATGACCTGATCAACTTCCTCTCTTGGTATAGACCTGTTAAAGTTTTCTACTACAGTTTTTGTTAGTTTAACATGTCGTGTGTTTCTAGAAAATAGCTTATATCGTCTTTATTTTCAAATTTGTTGCAGCACAATTCTTCATAGTGTTCTGTTATTATCTTTTTTATTTTTATTAATTCTGTTATGACATCACTCGTATTTTCCAACTGTGCTAGTTGTATTTTCTCTTATTTTTGTTGTTAGATTTGCCAGTGGTCTATGGATTTTATTAATCCTTTCAAGGTACCATCTTCTTGTCTTACCAATTCTTTCTACTGTTTTTCTGTTTTCAATTATATTTATTTCTTTTCTAATCCTAATTCTTTTATTCTTGTGACAGTAGGCTTGCTTTGCTGTTCTTTTTCAAGCTGTTGGAGATATTGGGTTAAGATGTTGATTTGCGTTCTTTCATCTTTTTGGATGTGTGAATTTATTTTATAAATTGTCCTCTGAGCGTGTTTTTTGCTATTTCCCAAAGGTTTTGGTATGTTGTATTTTTGTTTTCATTTGCGACAAGGGAATTTTTATTTCTGTTTTTATTTGTTCTTTTACCCAGGAGCTTTTAAGCAGGGTGTTATTAAATTTCCATGTATCTGATTTTTTTCTCCCTATTTTCCTTTTGTTAATTTCTATAGTGTTGTGATTTGAGGATATGCTTTGTAGTATTTTGATATTTTAAAATTTATTGAAGTTTGCTTTGTAGGCTACCATGTGGTCTGTTCTGGAGAATGTTCCATGTGCACTGAAAAAGAATGTATACAGTGCTGTTGTTTGGTGGAGTGCTCTGTATGGAAGAAGAAACAATAAACAAGGAAATGAAAGGAAAATGCCAAACCCCAAACCAAAACAATAACAACAAAAAGAAACACAGTACAACTGTTGAATCCAGAGAAGAGAAAACTCTTGGGGTTCCTGCCAGCCAAGGAGCTCACAAGGTGGATGTGGGAGGGATGTGACAGTGGAGTTCCTGGGCCTAGATGGAGTTCCTAGGCCTAGGTGCTATCTACGTTTAGGGCACTCAATCTGAAACTAGTTTGTGGAGGTCCTTGATGGATCTGGTGTCAGTGTCTGTTAGGACCACAGGGGAGCTGGGGCCAACGTGGCTGGTTATGAGGATTTCTGATAGCCTAATACTGTTCTAGAGTCCTGGTGTGATGCTGTGGGTTAATGTGCTGAATTGCAAGGTAGCTTTGAACCGCAAGGTTGGTGGTTCAAGCTCACCAGCCACTCCTTGGAAACCCTACACAGGGTCACTGTGAGTTGGAACCAACTTGATGGCACTCAACAATGACAACAACAATGCTGTTCTTGTGGCTCTGTAGGTCTAAAACTAAGTCTGCCTGAATCCAGGCACCAAAGAACAATAGCCGATTCCTGCCTCACACTGGCATGTCTCACAACCGTGTAGCTCCAAACTCCCTGAAAACAAAGTCTGCACTGGCAGAGAATAAGGGTGGGCTGGCCACACCTCTGGTCACCAGGAGAGTGTGTGGGAAAAGAAGAGACTGCAACTTTCCCATCGTCTGTGCAAATCTGCTCTGTCCAGGCCACCTTTTATTGCCAAAGCTGCTCACAAAACTTCAAGATGGTCTGTTGTGTCAGGTTGGCTGATCATCAATCAGTATCCCTCTCTAGCTGTTCCTGCTGAGCTTCCTCTCCCAGCAAGCACACAATCCGCTTCTCTAACCTTTCTTCTCAGGGTTCCAGAATTTTCATCTGTGTCTGTTTCATTTGTCCTCTCATATCTTTGGATCCACGTAGTACACTTGCCTAGTCTGTCATCTTGACAGCAATGTCTCTATTACCAATATTTTGAGGAAGTGCCATACTGTCTTCCACAGTGGTTGTGCTATTTTACAGTCCTATCAGCAGTGTAGGAGGGTCCCAGCCTTTCCACACCTTGCCAGCATTTGTTGTTTTCTGTTCTTTGAAATTTGATGCTAATTCTGGGGCAAGATGATATCTCATTGTTGTTTTGATTTCCATTTCTCTGATAGTTAATGATCACAAACATTTCTTCAAAAGTTTGTTGACCATCTGAATGACTTCTTTGGTGAAGTGGCTGTTCCTGTCTTCTGCCCACTTTTAAAATTGGGTTGTTTTGTCTTTTTTCTTGTAGAATTTTCATAGTTTCCTATAAATTTGAGAGATTAGCCCCTTGTCTGATATGTCATAACCAAAAAATTTCTCCCCAGTCTGTGAGCTATCTTTTTTACTCTTTTCATGAAATCATTGATATATAATAAGAGTCTAAATTTTTAGGATGTCCCAGTCATCTATTGTGTCTTCTGCTGTTTGAGTGTTGTTAATTATATTTGGTAATGTATTTATGCCATGTATTGGTGCCCCTAAGTTTCTTCCTGTTTTTTTACTGATGATGTTTATAATTCCCTGGAGTCCTGATGTGGCACCATAGGATAAACACTGGACCACAAGGTCAGTGGTTCACATGCACCTAATGTGCCTTAGAAACCCCATATGTGGTTGCTATGAGTCAGAACTGACTTGGCAGTACTTCACAAAACAAATATTTCTAGGTTTTACATTTAGGTTTTTAATCCACATGAGTTTGTTTTTATATATGATGGGAGGTATGGGCCTCGTTTCATTTTTCTGCAAAGGAATTTATAGTTTTGCCGGCACCATTTTTTGAAGAGACTATTTCTTCCCCATTTAATGAGTTTTGGTCCATTTCCAAAGATCAGCTGACTGTAGGTGAGTGGATTTGCTTTTGGGTTCTCAATTCTGTTCCATTGACCTATGTATCTTTTGTTATAACAGTACCAGGCTGTTTTGACCACTATCGATGTTTAGTAGATTTTGAGATCACGAAGTGAGAGATCTCCAACTTTCTTCTTCTTAAGTAATGCTTTGTAATCTGTGGTCCCTTTCCTTTCATATATACTTAGTGATTAGTTTTTCCATCTCTTTAAGAAATGATGTTGGAATCTGGATTGGAATTGCATTATATTTATAGACTGCATTGGGTGTGTTGAAATTTTCACAATGTTAAGTTTTCGAATACATAAGGATCTGGTGCTATCTAACAATGTTTTGCTGCTATTCATAAGGTTTTCAGTGGCTAAACGTTTGGAAGTAATCTGCTTCTCCTTGTTCCAAGTCTGTCTTAGTCTGAAAACTCAGCTGAAACCTATCCACCATGGGTAACCCTGCTGGCATTCGAAATACCGGCGGCATAGCTTCCAACATCAGAGCAAGCAACAAGGAAGCCACCAGAGTGGACAAACTGACAGACAAGTGGGGGAGAGTTGCCTCCTCAAAATACAGTTGACCTTGATGATGCAATTTGGAATAAAGCTTTCTGGACCTTCATTTGCTGATGGGACACAACTCAAAATGGGGAGACAGCTGCAAACTTTCATTAATAATTGCAACATGGAATGTACAAAGTATAAATCTAGGAATATTGGAAGCTGTTAAAAATGAAATGGGATACACAAACATCAACATTCTAGGCATTAGTGAGCTGAAATGGACTGGTATTGGCCATTTTGAATCTGACAATCTCATGGTTTACTATGCTGGGAATGAAAAATAGAAAAGGAAACATGTCACATTCATCATCAAAAGAACATTTCAAATAAATAAATAAAACTAAAAAAAGAACATTTCAAGATCTATCCTGAAGTACAAATCTGTCTGTGTCCAGGAGGAACAAGGAAAGAATCACACCTTTATCTCCATGAGTGACTGATATGCCTCTGGACCATCAATCCTCTGTTATGTCTCTAAAGCCACTTGTGAAAGTTTAAGATGGCTACGCCGCATCTGGTTCCCCGGCACAGGTCACCAGTTTGTCTCCTTTTTTCTATTGCATCTATCCAGCTTCCTTTCCTAGTAAGCATTCAGTACACTTCTGCCTTCCCTTCACTTGAAGCTCAGGGTTCCAGGATTACCAGCTGCATTTGTTTCATTGGGTTTTGTATTTCTTTGATGTAGAGGAATTATGTAGCTTTTCTGTCTAGTCAGCCATCTTGCCATCCCTCTATCATTTGATTTCTTATCTGCTGCTTCCGTAAGTGTTGATTGTGGATCCAAGTAAAGGGAAATCCTTGACAACTTCAATCTTTTCTCCATTTATCAGGATGTGTTTATTGGTCCAGTTGTGTGGATTTTTTTTTGCTTTAATTTGAATCCTGTCACCTTTCCTAACTTCACTGTAATCCTTATTGCTCACAAGCTTTAACCATAATGACCACTTGCCTGTTCTTTGACTACATCAAGCTCTTTCTCCAGATATTTGCTCTTCTTTCATCTTACAGAGACGTCTCCCTTTCCATGACTGACTGGTGGTGGTGGTGGTGATGTGCCTTGGAGTCAGTTCTGATTCATCGCTACCCTGCATAGGGTTTCTGAGGCTGTAAATCTTTACGGGAGCAGAAAGCCTCATCTTTCTGCTGCGGAACAGCTAGTAGTTTCAAACTGCTGACCTTGAGGTTAGCAGCCCAACTTGTAACCACTATGTTACGAACGACTGGCTCAGTGTAAACATTGCATTCCAGAGAAACCTTCTCTGACTCTCCTATTCTAGGTAACCTCCACCAAGAACTGGTTATTTTATCATCTGGTTAATTTCCTTCATGGTAGTCACCATAATCTGGAATTATAATCTTTGTTGCCTTGTTTATTCTTTGTAACTCCCACTTGAATGTCAGTTTCATGAGGGCAAGGATGACTCCTGTTTATTGCTATATCTCTAGTACTCAGTATTTATAGATTATCTATAAGCATATGTTAAAATAGTGACAAAATAAATGAGCTTGTTTCTCTGGGTGGAGTGCATGTTCATACAGATACACCAGTGTGTGATTATATGTGTGTGAGTGGGTTTGTGTGTTTACACGAATGTATAAATGAGTATGTGAGTTTGAGGACTTGTTTGTGTAAGAATGTATTTATGAGAGCAAGCAAGTGTGAAAATCTTAATGTGTGCTTGTGTATGTGTGGGAGAGAGTATGTGTTACTGCCTGTGAATGTGTGTGAAAGTATATGAGTGTGAGTGTGTGAATTTTTGTACTGGAAGAACATTAGAGAATCCTGACTTTTCTGGAGCTAGATTTTGATCAAATACTTTAATTAAATATTTAATAACTCTGGTTTTAATCAAATGCTTTAATTAAATAATCTCACATGAAAAGTTATAGTGTTATAACAAAGGAATATTTTACAATCCTCTCTGTTGAGAGATTGACCTCATGAAGCAAATCACTGAAACAGGAGGTACTGAGCAAGAACTTGTGGACTTAATTGTTCAATCCAATGGGAACTCTATGGAGTCTCTTTTTCTTCTCTCTCCAAGTAGACAAACTTGTGAGCTGCAGACATTTTCTGGATAAATGCAAACTTTTCCTAATTAACATCCATACTGACCCTGCTCCCTGGCATGTTCTTGTTCTGAGGTAATGCACACATCTCTTAGGTCTCTATTCAAATATTAGTTCTCCAGGGAGTCCTTCTGCAACTCACTCTCGTAAGTCCCATGCTTGCTTGTATGTTTGTTTTAAAGCATATTCTGTTTGACTTACAAGCATTTTAATTAAAAAAAAAATTAAAGTATTTGGCTTTTACAAAATCATATGGATCCAGATTGGTTTTGATTCCCTCATTATTTACTCCAATGAGGGCAAACTTTACTTCTCCTTGGAAGTGCTCACACAGTGAAGTACACTTGTGATATTTAGGGATTCATTATCTTTCTTCTCTACTAAGCTCCAAGTGTGTGGAGTACCGGTGTGACACTGTAGGCAAGCACTGGACCACAAGGTCAGTTCGAACTGCAAGGTGGGCAGTTCAAACTCACCAGCTGCTCCTTGGAAACCCTATACAGGGTTGATATGAGTCAGAATCAACTCAATAACACTTAACCAACAACAATGAGCTCCAGGTGTGGACTCCTGGTGTGGTGATGTAGAATCACCACAGGACTGCAAACACAGGTTGGCAGTTCAAACCCACTAGCTGCTTCAGAAACCCTCTACAGAGTTGTTATGAGTCAAAACCAACTCAATGGCCCTTAACAACAACAAAACTCCAGTAGCACAGAGACCTGACCATTCCCATTCATTACTCTATCCCCAGCATCTACCATAACATATGGCATAATGCAGGGACTCAACAGATGGCAACCCCACATGTGTCATTGTAGGGGTTTCAGCGGATGAATTTTCAGTATTAGATCACCAGGCCTTTCTTCTGAGGCACCTGTGGTTGGACTCAAACCAACAAACTTCTAGTTAGCTGCTTAGTGTGTTAAGTGGTGTTTGCACTACCCAGGGACATAAATCTGTCAATACATAGTCAAATTGTTGTTGTTGTTAAATGCCGTTGAGTCGGTTCCGACCCATAGCGACCTTGTACAGGGTTTCCGAGGGTGTAAATCTTTACGGGAGTAGAAAGCCTCATCTTTCTCCTGCCGAGCGGCTGGTAGTTTCTAACTGCTGACCTTAAGGTTCGCAGCCCGATTCGTAACCACTACGAAATTAGGTATGTGCATATCAATTCAGTTCTTGGATATTCTCACACAATTTCATAGAAGATGTATCTGTAGGAAGGTATCTCAGTAATAATGTGGTGCAAAGAACCTCCCCCAAAGCTCAGTGATTTCAAGCACTATATGTTCATCTCTCTATATGTTCACTATATGTTCATTCTGTGTCTCCTCTGAGCAGACATAGAGAGTTAGCCTTCCCCTAAAGCCGGCTCCCTGAATTTGGATTTGCAGTCTCCTAAACATTGAGAACTGGTGTCATGCTGTGGGCTAATGCATCAGACTGCAAAGTCAGTTTGAACTACAAGATCGGTGGTTCAAGCTCACCAGTTGCTCCTTGAAAACCCTATACAGGGTCGTTATGGGTCGGAATCCACTCCACGGCACTTAACAACAATAAACTGTGATAAATCAAGTTTTGTTTGTTAAAGCCACCCACTTGTATTTGCATTATAGCAGTACTACATAACTTAGGAGCTCTGGTAGCATAGTGGTTATGAGTCAGGCTGCTAACCTCAAGGCCAGCAGTTTGCAACTACCAGCTGTTCTGTGGGGAAAGGTGAGGCTTTCTGTTCCCGTAAAGATTTACAGTCTTGGAAACCCCATACAGGGTTGCTATGAGTTGGAACTGACTCCACGGCACACCACGACCACCACCACATAACTAAGAAAGTAGTTTATAATATGTTCCACTATCTCACAGTATTATTTCTACTTCATACTATCAAATGTTTTGGGATATTTTCTGTCAATTTTTCCTTTCATCTAAATATTATAGTAATTTTAATGATGGAATGATTACCTTTCCAAGGTGTCTATTTGTAAGAGTTGCTATGTATGTGATTTTCAGAGTTTTGAGTTTGTGTGAGGCTTCAGGAGTATGGGAGTAGAGTTGGAATAAAAGGAATAGGCATGACGAGGGTTATGAGAAAAGGTGGAGAATGAAGAGAATGGCTTGCTGCTTGTTCACTGGCTGAGCTTGATGAATTGTGTTTGTTTCCTGATGAAAATGATGTTTATGCTTAGGGCGCTTAGGGATGGATGCTTAGGAAGTTTCTGTTTTGGAAAATCTTTTGACCTTCCAGATCCAATCAGTTGCTGAGTCAGAGCCCAGTTGACACAGTTGGGCTCAATGCTATCACCATCAATTGCTCCACTATGAGCACTGTGAATGCATCTTACGTGCAGGACTCATTCCAGTCACCAGGGAATAGCACTGATGTCTTGTGGATCAGCATTTCATAATGACACCCAACAGAAGCCATAACTAGGTTTCTATTTCAAGTGCCCAGAACACAGCGGACTTTCATATGGAGGCTGGAATGAAAAATCTTGACCTAAGTGTGCTTGTCTCAATGTACATGCAATAACTGGCGGGGAGAGGGGGGGATTCTAAGGAAAGAATTATACAAGTGGGAGCACAGAGCCATTGTTACTAGGATATTCATTTTTAAGAAATCTAAATACAAAATTTTTTGTGTCTTGTTTTCTATGGTTATAAAAGTACTTTATGTCCACAGTAAAAATATAATGAAACACCAAACTTAAAAACAAAACCATCCAGCAATTAGGACTAAATTGTTCTGTACGTTTAATTCCTAAGAAACAAATGCTCTAAGTAGGTAGCTTTTTCTGTTGCAGAGATTGATTTTTTTTTAAACAAAATATTGTTGTTGCTAAGTGCCTTCAAGTTGGTTCCAACTCATAGCAACCCTGTGTAGAGTTTCTGAGAAGCAACTGGTCAGTTTGAACTGCTGACTTTGATTTCAAACCAGCCTTGCAATCCAGTGCTTATTCTACAGTGCCATATCAGATTATACGATGTAGTTTTGTGTGATTTCCTTTTTCTTCCCCCACCCCACCCCAATCTGTCATGGATATCTTTTCATGCCACAATACATAGATCAACCATCAACACAAATGGAAGCAGCAGTCAAGAAATCAAATGACATATTGAAATAGGCAAATCTGCTAAACAAGACCTCTTTAAAGTGTTCAGGAACACAGATGTCAGTTTGAGAACTAAGGTGTGCCTGATCCAGGCCATGGTATTTTCAATAACCTCATATGCATGTGAAAGTTGGACAGTGAATAAGGAAGATTGTGAAAGAATTGATGTTTTTGAGTTATGGTGTTGGAGGAGAATATCCAAAGTACCATGAACTGCCAAATGAACAAATAGATCTGTGTTGGAATAAGTACAGTGAGAGGGATTCGATGGACAAAATGCTTTCTGGAAGTTAAGAGGACTTAAAATACTGATGAATATCAAAGATCACAGTTCTTCAGTATGGATTGAAACTAAGTGTAAAGAAAACAAAAATCCTTACCACTGGACCAATAAAGAACATCATGATAAATGGAGAAAAGATTGAAATAGTCAATTACTTCATTTTCCTTGGATCTGGACCAACAAATAACATCCATGTGAATGGAGAAAACATTGAAGTTGTCAAAGACTTCATTTTGCTCAGCTCGACTATCAACACTCATTTAAGCAGGAGTAAAGAATTAAAATGACGGACTGCATTAGGCAAATCTGCTGCATAAGACCTCTTTACAGTGCACAGTTTGAGGACTAAAGCACTCTTGACCCAAGCCATGATGTTTTCAATCACTTTTTTGCATGTGAGAGTTGAACAGTGAATACAGAAGACTGGAGAAGAATTAATGCATTTGAAATATGGTGTTGGAAAAGAATTTTAAAAGTACAATTGACTGCCAGAAGAATAAACAAATCTGTGTTGGAAGAAGTAAAAGTAGAAAAAAATAAAGACCCCGAAGAGATGGATTGGCACAGTGGCAGTAGCAATGGGCTCACACGTAACAACAATTGAGATGAAGGCACAGAACTGGGCAGTGTATTGTTCTATTGTGCATGAGGTCACTGTGAGTCAGAACAGACTCAATGGAACTTAACAACAACAACAACAATGGGCAAACTATTGAAGCATCAAAAGAAGATGGCTGGCATACACAGAGCCAACCAGTGCAAGAGGTAACATATGATCAAGAACCAAAGGAATCCAAGCTGAACTGAAGGAAATGGTGAACCACACGTCTACAGGAATTTATGGAATATAAATTGGAACATTTCAACAAACTGATTTTGTGCTGGAGGCACTCACTCATCTCTGCCAAGAAATTGGAAAGACAACTATGTGGCCAACCAAGTAAAAGAGATCCACAGTTGTGCCCATTTCAAAGAAAGGTGGCCTAATGGAATGCAGAATTCATCAAACAATATCACTAATATTATAGGGAAGTAAAATTTTGCTGAAGACAATTAAAAAATGATTGTAGCATGACATTGACAGGGGTCGGCCAGAAATTCAAGCCAGATTCAGAAAAGACCATGGAAGTAGGGATATCATTGTTGACTTCAGATGGTTTTGGCTAAAAGCAGAGAGTATTAAAAATACATTTACTTGTACTTTATTGACTACACAGAGGCATTTGACTATGTGGATTGTAATAAATCCTAGATAGCATTGAGACGATTAATTAATTATACTCACATGGTACCTGCACATAGAAAAGGAGGCAGTCATTTGAAAAGAACAAGGGGATATTGAATGGGTTTAAATCAGGAAAGGTGTATGCCAGAGTTGTATCCTCTCACCATATTTATAGATCTTCATATTGCTGTTGTTGTTTTTAGGTTTCATCGAGTTGGTACAGACTCATAGCAACCTTATACACAACAGAGAGCCTCATCTTTCTCCTGAGGAATGGTTGGTAGTTTCAAACTGCTGACTTTGAGATTAGCAGTCTGACTCATAACCACTACACCAACAGAGTTATATATTTATATACATATATACGTATATGTATATACAGTGATAGTTTTATGCCACCGACCAAGTTGGATCCAACTCATAGAGACCCTATATAGGGTTTCTTTTTTTTTTTTTTTTTTTTAAGAAAGCCACGCCCTATATTCTATTTCATTTAAGTTTTAGAGCAACTCAGTGAGAAAGATATTATGCATATCTTACCCACCTGTAAAGAAAACAAAAAAAGATTGCCATCAGATCACTTCCAAGCCCTATAAATCATTATTAGTACAGAGTAGATTTGCCCCTGGGGGCTCCAAGGCTGTAACCCTTACATACGGAGACTGTCACCCTTACGTAAGTAGACTGTCACACATTTCTCCCTTGGAGCTGCTGAGATTTCAGTAAGCAGTCAAGTGCTTAACCACTGTGTTACCAGGTTCCCTGTGTAATTTTTTTTCATAAAGCTTTTATTGTGAATTGTGTGATAGTTTACATAGGAGAACATCAGTTTTCCACTCATCCTATCATATTATGTTTTATTGCAATGATTACAATCCCCTCCATGCATCATTATTTAACCATCTATGCCCTCTGTGTTCTTTTGTTTTGTTTTTGATGCACACAAAAACACCCAGGAATACATAATCCTTTAAATTATCAAAGGGCACATTCAGCGAGCCTGACTCCTGGCTGCCAGCACACAGTCAAGTCAACGCTGTAAATCTTTGTGGGAACAGAAAGTCTCCTCTTTCTCCTGCAGAGCAACTGGTGGGAATCCAACTGTTGCCCTTGTTCTTCACAATCCAGTGTTTATCCCATAGAGCCACTGCACTCCTATATATTTATAATATAGGAGGGGCTTCAAAAAGTTTGTGGAAAATGGAATGAAAGAAAATGGAAAATTTCCAGAAACTTTTTGAAGCCCTCTTCTCATATGGGGATAAGTGAAAAAGAATTGTGAAAAAAAATTCAGAATGTGAAGGTCTTGTTTCTTGACATATCCTTAATTAAGATCTACAGACTACTGAAGGTGATGTTTCATCTCTCTAATTCTTCCTCATAGAATTCTAGGCTTTTCAATGTACACAGAATCAAAACGGCAGTTTTAGCATCCTCCAGGGACTAGAATCGTGTTCCTTTTAAATGTTCTTTGAGTTTGGGGAACAGATAGATGTTTGAAAGTGAAAGATCAGGACTACAGGGTGTATGGTGGAAGCCTTTCCAATTAAATCTCAAAGGACAGCCCTTTCTGCCCCTGAAGAGTGAGCAAATTCATTATCGTGACAGAAAAAAAACAAATCCTCAGTTCAGTTTTCCTGACCATTTTTCTCAGCAATGTAGTTTTCAAGGTTTTTTCAAACTTCTTCATAATAAGCTCCTGTGATTGTCCTGTATCCTTTCAGAAACTCTATCAAGATTGCCCGTTTGAGATCCCCCAATACAGTAGCCATAACCTTCCAAGATGACCTCTCTGCTTTGAATGTACTGATCCAGCATATCATATCCTCTTGGAAGGCACTATTTTGATTGGACCTTGCGTTCTAGATCACACTGGTAAATCTAAGACTCATGCCTGGTTAGGATTTCTATAACATTTTCTTCATTAGTTTAGATCTTGTTAAAAAGCCTGATGTGATCAGTTCCTTGGGCTGGCTGATCTTCTTACAACTGCGGAGCTTTCAGTAAACAGTCAAGTGCTTAACCACTGTGTTACCAGGTTCCCTGTGTAATTTTTTTTCATAAAGCTTTTATTGTGAATTGTGTGATAGTTTACATAGGAGAACATCAATTTTACACTCATCCTATTTTATTTTGTTTAATACAATAGGAAAAAAGTGCTTAACCAACCAGTCCAAAACTTGCTGAAACCAAGATGTTAGCTTAAAATTGAAACTGTCAAATCCTGTGAGATCCCAACTTCAGTAGCTGTTACATTTCTTGTTGTTGTTAGGGGCTATCAAGTCAGTACCGACTCACAGCAACCCTATGTACAACAGGTCAAAACACTGCCCAGTCCTGGGCCAACCTCACAATTGTTGCCACACTTGAGCCCATCAATGCTGCCACTTTGCCAATCCATCTCACTGGGGGGGTCTTCCTCTATTTTGCTGACCTCCCACCTTTCCAAACATGATATCCTTCTCCAGTGATTGGTCCCTCCTGACAATATGTCTGAATTATGAGAGATAAAGTCTGGCCATCCTGGCCTCCAAGGAGCACTCTGGCTGCACTTCTTCCAACACAGATCTGTTGGTTCTTTTGGCAGTCCAGGGCACTTTCAATATTCTCCTTCAACACCATAACTCAAATGCATCAATTCCTCTATGATCTTCTGTATTCGCTGTCCAGCTTTTGAATGCATATGAGGTTACTGAAAATACCACAGCTTGGGTCAGGTGCACCTTAGTCCTCAAGCTGACATCTTTACTCTTCAACACTTTAAAAAGGTCTTGTGAAGCAAATTTACTTAATGCAATACGTCGTTCGAATTCTTGACTGTTGCTTCCATAAGTGTTGATGGCTGATCCAAGACGTGTTGATCCAAGAGTGTTGATGGTTGTTACATTAATGGTCCAAAACTGACACCAACCAAGCATCCCACAACCATCTCTATTCCTCACTGGGTTCAGTAATTCATTGCAGTGGCCACAGTTCCAGTCAGGACTGTATCTCCTCTGCTTTGCCCTCACGAAGGTCTCTCTATGCTGGACCAATGCTACAAAGCTCTTTTAGGGCTACTGGAAGCCCACTGCTCTGTCTTGTGCTCTGGTTCTTGGCTCTGCTGCTGCTCATCCTCTCCCGCTCCTCTGGTGTCACAGCTTTCGCTCCCTGTTTCAAGGCGGTTCAATGTACAGTGATCTCAGGTTCCAAAGAATGTTCGCCACTCCTGTCTCTTCTTTGATGGCACTGAGATTTCTACCTCCTGCTTCTGAGGTGGCTCATTTTATACTCATTCTGGAGTTTCAAAGGAGCTCTGGTATCATAGTGGTTATGAGTCGGGCTGCTAATCTCACGATCAGCAGTTCAAAACTACCAGCTGTTCCATGAGCAAAAGATGAGGCTTTTTGCTTCTGTAAAGATTTACTGCCTCAGGAAACCCTATGCAGGGTTATTATGATTTGCAACTGACTTCATAGCACGCCACCACCGAGAGTTTCAAGTTTTTATAATTACAATGAACTGCTAACATACACAGCTGAATCATGTCATCCTATGAGCAGGTTCTCCCATTGTCTCTTACCCAGACCCATCAAGAAAAGAGTCATTCGGTGACAGTTACAAAGACTAAGCTTGGAAGAGACATGTTAAATAATTCACTACACCACAGGTATCATATGATCAAGAACCAACGATATTGAAGGAATAGGTCCAAGCTATACTGAAGGTATTGATAAGAATTAAAGTTCCAGGAATTGCCACAATACAAATGAAACAATTTTTTTTTAAATGATGATGTATATTTGTGTCCATTCCAAAGAAAGGCAACTCAACAGAATGTGGAAATAATTTAACAATATCATTAATATCATATACAAGTAAAATTTTGCTGAAGATCATTCAAGAATGGTTATATCAGTACACAGACAGGTAGCTGCCAGAAATTCAAGTTTGATTCAGAAGAGGATGTGGATCGAAAGCTATCATTGCTGATGTTAGATGGATCTGGGCTGAAAGCAGAGAATACAAGAAGGATGTTTATGATTGTTCGTGTGACTATACAAAGGCATACAACTGTGTGGATCATAATAAACTATGGAAAACCTTTTGAAGAATGCCTATTCCAGAACACTTTATTATGCTCCAGAGGAAATTGTACATAGACAGAGGCAGTCATTCAGACAGAACAAGGGGATACTGAATAGTTTTAAATCAGGAAAGGTGTGTCACAGGACTGTATCCTTTCACCGTACTTATTCAATCTGTTCGCTGAGCAAATAATCTGAGTAGCTGAAATATATGAAGAAGAATGTGTTGTCATGATTACAAGAATACTCATTAATAGTCTGAGGTATGCAGATGACACAACCTTGATTGCTCTAAGTGCTGACGATTTAAGCACTCACTGATGAAGATCAAAGAATATATTCTTCAGTATAGATTGCATTTCAATATAAAGAAAACAAAAATCCACACAACTGGTCCAATAAATAACATCATGATAAATGGAGAAAATATTGAGGTTGTGAAGGATTTCTTTTTCTTTGGATTCACAATCAACACTTATGGAAGGATGGTCAAGAAATCAAATGGCATATTTAATTGGGACAATCTGCTGTATTTTTTGTTGTTGATGTTAAGTGCCGTTGAGTGAATTCTGACCCATAGTGACCCTGTATAGGGTTTCCGAAGAGCAGCTGGTGAGCTTGAACCATCGACCTTGCTGTTCAAATGGCTTTGCTGTCTAGCGCATTAACTGACAGCACCACACCAGGACTTAATAGCCCTCTTTAAATATCAAAGAACAAAGATGTCACATTGAGTATTAAGGTGCGCTTGATCCAAGTCATGGTATTTTCAATAGCCTCATATGCGTGCGAAAATTGGACAGTGAATAAGGAAGACCGTAGAAGAATTGGTGCACTTGAATTAATGATGTTGGTGAAGAATATTGAGAATACCATTGACTGCCAAGTCAGTAAACAAATACATCTTGGAAGAAGTGCAATCAGAATGCTTCTTAGAAGCAAGGATGGTGAGACTCTCCTCATGTATTTTGGACATGTTTTCAGGAAAGATCATTCCCTGGAGAAGTGCATCATGCTTGGTGAAGTGGAGGGTGAGAGAAAAAGCAAAAGACCCCCCAATGAGATGGATTGACACATGGCAAGCAACAGCGGGCTCCAATTTAACCATTGTGAGACTGGCCCAAAACCGGGCAATGTTTCATTTTGTGGTGCATAGGGTCGCTGTGAGTTGAAATCAACTTGCTGACATCTAAAAACAACAACGTATAAGTGCATGTCTTTTTGTACTTCTCCAATTGTTTCACTAAAATATATTCCTGGGAGTGGAATTGCTTAGGTAAAGTATACACACTTAAAGTATTTATGCTGCTGCTGTGTGCCGTGGGGTCGGTCCCGACTCATAGCGACCCTGTACAGGGTTTCCGAGGCTGTAAATCTTTACGGGAGCAGAAAGCCTCATGTTTTCTTCTGCAGAACAGCTGGTCATTTTGAACAGCTGACCTTGCAGTTCGCAGCCTAATTCGTAACCACTACGCTACCAAAGCACCTTGTCAAATTGCAAGATTTGCTGCTCTAGAACTACTGTTTCCATTGAAAATCTGTCTTTTCATCTAGGATGGTTCTTCATCTCCTCCACACCCTGCTAAATTCAGAGCACTAACAATCCATTTTTATGATAGCCCAAACTTGTTATTTTGTTGTTTTATTTTTACTTGATTTCATTATTAGTAGCAGAACATTCATTTTATCACATCCATATTCTACTATAATTATCAATCTTTTTCTCAATATGTAAGAAATTCTATATATTAAGATGCTATTGCTGGTTCTGACTCATCGTGACCCTGTACAGGGTTTCCAAGGAGCATCTGGTGGGTTTGAACTGCTGACTTTCCGGTTAGCAAGCCAGTGCTTATCCAACAGTGCCACACCAGAACTCTCTTGAGAGTTATCTTTAATAGGATCTGAAACTGCCTCATGTATGACAAAATTTGAGCCAGCCAATTCAGCAGGTGTGTGTAAAAGTATTCTTATGTTAAATCAGTATATACATTCGCTATTGCTCATCTTTATTATGGTCTATAAATATAAGCACTTCTATTTCCTCTGTCAACCCTCCTTAAAAGCTGAAGACATTGTGATCCAGACATAAATGAACTGAATGAGAGAGGAAACAACACCTGAGGTATATCATATGGCTGTAACCTCACAGGTTATTTTGATACTGACTCAGAGTCGATAAGTACGATGTGTAATAGCTGAAATGGGCTATTTGAGCAGAAGTTATGGCAGACTAAAGTTTTGTCAGTTCATGTTACATTTTAATTCTAAGATTAAAGAAAGAAAAAGTCAAAACCTGCCCAATACTAAAGCTAACTCAGAGCCTGAGTTCACACTCCAGTCCCAGACAGCATGGGAGTATATAGTATTCTCCTGGAGTATGTGTTCATCTGTGGCTAGCAGAAACTCAGATGAATTAAAACTGTGTCTTCCTCGTAGTTTATTTCTCTCCCTTTGTATTCTTAATTAGATCCACATTTGAACTGTTTGCATTCATCTTAATCACATCTCGGAACCATTTCTTTCCAACATTAACTAATATCACGAAATGGGTAAGAGGTATCAATTAGATTGTGTTCCTGCGTGTGTCTCATGGGGAGTTTCATGCTTCCCTTTTTATTTGTTATGAATGCAGATCCCTGCAGGGTCCCCACCATTCAACGTCTGTCATCTTTGCTTACCTCCATGAGATCACCATAGGCATGCCTAGTTTCCTCTATAATTAATTTCCTTGAGTCACTGCATAACTTTCCCTACCTTCTGCCATAAACTTTTTATTTTCTCTAATATCCTTATTTGCAATAAGTCAACCAGAATTGAGTACGACATGGCTTTTCCCTTCAATGGGGCTGAAATAATTTCTTCTGACTCATTTTCTCCGTACTGAGCAATGCGGGAGGCTGCTGTGATTGTTTACTTGTTTAAGCACTTGTACGGTAGATTATTTAACTGCTTGTCTAATTGTACCTCAGCAAGAGTTCTGCTCTCTGGTAAACCTTGTTATCCTTTGAGTACTATTCAACAAACATGTTTTTCTCTTAATCGAAGTGTTTCAAGTTAAATATTTACTTTATTTACTTTATTTTAAGATGCAGTGCTCCCCACCCCAACCCCCACTCCCATATACCTCCTACTCACACATTTATTGAGTCAGAATATGTCTCAGGGTTACCATGCACATGTAATGGAGTGTCCCTCTCCTGTATATAGAACAAAAAGACTGTTACGGAATTGTTCCTTAATCTCCCAATGGATGGCTTCCTAGAATCCTAGAGATGTCCTGAGTAAAAGGTAGATTTAGTGTTTGAGATGCTAATGAAATACTCTTCTTTTTTTGACTATGGTCAAGGTGTTTTTTGGAAAAGAAATACTTTTGCTGGTTGATGGTGTAAGTCTGAGGTTTTGTAGTCTGGTGTTGTTAATTTTGTTTCCTCCTTGTCATTGTATTCTACTGAATAATTATTGGTGGTGGTGATGTGCCGTGGAGCTGCCTCCAACTCATAGCAACTCTCTATAGGGTTCCCGATGCTGTAAATCTTTACAGGAGCAGAAAGCCTCACCTTTCTACTGAGGAGTGGCAGTTAGCAACCCAATGTATAACCCACTATGCTACCTGGGCTCCAGGAATCATTATTGTTGTGGTTAAGTGACAGTGAGTTGGTTCCAACTCATAGTAGCCCTGTATAGGGCTTCTGAGGAGCGACTGGTAATTTTGAACCACCGACCTTGCAGTTCAAACTAAGCTTGCAGTCCAGTGTTTCCCCTAGAGTGCCACACCAGGCTTCCTAGAAGGCAACTAATCCTAACACCTTCTCTGCTTCAAGGACATCTATCTTCTCCTTTCCACTTACATGCACATGGCTATCTTGCCCACTCTTGGTCATTTTCTTTACTTTTCTTACATTTTTTTTTGCTCCAACTCTGTTGCACTGTATCAAAAACTTTGTTGAGGTCAAGGGTGAGTTATATGTCAATATTGTCAATATTATTTTCTGTCTTCAGAAATTTTCATGGAATTTTAACTGCTGATTTCCACTAACTCCAAAAAAACACCAGGTGTAAAGACTAAGATTTTTTTGTTTGTTCAACTTCACTTTGAGTACTAAGTGAAACCTAAAAGCAGTTTT
>NW_006408570.1:8626516-8670040 GCF_000296735.1 Chrysochloris asiatica | reverse complement strand
TGACTAAATATCTGAAAGTAGTTTGTCACTCATTCTTCCTAGTCTGTCTTCATCTGGAAGGTCATCTGATACCTGTCCACCAGGGGTGACCCTGCTGGTATTTAAAATACCAGTGGCATAGCTTTGAGAATCACAGCAACTCATAAGCCACCACAGTACTACAAACTGACAGACAAATGGTGGTCATTTGGTTTTAAGTGGAAACTGTCAGTTAGAATTTCGAGGAGATCTGTGTGCATGTGTAGTAGAACCTTCCAGGGGTGGGGGTGGGTGTCCATTCGTTCAGGCACCCCCTCTAGTTACCAGAATGGAGGTGCATAGATAGACAGCGAGGGACCAATGAACAGATACCAAAAAAAAAAAAAAGAAAAAAAGAATGTCCATACCTGTATCTCCGTGGTTCTGTCAGGCGTTCATGGCTGTTCTGATCCTTCCCCCGCTAGGTCTCTCCCAAGCTGGCGGTTCTGGGAGCAGCTCAGCATCTTGAATTAGAAAGTAATGGATTTCTTGCTTCTGCTACAAATTCCCCTAGCTGTAAGACTTCCAAGCTTCTAAATATTTTTCTATATATGGTTCAGAGTTCTAGCACCATCCCCCGAGCCTGCTTGGTCCAGTATTCTGTGTTGTTGGGGACAGAGCTCCTTACTGCACGTCCACCCAATCCGCCATCTTGTTTCCTTATCTTTAGTCATACAAATCATTATATATGCACCTATGAATTACATAAAATTAATCTTAATGATTCTATACATGTAGATGAACATATGGAAACTTGATGTTGTTGCTAAGTACTGTTGAATTGATTCTGACTCACAGTGACCCTATATAGGGTTTCCAAACGTGGTTGGTGGATTTGAAACAGTGCAGTGCTTATCCTACAGTACCACATCAGGATTTAGGTGTATGTTTGTAAACATACATAATCTATTCAGTAGGAAGTGTATTCAATTCTAGTTCTACTACTTTCTTACCATATGAAATGAAGTCATTTCAATATTCTGACCCTCAGTTTCCTATTTATAAGTGAACATAAAACAATAATGGCTGCTCACATGCCACAGGAGGCTGGGCAGGGAATCATTTTTAGATAAATGAAATATTGATAACATTTGATAGTATTTATATAAAAGACCCATCTTCCTACCCATGGAGGGGTATTGTTTTATTCAAATAGAGTATTTTGTGCACAGTTGGCCACCTATTTTCTGTTTTACCTCAACATGTAACACAAGAGAATTGAAACATTCTCTTTTAAAAATCAGCAAATTAGTGTTATATATATCAAATATAAATAGAAAATTGTTGTTGTTAAGTGCCATCAAGTTGGTTCAGACTCACAGCGACCCTATATAGGGCTTCCAAGGAGCAGCTGGTGAGCTTGAACCACCAATCTGTAAGTTCAAATGACTTTGCAGTCTGACACATTAACCCATAGCACCACACCTAGATGCGTAATCTATTTGCTTTATTTATTGTACTGTATATAATCAAATACAGCCTTAAAGACCATAATTATATAGTATAAATTTATAACAGAAGGCAACTTATTTCAATGGTCTAATGCAAAACATCAAAAGAAAAGACAAAGCCTTGTTTTAAGTGTTTCATTTATTTGCTGGATACTTAGGTTTAGTGTACCCAAAATGAGATTTGTTCAAATAATGGCAAACATAAGCATATGAAGCAAATGACATAAGATAAATCCTATGCAAATATCTGGTGGAGTCCTGGTGGGGTACTGTGGGCTAATCATTAGACTACAAAGTCATTTGAACTGCAAGGTTGGTGGTTCAAGCTCACCAGCTGCTCCTTGGAAACCCTATAAAGGGTCACTATGGGTCGGAATCGACTCAATGGCACTTAACAACAACAACAGAGTTAAACTGAATAACTAAAACTGCAAAGACAATGATAGGATTGCAAAATTAATCTAGTCAAATGTGATCTGTGAGGCTTTGCTACTCTACAGTTTCTAGACATTGAGTTCACCCTAGAAATACCCCAGGAGAAAGTTCTACATATCATTGAGTGAAACATTTAGAACCAATCCTTACAGCCCTGTTCTTGCTGAATCTTGCATGCATATTCTTTTTATTATGGTCTTTATATGTGAAGAAAGGTTCATCAGCCATACCCACAAGAATCTTTAGTGACTTTAATTCAAAATAACCAGGTTGAGTCAGTTTGGTAGCTGACTGTCTAGGATGTCCCAGTCTCATGTTAAAATATGTTTTGTGTTGTTTTCTAGGGTAAAAAACCTCTTATTCTATATCAGCAGCTCTAAAGTGTGCCAGTTCTGAGTCTAGGGTGCAAGAGAGCTTGCATGGTTCAAATTATGTATTATAGCTTGATATTATATGGGAACATGCCTAGACTACCCTACTGGAGGAAGAGAGACTTGTAGACCCTGGAGTCATCCCACCTGTGGCCAGCCTAATTCAATCAACAGGCAGTCAGTCTCCAGACATAGAATAGAGCCATTTAGTCCATAAAAAGAAATAAACATGGTTGAATACTAGGAAGATTTTGTGGCTATTCATTAATCAGCTGTGTGTGTGTGTGTGTGTGTGTGTGTGTGTGGCAAAAGACAAATACTGTTTTAAAAATCTAAAGCAAAAATTAACAACACATATTCTTCTGCAGTTATTGTCTATTTTCTTCATGAAAAACATCTCTCACCTACTGACTTTCTATTTCATCATTTCCTATCATCTCTTTAACTCTTTTGTGACCCAGGTGGCATTTAGTGCCCACCTACCTGTATTTTCCACTTCTAGGATTTACTGGGAAGTTGCTATCCCATTTTAGTATGTGCTGCCATCTGGTGGGGACCTGTATAACTGTGTGACTTGAAAAAAAAGAAGGTATTATCCTACCAACTCTAATACCAGAGACCCTTGGGACATATATGTCCCACTGCAGGATAATCAATGGATTATAAACCATAAGGTTGGTGGTTTGACCCCACCATCCTCTATGTAGGAGAAAGATGAAGTCTTTGGCTTCCACAAATATTTACAGCCTCAGAAATCCTATACAGGGTCACATGAGTCAGAACTGACTTCACAGTAACGTAACAACAACAACAAATTGTATCTAAATCCATATTACCTCAAAATGTTTTTCTATTAAATTGAAAATGCCTTCTATTACAGAAAACACTGCTTTAAAAAAAAATAAAATTCAAAGCCAAAATAATTTGGCCTTGAAAGGATAAATTATGATCATTTTGGCTCCTGCCCTGCCAGTATCCTGCAACCGCTCTCATCAGAGTCAGCAGGGATGATGATGATACGTCACTCCATGTGTATGTTGCTTTCTCTTCTCACTGAGACCCTTCAATAGCATTCACCATATCTGAGGTATTTTCCATTTGGAAATACTTTTTTTCTCTTAGTTCTGAGACACTCCAGGTTTCCCTCCTACGTCATTTGTTGTTCCCTTTGATCTGCTTTGTTGATTGTTTTTTTCAGCCATTCATTGGTAAAAACAAAAGAAAGCCCAACAAAACAATTTATTGAATGCCCAGGTATTATTTAGATTCTGGAATTTCAACAGTAAACAAATGAAAATTCGTGCTCTCATGGCGCTTACATTCTAGTGAGGGGGAAGGAGAGAATGAACAAACAGATAAGTAAATACTCATCATTTGGTGCTAAGTTCTCTGGAGAAAAATTAAATTGAGTAAGGGGGACAGGAAGTAACTGATGTTACTATTTCAAATAGGGTAGTTGGTGAATTTCACACTGATGTCAGAAGAAATCCAGAGTGAGTTGTCTGGGTGTCTGGAGGTGGTGGGTTCCAGACAAAAGGAACAGTAACGGCAAAGGTACTGGAGTGTGCTTGGAATGGTTTTCTACTAGTCTTTTTCCTATCCATTTATTACACTCCTTTTTAAGTCAATTGGTTAGCTTTATAAATGGATAAGACAGCAACAACAACAACAACAAAAGTACAATGAAGTGATCCATCGCTCACAAACAAAGACCTCAATTTGGCATAGTTTAGGGTGTGAGAGAAGGAAGGGCTTTCCATCTTAGATCATTTGGCTGAAGGTCTGGAACAGGGTGACTGACCTTTATGCGAAGGCTTTTCTTTAAAACATTGACTCCACTTTTGACACTCTTTCTATGTGTGTGAAGATAAGTTGATGTCCCTGATCCATTCTTACTCAGGACTAGTTTATGAAATGATTTTTACAGTGTGAATAGAGACTTTTTATGAACATGAATAACTATTATCTTAATCATAATTCACTGTGCTAAAAATTGGCACTTACACTTATAAATAAGATCACAACTGCTGACCTGTTTCTGTGAAGAATAGAACAAAAGGAGTTAGTAACTCTTTCTGAGTCCATGTAAATCAATTAGGATGTTAAATCCATGCATAAAATAACCCTTAATAAGAAAAGCTTTAAAGGGAAAAGTTTCTCATTCTAAATTAAATGAATACAAAAGATGACTCGAGGATCTTGCATCACTGTTACCAGGCCTTAAATTCTACAGTAACTGGAATATTAATAAGATGTGCTATTCTGATTATACAGACTTTGCATCTGAGTATCTTCCTAACTCTTTTGGATTGATTGGAGAGTGGCAGAGAATAATCTGATCGTTGCTTTTCTCAGTTTAAGAGCTCTGTTTCAGAATGCTTACTTGCAGACTCTATTTGAGGACATATTCAAAATGAAATCAATATATTTATAACCTAATTAGCTGGTTTATATTGATTCAAGTTCCAGATATTCAGTTTGCATAGCATTACTGTTTTCACTCACTACCTGTAAATATATCCTGGGTGGCATATTGGGCTAATGCACTGGTCTTTTCCCCCAAGGGAACTGAATGAGTAGCTACTGTGAAGTCAGAACTGAAGTACCGACATTTTCCAGTTTTCTTCTAGTCAATACATGTTAATAAGACTGCAGATTTTAATGTATCACTTAATCTCAGCTAATTCTTGGGCGCCATACATCATGATAGATTATAAATGGTCTTTGTGCACTGGGTTTAAGGTGTAAAAGTAAAAAGGAGCCTTGGCCTTCCAATAGTTGATGCCACTGTTCCTGAAAATACATGTGAGAGGGGTCAAGAGTTGACTGAAACCAGTTGTCCTAGCGTAACCTCTTTAGGGATGTAGTAACTGTCACTGGCTCTATGCCCAGATATGGAAAGGGCAAGTAGCCTTTCAACTTTGACTGCCACCAATTTACCCACAAGTGGTTATATAAAAAGGAAAAGATAAAAGGAATTGGGCCATATGTTTCTGCAGCATTCTCTGGACTTTAAAAAATAATACTTGAATCCGTGTCATATGCTTAGGGCCGGTCATTCTTTTCTAATTACATCAAGTGAATTGGTGAACTTTGCTTTCAAGCATATGCAAATATTCCTTAGCCCATGGAGAAATGGCAGAACTCAATTCTGGGCATGGATGTAAACAGAGGATTATAAGATGTCAGTGATTTTCAGACTTGAAGCTCTAGCTCTCTGAGCTTGCTTAGGATGTCATTGATTTACTCATTCCATAGAGGTAGAGAGAGAGAGAACCAGGGGAGATAGGTTTAATTAATCTTAAATATCTCTGCAATTTAAGAATTGTACGCCTGGAACAGTTCCTGTACTAACATGATTAGCAAATATTGACTTTTGAATACAATAATAATGTGTCATCTGAAACCCTTGATAAGTTACTTAAGTACTTCCTTAGCTTGCATCTTATTAAATTAGATGAGGTATGGTTGAGGCACATTACACAAAGACATTGAAATGAAAAATCAGACCTAAGGGTTTTATCATTGATTTCAAGAGAGCTAAAAGTCACAAAGAAAACGTGTATGCCTCAGTTCGGCAACCTATGGGTACAAGCTGTCTCTCTTCTCTAGGTGGATTAAAACAAAAAATAAAAAGTTTCATCATTTTCATGGTGCAACTATTGTAAACATTCACAATTTGTGACTTTTTGACAACTGTAATCAATCATCAGATTATGTATGATGACCATATCATTTTAGTTTTATGGAAGGTTAGCTTACACAGATTATGAGCTTTTGATGTTAAAATAGGGAAGACAGAGCGATGTCACACTAGTGTGCCTGTGAATATGGCAAGGATAATCTACCCAGCTTCTGTTATAAGGTTTAACTTCAAACTGTGTACAACAAGTCATCTAAGAAAAGAGTTAAAAGATGGGATACTAGTCAGCTGCAACCTGACAAATCTTACTGTATTGATTAGTTTTCAAAAGCTGTACGGGCATGTGGACTCTACTTACAATAGAATTGGAATGAGGGGAGAAAGCCTCCAAATGTCATCAAAGCAAATGGTCTGTGAATGTTGTTTTCAAAGCTCATCATTAGTTGCCTGGGTATTTGGCCACAAAGCATGTAAAGAGGTTTTTCTGGAGGGGAAGGTGTGACAAAAAGCACTTACTTCTTGACAAGAAGATTCCAAGAACAGAGCACATTAATTCTGTTGCTTGATACATAAAATTAATTAGAAGATTAGCATCCTTTATGAAATTTTGCCTGAGTTTTTATCCTTTTCTTTAAAAAAAGAAGAAGAAAAAAAAAAAACTAAACAGGAATAGACCCCAGGCCTTTTCTGTTCTCTAATGAAATTGCTAATTGACTTGTGTTCAAATGGTGCTTGAGTAAAAGGAACAATTAAAAATGTATTGCTAACAATGAGATGTATCAGCCAATCTCTTTAAGGATTAATTAGTTTCAGGAACAATCTTTCTTATATAACATACCAAGGAAACTAGAGCCATGGTGGGTGGACAGAAAGTTGTCCAAATAATAGGTTTTTAACATAGGAACATACAGGTATGTATGCCTATATCCAAATACACACATGTACCGCAAGAATATAGATAAACATGCAAGCCTCTTCACAGGTTTAACCATAAAAATTAGTTGCAGCATCCTTGGAGGTATTTATTCCATCTCAGCTAGGATGATTCCACTCTTGCTGATTAGTGATCCATTAGTTAGCTTGAAGGCAGCCAACAGATTTTACTGATCGTAATTTATCATTAAAGCAGCGAAATGCTTTAGGTATTTAAATAATGTATGCAGATAAATTCACTCTTATTTTTTTAATTACCCACCTGTACCAACCTTGTAAGAATCTTTGCCTCCTATCAAAAGTTTGTTTTCTGAGGAAATGTTACAAAGTTAACCAAAGAAGAAGCACTCTCCTTCCTGGTTGCATTGTCTTTTTTACATTTCCATCCACCCCTTCATGAAATATTCGACTTTATTTCAGATTATGTTTGTAGTCCTTCAAAACACTGACATGACCTCCATATTTGTCATTGTAGATGGAGGGTTTGTCTTGCAAAACATGATCTTTTTCTTTAGCAAAGATTTGAGATACCGGGCCAAAAACCTAATCCTTTGCCAACCAGTGGATTCCTACTCATGGCAAACCCCTGTGTGCTGAATAGAACGGTTCCATGGGGTTTGTAAAGCTGTGATGTTTGTAAGGCTGTGATGTTTGTAAGGCTAGGACACTTAACCATTTGTATCACCAAGACCCCTATAAAAACCCAAAACTAAACCCACTTCCATTTTGTCGAGTCCATGTATGTCGACTACATAATCTATGTAAACTAGCCTTCCATAAAGATTGTAAAGCTTTATTTGTTGTTGTTTTTGTTGTGTGCTGTAGAGTCGATTCCGATTCACAGTGACCCTGTACAGGGTTTCCGAGGCTGTCAATCTTTACGGGAGCAGAACGCCTCATCTTTCTCCCGCGGAAAAGCTGGTAGTTTCCAACTGCTGACCTTTGCGGTTTGTAGCCCGATTTGTAATCACTAAGCTACCAGAGCTCCTTAAAGCTTTATTTAGAGGAGCAGAAAGCCTCATCTTTCTCCCTCAGAGCGGCTGGTCAATATGAACTGCTGACCTTGATGTTAGTAATGCCCTATTGATCCTACAGTGCCACTAGGGTTCCTTCCCAGGGCCTATTTGTTGTTAGGTGCTGACGAGCCAGTTCTGAAGCATAAAAGGTGACCGACCTAGGTGCTGGTGCGGTGCTGTGGGTTAATGCGCTGGACAGCAAAGCCGGTTTGAACTGCAAGGTCCACACTTCAAGCTCACCAGCCACTCCTCGGAAACCCTATATAGGGTCGCTATGGGTCGGAACCGACTCTACGGCACTTCACAACAACATATAGAGTTTGGAGAAGTGGCCTGTGGGTTTAAATCGCTAATCTTGTACTTAAGAGTCCAGTGCTTATCCTATAGCACCGCACCAAGACACATAATATCAAATTAAGACCTGGTAAATGATATGATTTGTCAAATAGTGGGAATAAATTGGAGTTCCTAGAGTCCACTCATGTAGACTGCTAACCGCAAGGTCGGCAATTCAAACCCACCAGCCGCTCCGAGGGAGAAGGGTGAGGCTGTCTGCTCTCCTAAAGATTTAGTCTCAGAAACCCTGTATAGGATTGTTAGAATCTGAATCTACTATATGGCAGGGGGTTTGGTTTAGGGGTTTTTCAGGGTCCATTTAAATACTAAAGAAAAAGAAAAAAAAAGGTACTGTTTTCTTCATTAAGATCTGCTTTTCTTGTTTAAAAAGGTTTTAGAAAATGTCCTTTTTTCTTGGGCTCCTTGAAGTCAGATCTTTTCACTGGCAGCATTGTGCGGAGTCAGCCTAAAAGGGCATTTAGCATTGAGGCATTTGTTAGTTACTGCTTTCCTGTGCTGTGTCCTCCCTCCAGGGCATTCTGAAGAGATGAATAATAAGTGTGAACGGGAAGAACAAGTTTCCAGGCCTGTCAAATTAATTAATCCAGTGCAAAATGAAGTGAGGCTTGCCATTAGGTAAGTTGAAAACATGTAAAGAAAATCATCCAAGCAATCTGAAAGGATTTTTTAAGAGAACAAAAAGCCCCCATGTATTTTTGGGTGCTTATAGGAGTCCTGGTGTGGTGCTGTGGGTTAATGCGCCAGACTGCAAAGCTGTTTGAACTGCAAGGTCGGTGGTTCAAGCTCACCAGCTGCTCCTCGGAAACCCTATGCAGGGTCGCTGTGGGTTGGAATAGACTCGATGGCCCTTCACAACAACATAGGAGCTCTGGTAGCATAGTGGTTACAAATTGGGCTGCTAAACTCAGGGTCAGCAGTTTGAAACTATCAGCTGTTCCGCGGGAGAAAGATGAAGCATTCTGCTCCTGTAAAGATTTACAGCCTCGGAAACCCTGTACAGGGTCGCTATGAGTCAGAACCGACTCCACGGCACATAACAACAACAAACAACGTGAGAGACATATCATATATGCAGCTATTTGTGTTGTGTGTAAATGTGCATCATACATACATGGAGAATAATCTATGTGTTTGTGGAAATACAACTCATAGAACATGTAGAAAAACATGCATGGCAGGCTAGAGAAAACAGCCACAATTAAATTAAATATAATTTAATTATATATATATATATTATATGAATAGATGTAACCCATTTCTTACAAAGGCAAATCCCAATTTTGTACTAGGAGCCATATTGGTTGAGTTTATAAATTGATTCAGGAGTGCAGAGGGAACAATGCAGTTTGGTTGTTGTTTTATTGGGTTCCAGTTGAGTGCGTTGAGCACAAGCTTCATGTCAGTAGAGACACGGGGGAGAATGCCACACGTGCAACAAGGTACTTTCTGTATGCAGGGTCTAGTGGGTCACTCAAGCCAATTTTACATGACCTTTTGAGATTCATTTCCATATATTTCACTCTCTTCTGGAAAATTGATTTTGGTAATTGAACTGATCAATTTGTATATCTATAAGCTTTGACTGCTTTGTACCACTTCTGCAACGCAGGCTGGCCAAGCTCTCATGATTGATGTGTTTATACTGAGCTCAGAAACACTGCAGCCATTCTCTTCTTCCTAGTCAAGAGAAGTATTTCCCCCTCTCACCTCACGCATGAGAAAGATGCCCACTGCATTAGTTAAAACCTTACTAAACCAAATTTCCTGCATCACATTGGGGTTGGTGAATGGTTTTCTTGGTGTGAAGGATGTACGATCCTGAAACTGTGCTCTCATCTATCCAATGCATACTTGCTGTTGAGTCAATTCCGACTCACGGCAATTCCATGTGTGTCAGAGTAGAAATGTGTCTATAGGCTTTTCAATGGTTGATATTTTGAGGTAGATCACCAGGCTTTTCTCCCAAGATGCATCTGGGTAGATGAGAACCTTCAACTCTTTAGTCAGCAGATTACATAAACTGTTTGCCCCACCCAGGGAGTCCCTCACATACCCAGTCCCAATCCCCCCTTTTACCTTTCTAGTCTCCATATGCCTCACCGTTGCTAACTCCACCTTTTGTAAATGTTCTTTTATCAGTTCCCTTTCCCTTCTACTCAACATTAATCAACATGAGTAAACATTCCAGATCTTCCCTCACCAAAGAAAAGAGAATCTCTATGTATCCATCATCTTTCTTCTCTGCTGCTTTATGTTCTATCCTGTTGCATCCTGAGTAAAAATCTACAATTAATTTCAAGAAGCTGTTCTATAACATCAAGTTATTTTCCCAGCTGACTCCCATTTCTTCTTTATTTTTATGACAATTTAGAGAAAGGCAGAACTATTCTGTATCCACTGATGACTATGTTTCCCACAAAATGACAATAGTGAAAGATGTCAGAATGCTTGTTTTGCCAGGTTGCACCAGGAGAACGTGAAAGTCTCTCCACCTTTTAGGTGACAAAAGGTCCATTCCAACTGCCCACTTTTCTTTTTCAGGGAGACTCAACCGTCCTTCAGCCATAGAAGCAGGACATGCCAACTCCCAAATGAAAGCAATTGATGCTCACTGTGAGTAACATTCCAATTAAAATTCATCAGGAACAGCAGGCTTTATATCTTCTTTGGGTAATATGAATCATTTCCTATGCTGGGAAATGCGCTCCATAAACCTCCATTGCAGTAGAGAGTCTGCTTCGCTGAGAACTTGTTTTATATTAGTAAATAAAACATCATCTGACATTTTTGTCACTTCCCATGTCTGGATGCTGACAAAAATAATGGGAATGCTCAGAGGTTATGGGACATTGTTTATCAAGGAATATATGTGACGCCACAAAGTATAAGTAACGCTGTATGGCTGGCTGATTGATCCCTGCTGCATATTTTAAAGCGCCTTTCATTGCTTATCGAAACCTTTTAGGTAATGCACTCTTCTCAGATATCATTTTATGTTTGAAAAGCTTTATAATTCATAATGAAAAGTTGCTTAGTTACCCCAAGTGAATCCATAGCTTCAATTATTATTCTCTGTGCAAATGGTTGGACTCCATTTTGACCAATGTTTATGTGGTGTTTGGCAATTTTTCAGTAGCTACTTTGCTCTGATATGATTAATTTCTGGCATAATATTCAGTTTTGCATATGTTGGACTGAAATAATCTTAGTAGACAGAAAAGAAATGAAAGACCTTATGTGTTTCAATTTTGGAAACATTTGAAACATAACATCACAAAGTTAAGAGTGCCAAAAACAATACCATCCAGCCTGAATAAAGACAACCACAGGAGACACGAATGTGCTGATGAGACCCAGCGCTGGGACAGCCTTATTCTAGGGCCAGCTTCTGGGAGGGCATTTACCAAATCGGACTCAGTCATAGGGAGAATACTGACACTCTCTCACCAGTATCTTTTTCTAAGGTTCTTTCTTGGACAAAATTGCATAAAACACACTCTCATACTTATGAGGAGTCTACAAGAGGCTTTCTGCCCTTGTAAAGATTTATAGCCTCGGAAACCCTATACAGAGTCGCTATGAGTTGGAACCGACTCTACAGCACACTACCATCACCACCACCACCCATGAGGCTGCTGTCCTTTGTCCAGGAAAAGGATGGACACACATGAGTTCACTAATTAATTCAGGAGCAGTTTGTGTGGTGCCTAACATTGGGAAAATGTTTACCTTACTCAGAGGATCTCCTGGGTCCCCTTGCACTCCAGAATTCTTGCACTCTTAGATGCCTTTGATACTGCCTTTCACTGCTTTATTTTATGTTTTTCATCCCCATTTTATCTCTCTTTTAACCAGAGGCATATATTTGGGAGAGGATTGCCTAGGATAGGAAGCCAGAGGAGATAAATGGAAAGAACACAGGTCTTGGAGTCACACCACCTCAGGCTAAAATCTCCATTTGGTAAATCATTGGTTGTCAGCTTTGGGGAAATGACTTAACCTCATGAAGCCTCAGCATTCCTACTTGAAAAACAGGATAATGACATACGTACTGCAAAAAGCTCTTATTAGAGTTAAAGGCAATTGTCTGTATGTGGTACTTAAGAATATTCATTTATTTCATGTAACGTGCATGTAGTACTTACGATATGCCAAATACTGCTCTCAGGATCAGATGCACCTTAAAGATACCTGCTATTATGAGTCTGTCTTTACAGATGAAGTGACTGAGACACACAAGGGTTAAGTAACTTGATGAGGGTCACATAGCTAGTACGCGGCAGAACCAGGATTCAAACCTAGGCTGCTATAGAATCTGAGCTCTCACTACTATACAAGGCAGCCTTCCATAAGAGTATTGTTGTGTGTTGTCAAGATTTTCAATTCATAGCAACCTCCTTGGACAGACCAGTCCTGTCCAATTGGCTTTTCTAGGCTGCCATCTTTATAGGAGTCCTGGTGTGGTGCTGTGTGTTAATTAATGTGCTGCACTGCAAGGTTGGTTTGAAAAGCAAGGTTGGTGGTTCAAGCTCACCATCCACTCCTATACAGGTCTCTAGGGGTCGGAACAGACTCGATGGCACTTAACAACAATGATATCTTTATAGAAACAGATTACTAGATCTTTCTCCCATAGAGATGGTTTAAACCATCAACCTTTGGGTTCAGAGCTGTGCACTTAACTCTTCCTTTCACCCTGGTTCCTTTATTATTGCTGTTGTGTTAATTATCGTCACTATTATTGTCATTATTACAAGTGGAGATCAGTGGTCCATATGGTGCTAATTGAAGACAGAGCATAACTGAAACAAGGTCAGCCCTGCCCTTTCATCCTTTTATCTTAATGCCTATACAGCAGACACTGTTCTCAGGATCAGATTTACCTAAAAGATACAGCTGATACAATAGCAAAAGTTTTAATAGAGCCTAGGTAGCATTATAGGTAAACACTGGGCTAATACCTACAACATGGGTGGTTAAAACCCACCAGCCACTCCATGGTAGAAAAGAAGAGATTATCTGCTCCTGTAAAAATTGATCATTTTGGATACCCTATACAGGTTCACTACAAGTCAGAATTGACTCAGAAGCAGTGAGTTTGGTTTGTTTAGAGTTTTAATAGTACTGGGTTACATGAGGAGAAGGGAACACTTTGGGAATCAGAAAGTATGAAAAGGTGTGTGGAAGAAAGGTAGAAATTTTTTTTTTTTTTAAAGATTAGGTATCATTCAAACTTTCCAGAACTGAAATACCGACCACATTCCCAGTTACTAGGAAGAATGCTGTATGCGCGTCTTAATAATACAGTTTACTAGAGTTTTCTCTTTTCCCTTCTTCTCTGTCTATAATGGAACCCTGGTGTGTTGCTGCAGCATAAGCACTGGACTGCTGCTAACCATGAGGTCGGCGGTTTACAACCACCAACTGCTCTTCAGAAAACCCTATACAGGGTCTCTATGAGTCAGAATGGAATCGATGGCACTTAACAACAACATGTCTCCATGTAAAAGCTTAATGTTGCAACTGTGGGAAAAGGCAAAGGCACGCTTATTGATAAGCTGACATTGATTATTACTATTATTATTATTTTTGAAGAATGAGTATGTCAAGAGCATATGTTGTGCCTCATGGCCAATATGGAAATGTCAGGGGTTTAATTGGCAGCTGTGCAAAGCAGCACCTGCAGATAGCTCAGGGCTTGTTCCTGTGGTCTGGCAACATTCTTACTTTATGCTTTAAATATAGGCTTACTCACTGGGACAGAAATAACTGACAATGCATGATGGATGATTTCCCATCACACTAGGGCTGACATCCACTCTTCTCCAGGCCCATTTACGAGCCCATGTCCAGATTTTGTGAACAGAGGAGTGAGTCTGCTACGGGTGGCAAACAGTAACCTCGTTTAGAGCACCTTGAAGGGACCAAGTTTGTGCTAACATGCTCCCTAGGAAGATAATTGCCAACTTTGTTTTTCTTTGTTCAGCTTGTTATGTGAAATTTTGTTTGGTTTCATGCTCAATATCAAGTTACCTTTAAGTTCTCAGAGTCATGTTCCCCACTGACTTTTCATTTCAAAGATGGGATATTAAGATGAGGTATACACTAAAGGAGTTTCAGTAATTTTAATTACTGATGGAAACACTCTGATAGCCAGGGGACTATTTAACCACACTCTTCAAGTACAGTAATGTTTACTATTCTAATTGTTGTTGTTAAGTGCCTTGGAGTCAGTTCTGACTAATTGCAACCCTGTATAGGGTTTCTGAAGAGTGGCTAATGGGTTTGAACTACTGCCCTTCCGGTTCAAACCAACTTTGTGGGGCATTGCATCATCCTGCATTGCCACATCAGGACTCCAACTATTCCAACTGTTGTTGTTAAATGCCATTGAGTCGGTCCTGACCCATAGCAACCTTGTATAGGGTTTACAAGGAGTGGCTGGTGAGCTTGAACATCTGACCTTGCAGTTCAAATGGCTTTGCAGTCTGGCACATGAACCCACAGCACGACACCAGAACTCCAACTATTCCAATTAGGAGGGCAAAAAAGAAAAGCGCAAAGAAAGAAGTCCACAGTACAAACAAATGACTAACATGCATTTCCATACCTGAGCATTTGTGCACCCACAGTGGACCTTAGGGTAAAGCCAAAACCAGATAAAAAAATGTGGCATTTTGGAAAGAGCACCTGTGTAGCAAACGGTTAGAAAACAAACAAAAAACGCTGCTAAATTAAAGCAAATTTTTACTGTTCAATAAAACCAAACGTATCTCTCCAGGCTGGTGTGCTCCAGCATCAGGCTAAAACATAACTTAAAAAATTCCTCTCCTCTTTCTTCTCCACAAGGCCCCTTTGTCCAGCTATAAAGCTTTGCTGCATACATCTTGTTAACTTTACTCCAGTTAATGTATGGCCACCTTTTTTTGATATTTGTAAATGGAGCATGGGTCTTTCAGTGATTTACCTTACCAACATGACAGTCCCTCTATCCAAGCTTGGGAAACTGATGAGTCATTGTACTCCTAATCTGTCTTCCTTTGGAATTTTGCTCAGAGGGGGCTTTATGTCTTCTGCAATCCTCACCAACTCACGTCCATAAATAGCTGTGCCATAGGCATTTCATTAGCCAAGCTTGAATCAAATAGCCATTTGGTATTTTGCCCATTCTGAGAGTCACCAGAGCCTCCTGAGGGAGATAGGACAGGTATCAAGCCATCAACTCATGTCTAGAGAACTGGACCAAGAGACGCTCAGCTACTTGTCTTACATCACACGACTTTGGCTGCCGAGCAACCTCTAGTAGAAGCCAATACTCACACTTGCCATCTCAGGGATCTTTCTACAGGACTGGTAAGGATTGTTGGTGGTGTTAAGAGTCATAGAGTCGGATCTAAACCTTAGCAACCCTGTATAGGGTTTCCAAGGAGTGGCTGGTGGGTTTGAATCACTGACCTTGTAGTTCAAACTGACCCTGTAGTCTAGTGAATTCTCCTGCAGCACCAAATTGATTGTGTACTTATTGTGGTGCTGAACATGTGCTAAACTGGAGCCAGAAATCAGCTGCCCTAAAAACCCTGTGATGAGTCGGAACCAACTCAATGGCATTTAACAACAACAAACAAATGTCCTATTCTGGAGTCCTGGTGTGGTGTGATAGGATAAGCACTGAACTGCTAACCACAAGGTCAGCAGTTCAAATCCACCACTCACAACAGACTCACTATGAGTTGAAACTGACTAGATGGCACTTAACAGCAACAACAACAATGGCCTATTTCATTCAATGAAAACATTCTATGAGCACCATTCAACAAGGGTAGAGTTGTAAGAATGTGCAAAACCCTAAGCTAGTTGCCATTTAGAGCATCACTACAAAATGAGGAAGTTCTGCCTTGCCTCTGAAATTGCTATTGTTGAATATACATCCATCTAGTCAGCTTTCCAGCCTTTTTTTTTTTTTTTTTGCTATAAAATCTGCTGTCTCTCTTTTTGTTTAATTGCTTTCAGTTTTACAGTCTCTCTCAGGAAGAGCAGCTAATTATAATATATTTCAGCATAGAGAGAGGCAGGTGTTAGCTAAGATGTAAGACTTCCAGCTTTAGTCGTGACAATTCATGCAGTTTAGCTGACTCTCACCAGACTGGGGAAGCACAATCCCATAATTTTAGACTTTCTGTGTCTCGGGGGATCATGTGACCCTTTGAACATCGAGGTTGTAAAATAACAACACTAGGAGCTCTGGTGGTGCTATAGGAGAAGCACTGGACTGCTAACCTCACGGTGGGGAGTTCAAACTCATCCGTCAGTCTGTAGGAGAAAGATGAGGCGTCTCTAAAGATTTACAGCCTCAGAAGGGCTAGATGGGAGTGCTATGAGTTAGAACTGAGTCAATGGCAGTGAGCTAATTATAATAACGATTGAAATGATTGCGTTGGGGTCTTGTGGCCAAGTAAACCTGCCTCATCTGGAAATCCAGATGTCTTGTTGATTCTTTCCATCGTTTTGCTATTTTGCATTTCATTTATTTCTACTCTAATCTTTATTATTTCTTTTATTGTTGTTGTAGCAGTGGGCTTACTTTACTCTTAGGAATATTGGGGTAATAGCCACACCAGGACTCCCACCAGTAGCTCTCTGTAGGTTGGGTTGTTAAGTGCCATTGAGTTGGTTGTGACTCATTGTTACCCTGTATAGGGTTTCTGAGGCTATAAACCTTTATGGGAACAGAAAACCTCATCTTTTTCTTGAGTAGAGGCTGATGGGTTTGAACTGCTAATCTTGCTTATCCTACAGCACCACATAATAGTAGTGGTATAAATAACTAGTGAAGTTATAATTGTACCTTTAAATACAATAGCTAGTGCAGACAAAAAATTAATGATTCAAAAGCATCATTGTAATTGGGTAATAAGACAGCTCTGACAGGAGCTCATTAGAAGGTTCAAAAGGTAGATTAGCATAGAGTTTTAGATTTGTAGATATACTGATACATAAGCTGAGCTTATGAAAAATGTTTTTGTTTTTATAACTAACCACAGGGATATTTATATTAAAAAAGGAATACATTTCTGATGCAACACTGCACAAAAATTTGATTGACTGTCATTTTAGTGTATTACCCCCTCTGACAGCATCACTTGGTGACACTTCCTGGACTCCCCTAGTGACACCACTCTCCGTAGCATTTCCAATCTTTATGGAAGCTGATGGCTACATCTGTCTCTCCTAGAGTGGCTAGTGGGTTTGAACTGCTGGCATTTCTGTTAGCAATCTAGCATTTTAACCACAGAGCTGTCTAAAATGATGCACAAGTTCCCCACTATTAAGATAATTTTAGGAGTCCTGGTGTGGTGCTGTGGGTTAATGTTCTGGACTGCAAAGTCAGTTTGATCCACAAGGCTGGCGGTTAAGCTCACCAGTCGTTCCTCAGAAACACGATACAGGGTGGCAGTAGGTCAGAACTGACCGGACAGTACTTAACCACAACAATTATAATGGATGTGGCATTTTGTCTAGTCTTATCTGTAAAAGTTGTCCTCACATTGCTCTGAAGTGTTTGTGTGAGTATGTATCTATGTGTTTAGCATGGATTTCTTGTAGGTGATGGAACAGTAGGCAGTGTGAACAATTTACTGAATTTTCTTCTTTCCAACTGGTTGCTTAGCCAGAGCCAGTTCCCGCCCAACTCTGCTGGTTGTAATTTCTGAGCTGCCCACGTGGGGTCACAGGGGAGTTACTGATTTTTCTGGGATGCTGTAGAATAAGCAGTAGACTGCTAATCACAAGGTTGGGGGTTCAAATCCATCCACCACTCCTTGGAAACCCTATATAGGGTCTCTATGAGTCAGAACCAACTCGACGGCACTTAACTACAGTAATGGCAACCAAGTACAGTGGGGCAGGATGGACCAGCCATTTGCCTATGTAATTATCTCCGGCTGGAGTAAAGTATAACATGCAGACAGACTCTGAGAATGAGTAGGTGATGAGTAATTTTGAACAATTTCTAAACTACTTCTAACCCTTTCATTTGTGTACTGTTGTTGCTATGTAGTACTATTAAACCAGTTCTGACTCATAGTGACCTTGTGTAAGGTTTTCAAGGAGCAGCTGGTGAGTTTGAACCACTGACCTTTGGTTCAAAGGACCTTATGGTCCAGTGCTTTATCCACAGCACCACACCCTTCCATAGATGCTGCTTTAAGATCTTTGGCTAAGGGTCAAGGTCCTCCTTGACTGGCCTTCTCTCTGACCCCTACACTCAGTCTATCATCAAGTTGCCCTGTGATAGTTCCCATAACTATCTTCTTCTCTGTCCTATTTTCCCTGCCTAACTCCTGTCTAGACCATATAATGGACTCTCAAGAAATCTTCCTGATCCTAGTTTCTCTGCCTTCAAATCCAAAATCCATTCTCCAAAATGTCACAGAAGTCATCTTAAAACCTAAACCTTTTTTAGTAGTCTCTGGGTGGCACAAACGGTTAAGCATTAGTGGAGTGGCTACGAATTGGGCTGCGAACCTTAAGGTCAGCGGTTCGAAACTACCAGCCGCTCCGCGGGAGAAAGATGAGGCTTTCTACTCCCGTAAAGATTTACACCCTCGGAAACCTTGTACAGGGTCACTATGGGTCGGAACCGACTCGACGGCACTTAACAACAACAACAACACCAACTGAAAGGTTGGTGATTTGAACCCACCTAGAGGTGCGTTGGAAGAAAGACCTGGTGGTCTGCTTCTGAAGGGTCACAGCCTTGAACACCCCGTGGAGCAGTTTTTCTCTTCACATATGATGAGGTCACTATGAGTCTGAATTGGTTGACAACTAATAACTACAAAACCTCTCTTATGGCTCCACTATTTCCTACAGAACCAACACCAACTTTCCTAGTATGGCATAAAAGACTTTTCAAGAATTATCCCCCTATGGCAGGGCCATTTTCATCTCCCAGGACTTCTTTGCTTGTGTTTTGGAAACACTGAAATGCTTGAAGTTTTATTTCTCTCTCTGGTTTCACTCCTCCATTCTCTTCTAAATATTATCCCCTGTGTACAAATCATCTTCCTCTTATAACCCTGGAACACTATTATATGTATCATAAAGTCCTGCTTAGATTTACTTCTTGGCTTCTTCAGGGTGAAAAAAAAACCCAACACCCACTCCCTTACTGCTTTTATTTTTTAATTATTTTTTCTTTTTTTTGCAGACACAAATGTGATTTGTGTATGTATTACACAGTATGATATTTCTCCGTTGTATATCTGTTTCCTTGATTAGACCATAACTCTTTGAAAGTGGCCTGTACCGTTCATCTTTGTATTCCAATCATTGTCATGGCATTTAGGTATAAGATAGCTATCTAATGTGTTGTGAGAGGAGTTATTCAAGGAATCACCTAAACAACTAGATATTATAAATAAAGTTGCATGGCAATTAAAAGTTCTAGCTTGAGTAAAAGAAACACTTATGCTGTAGATTGAAACAACTCTTCATTGGATGCCTTTAAGAACAGAATCCAGGCAATACTTAACTGTTTCCCATCCCCATAAATTCTAGAACTCACTAAACGTCAATGAAATACCTAGAACTTTGGCCATGTAATTGGTACTCACACTTGTAAACCTTAAAAATAATATTGATGATAACTAAGAATGACAAGGCTTGAGACTTTCTAACATTGATCGATTACTATGGTCCTACCCTTTTGTAACAGTGTGAGCTTTGTGTGACAGAGACTTTTCCTTTTATTTCAGGGAGGAAGAGATTAACCAAAAGAATTTGTAAGGTGAAAATTACACAGCCTAATCAAAGAGCCAACTTTCAGTACCAGAGAGTACGTAACTGTTATCACCTCTCAAGATGGGACCATCTTGAAGGCCTGTTGTAAAGTTGTGCCGAGTCAGTTTGGACTTACTTATAGTGACCTTGTATTGGACTTCTGAGACTTTAAATCTTTGCGGGAGCAGAAAACCTCATCTTTTTCCCGAGGAGCTGCTGGCAGGCTCAAACCTGGAACCTTGTGGTTCCCAGTCCAGTGCTTAACATGAAGCCACAGTGCTTCCATCTTGATGGCCTGTGTTGGCCCTATGGCCCTCTATGCCAGCCCCCTTGGAGGCTGCGAGAACAGAAAAGTTTCCTCACAGTTTTCATTAAGAAGCATTATATCAAGGGGACAATCATTCAGCTATAACCGAGTACTCTGGAGTATGGTTTTTCAACTTGTGAGCAAATGTTTCTTCGATCATTTTTTGTTTTGTTTTTAAGAGAGAAAGTAGTGATTCTGAATGCATGTTAGAATGTACAGAGAGTGAGTAGGGCTGTTGGGGGACTCATACATACCAAGTCTCCAACAGCTTTGCCTGAAAAATGGAAAATTGGCAAATGATCAATCTACACTGGCCTCTAATTGCTTTTAGTGTCTTGACAAAATAAAAATGCCATTTGAATGGCAGAGACGTTTCACTTTGAAAAGTAACTGAGGAGCATGTACAATAACTACAGGGGTGTTTTCCTCTGCATACATAATCCACATTCTCAGCTTCCTACAAAGCCTCAGTGCTGCATGCCTGTGATTGACATAAGGCATCTTCATTTCAACAGTGTTTTTCAAAGTGCCTGAACATATGTTTATGCATTATAGCTATTGCATGGTATTAGATGGAAAACATACAAACTGAAAAAAAAAAAAAAATTGACTCTGTGCATGTCCACACAATGGAAGATAATGGGAACCAGAGAATGAGAGGGAATTGTATCATTTTGTAGGCAAGGCAAAAAAGAAAGAAAGAAAGAAAATCCTTTGACAATTCAGTCATGTTAAAATTAGGAGACAATACTGACATAAGAAAACACAGCCGACATTAAGGCAGCAGAGTTCTTCTTAATCACAGCAGGTCTAGACAGCTCCCATAGCTGTGTCTGCTCCCTCGCCGAGTGACGTGTGGCCCCATCTTGAAGGTGGCATGAGCACAGGAGGGGATATCATCGCAAGGTCTTAATTAATTTTCTTCTGTTGGGGTGTCTGTATCACAGTGTGGTTTTTGCATTTGCTATGAGGCAGCTTAGTGGGGAGGGCCTGAGGTGCATAACACCTCGACTCATCAAACCGCAGGGCCAAGCTTTCCCCCTGCCAAGGGCATGAGCAGTCTCTCTCTGGCAGATTGAAGTGAGACTTCCCATTGTGCCAGCTTCCAGCCACAGGACCTGCCCTTTCTGGCCTAGCAGGGTCTTTCCTGGCTTGCTAGATATAGTGTGCAAGGCTAAGACTATTTCTTGTGGTGTGCCTTGATGTACCCCAAGTCTGGGGTCTGAAGGCTGAAAGGCTGCAGACTGTGTTCTCTTGCTTGATGATTTGTTGTTATTGTTAGCTGTCAGTGAGTCAACCCCAGCCAGATCCTGAACCTGGTCCTCTGTCAGTACCATGATCAGTTGCTGATCAGACTCTATGCCTCCCGGGATCTTCATTAGCTGATTTTGAAAGTAGATCACCAAGCCTTTCTTTTTAGTTTTCTTAGTCTAGATACTCTGATAAAAGCTGTTCAGCATTATGGCAACATAGAAGCCTACACTACAGGAGTCCTAGTGTGGCGCTGTGGGTTAATGCACTGGACTGTAAAGCCGTTTGAACTGCAAGGTTGGTGGTTCAAGCTCACCAGTTGCTTCTCGGAAACCCTGTACAGGGTCGCTATGGGTCGGAACTGACTCGAAGGCACTTAACAAGAACAACAACAACAGGTGGTTGCACACGAGATACAAGGATTAGAAACAGAGTCATCTGAATCCCACCGCACAGAGTCCATTCTAACCCGTAGTGGCCTGATGTAGGGTCTCTGAGGCTGTAAATCTTTATGGGAACAGAAAGCTTCCCCTTCCTCTCTCGCAGTGGTGGATGGATTCGAATTGCTGACCTTGCTGATACCAGCCACTAGGGTAAGAATTCTACCACACAACCACTGCTGCCTTGACTGATAACTCTAGGTGTTCTTTAACTGCCTATGACAAATAAAGTATAGGTAGTTCTCCCAGCATCTGGTAGGATGATTCTAAATGCAGACATCAAAATGCTCAAAAAAAGATGATGCTAATAAAATGTATAGAACATAATTCAAGAGGGGTACAGTTTTTGCTCAGATCAACTATCAACACTCATGGAAACAACAGTCAAGAAATCAAATGATGTATTGCATTGGGCAGATCTGCTGCACAAGACCTTTTTAAAGTGTTGAAGAGCAAAGATGTCAACTTGAGGACTAAGGTGTGCCTGAGCGAGCCATGATAGTTCCAATAACCTCATAGGCATGTGAAAGTTGAACAGTGGGTATGGAAGACCATAGAGGGATTGATGCTTTTGAGTTATGGTGTTGGAGGAGAATATTGAAAGTACCATGGGCTGCCAAAAGAACAAACAGATCTGTTTTGGAAGAAGTACAGCCAGAGTGCTCCCTGGAGGCCAGGATGGCCAGACTTTGTCTTTCATACTTTGAACATATTGTCAGGAGGAACCAGTTCCTAGAGAAGGCTATCATGTTTGGTAAAGTGGAGGGTCAGAGAAACAGAGGAAGACCCCCAGCGAGATGGATTGGCACAGTGGCAGCAGCACTGGGCTCAGGCATAGCAACGATTGTGAGGTTGGCCCAGGACCAGGCAGTGTTTTGTTCTGTTGTGCATAGGGTCAGTATGAGTTGGTGTTGACTCAATGGCACCTAAGAATATAACAACAACAACAGTTCTTGATTATTTCTCTAAACATGGAACCCGTTTATTTATGGTGAACAATGAAGCTAGCTAGATGTTGTTGTTGTTAGGTGCCATCGAGTCGGTACCGACCCATAGTGACCACTCGTCTGTCAGTTTGTTGTACTGTGGTGGCTTGTGAGTTGCTATGATTCTGGAAGCTATACCACCGGTATGTTGAATACCAGCAGGATCACCCATGGTGGACAGGTTTCAGATGAGCTTCCAGACGAAGACAGACTAGGAAGAAGGAGTGACGAACTACTTCCGAACATTGAGTCACTGAAAACCTTATGAATAGCAGAGATCTTCTTACCACTCCCTAAATGGCAATCAAGTTTCTTTCTTCTGATCTTCTGTAATATTGATCACCTGTCTACATCAGTGATTCCCAATTCAACCACCAATAGGAACCTGGTACTGTGATGGCATGGGGCAGCGGGGGGAGGTGAAAAGCAGGACCCAGTGTTGCAATCTTGTTCTCAGTCAAATAGGGGCTTCCTTTGCTGAAGGACTAGATTCTCAAATGAGGTGGCATCTTGTGAGAACCATATGGAGGTTCTCATATCATTAGAGTAATAAAACTGAAAATTGGTCTTTGGATAATAAACTCATTGAGAAAAGAATACTTTGTTTATATGAGTCAGAATCCACTCAATGACTCAGTTTCCTATACATATAGATAAGCCCTCTCAAGGGGCAGGGACAAAGTCCTGGTGTGGCCCTGTGGGTTAATGCACTGGATTGCAAAGTCAGTTTGAACAACAAAATCCATGGTTCAAACTCACCAGATGCTCCTCAGAAACCCTATGCAGGGTTGCTATGGGTCGGAACTGACTTGACAGCACTTAACAACAGGTGCAGGAGTGTGAGGTCAGTTCTGGTGTGGCACTGTATGATAAGCACTGGACTGAAAGGTCTGTTTGAACCACAAGGTTGGCAGTTCAAATTCACCAGCCGCTCCTCAGAAACCCTATACAGTGTTACTATGAGTCAGAAGCAACTCAACCGCACTTAAGAACAGCATGTAATTTTTATTATGCCTCCAATGAGTATCCAAGCAAAATGATCTTCCAATACGGTTGACAAAAATGGAATTTTACAAATTTTCCTTTAAATGCAACCCAATAAACTAGAGATCGAGAAAGCTGGACTCTTGTTTCAACTTTAAGTTAAGTTCTAGTGACACCACAGGAAAAGCACTGTACTGCCAGCCATGAGGTAGGCAGTTCAAACTCATCAGACACTCCATGGGAAAAAGATGAGGCAGGCTTTCTGCTCCTGTAAAGATTTACAGCCTCAGAAACCCTATATACAGTTGTTATGAGTTGCAGTCTACTTGATGGCAAAATTAGTCCCAACTTTGGGGTCTAAAGAGTTGTCAAACCTTGGTATTTCCTTTCAAAACATCTGCAGTATCATTGATCCATTGCACTGGAGGCCTCCTGAAAGGAGGTTTTTTGAAATCTTAAAGGTCATCTTTTAGGCGCCAGTTCCCTCATAGAAAGTAATGAGTGAAGACCAACGTGATCAGGTGGTTTTTCAGGCTCCTTCTGTTCTAAGACAGACCACTGCATGATTCTGATTATCATTCTATGTAATGCTGTCTCTTCTGAGATACATGCGGGACTGTATATTGCATACTTAGTTGTTAGGAAATTCTCCTTAGACAAATGTTTCTTTCTGTGGCATCAAAAAACCAAAACAAACAAAAACATCCTCTGCTATCAAGTTGATTGGGACTCATAGTGATCCTGTGTTAGAAGAAGTACGTCTTCTCCCAATAAACCTCTGGTGGGTTAGAACTGCTGACCTTCCAGTTAGCAGCCACTGCGCTACCAGTTGCAAATGCCATTTTGAGTCAATTTTTCAATGTTGAATATAGAATAACTAAAAGGATTTATCCCAATAGGCCCTCATATTCATAAGCAAACCAGGATTTAGAAGTTTCTAACTAGCCTAAATGTATCATTATCATTTTTTGGTTTTGTTTTGTTTTTCATCATCTTCTGTTTTCTCCCTCCAGATTTAATCTAGTAGATCACGCTGACCTGGGTTAAGAATTTTTCAAATATATATGGTTGAAATGTTACTTTACTTGGCAAAACAGAGGTATAGTAAGTGATTTTTCCATATCTCTCTTCAGGCATGCCTTATAAGGAAAGTTTTCTTTCTAGGGGGATTTGGACTTTCATTAATCTATTTCTCCTTTCAACAATAAAATGAAAAATGGAATGAGATTATCAAAATGGATAGTCTGGTGTGGACCAGATAACATGCTTTTGAAAAGTGGTTTACATTTGACATCAGTTAAGCTCCCTGGGCCAGTGTGTCTCAGGTCTGCTATGTGGGGCCTGGACTTCACTCCCAGCTTGGACACAAATATGCTTTATTGGTTTCAAATGCCTCTCAAGCCAGTTGGAAGGATGGATGAATTCCTAGTGCAGTAAGTCTTAAGTCTTCTGCAGAACTATAAATATCTCCTTACCCTATCATATTGAATGCTTATACAAAGACCTTTTGTACAGTATACTCTTTATTCATTTTACAGCATGATTTTTTTTTAACACATGGTACAAAAGGTATGTAGTGTAAAATGACCAAATATGTACCATTTTATACACTTTCCTTCCCTCTTAGACACAAATCATTTTAAACCCAAACAGAAAATCTATTCCTATTAAACTGATTTCTACTCATGGGAATTCTGTGTGTTAAAGAATAGAACTGAGTTCCACAGGGTTTCCTTGACTTCATCTTTATGGAAGTAGATTGCCAGAACGTTCTTCCCTGGCACTTCTGGGTGAGTTCAAACTGCCAACGTTTCCATTAGTTGCTGAGAGCAATCTGTTTGTACCACACAGGGACCTACACATAATTATAGAATCCGACCATTGCTTACATAAAGATTTTTAATAATCTTAAAGGACTGGAAAGTCCTGTGCTTCCAGTAATCACAAGGATATGGTAGTTAAAACAGATAGCTTACTTCTTAAAAATAAGCCTTTCAAAGCAATTATTCAGAACTTAGAGAGTAGCTTAAAGAAAAGCAATAAGCTAACAATAACCTGCTTTGTAATATTGCTTCACTGGCTGGGAGGATTGTGCTTCTAATGAAACGTGTGATTAGCAGAAGGGACTGAATCCACAGAGTGACAGATACAGCCAAGAAAGGGTGCTGTCATATGTCCCTCTCAGTGGATAAAAAATTTCTGGATCACTCCTAATACTCTTCACCCCACCATCTCAAAATCAGAGTGTGAAGTAAATCATGGAATATACTGTACTCTCCTGACTTCCTTTAGTAAGAGTGAGACTAGACATTTCTTAGTCTAAAGTCATTGAAACCCAAACCCACTGTTATTGACGCAAACGCAACTCATAGTGACCCTATGTTGTTGTCATTATGTGCCACGGAATCGATTCCAACTCACAGTGACCCTGCACAGGGTTTCCGAGGCTGTACATCTTTACGGGAACAGAAAGCCTCATCTTTCTCCTGTGGAACAGCTGGTAGTTTCGAACTGCTGACCCTGAGGTTAGCAGCCCGATTCATAACCACTACGCTACCAGAGAGTAAAAATGCTTCATGAGGTTTCTGAGATGGTAAATCTTTACTGGAACAGTCTCATCTTTCTCCATTGGAGCAGCTGCCCAACCTTGTGGTGCACAACGCACCACCAGGGTTCCAAAACCATTGAAAAGGGGTCAATAACAAGGTAAGAGCTTGTTATATCTATGAGCTGGTGATGTTGCTCATGCAAAACTGTTGCAAGAAGAAGACAAAAATAGCCAGAGAACCAACTACAATGCAGATTCTAAGAGTCTGTGGCCATATCATCTGGCTGGCCTTTGAGAAGCACTGAAAGGGTTTATTCTAGACCCAGATCACTGTGCTTATGATCTAGGAACAAGATTCTCAGACCTCTTGCCACATCCCGAGATACACAAAGACATTGTGGCACATTTTCACCACTACTCTGAGGAAGTTCTAAGGTCTGGAAAGCAATGACCTGTTTGAAATCACAAAACATCAAGCAGCTCTCCCTTTGGTGGGAGGACCTTTTGGCACTAAATTCCCGGTTGAAGGCAGACAGGATATGAATGAGCAAGGAGGCAAACCGTGCTAGTGACTGTCAACTCTTCAGTCTTTTGAGCTGCTGCCTTCTTAGCTCTCCCTTGGAAACCCCCTCCTGCTCACCACCTTCCTTCTGCACCATTTGGTGTCTCTTTCTTCAGCAGAGCTGCCTGGAGAACTGAGACATTCTATTTATCTTTCAAGTCAAACTGTGGTGTTAAGAGTCCCTAATGTGGCAACACTGGTATCAACAAAGGGATAAAAATTAAAAAAAAAGAAAAAAGTACCTGAAGGCATTCACAGTGCAGGTGCCACATCAGGTGGGACCTCTCGCTAGTTCCTTAGCTACAGTTGTGCAACTTCTACCTTTCATGTTATGTAAACACAACCAAACTGGTTCCCCCCAGTTGTACCCGCAGACACCCCACATTCCCCACATTCAAACAACTGCCTTCGGGCAGACAAAGCAGAATCACTGACAGGGGATTTTTTTTTTTTTTTTTAAATCCATTTGGGAGCCTTAGAGGAAGAACCTGGGATTTTTTTTTTTTTTTTCAGTTTGTGGTAGACATCTTGCTGTATTCCTGCCTGAGCCCTGTTTTGCTGACCCAGAATTTTAATAAAATAAAGGCAACTGAGAAGCAATGTTCCAGGGTGTGGCTTAGAAAAAGGGTTTTAAAAAATATTTTAATCAAGTCTAAAAGGCAATTCCAGTACTTCTATTATAATCAGATGAGAAGATGAAACCATGACGTTTTCTCTTCCTGGATCATTTCTCGGCTGAAGTACTTGAAGCTCTTTACAAATTCTCAGGGAACACCCAAGACCGAGGAAGAAACTCTTTGTTTCCCCTACCCTGGGTTGTACTTAAGTATGTCTACACTGAGACTTTACAATTATTTGCTTAATTAGAATATTCGGTAACAATTATTCATTCCATTTGATCAATACATCCATTACTCAATAATCAAGGGATTGCCAAATCTCTACCTCACTTTTTGTTTGACATAGTTTTGCAAAAGAATTTAAGAAAAGGACTAAGTGTGTACAAGACCAAGGCCTATTGCTGAAGAGATTTGCCCAAGATCACATAATAGTTCCCTGCTATTTCCTTTATTGTCTGCCCTCAATCTTCTTTTTGTAGAAAGCAAAGGAAAGGAAATGACGCTGGCTTCCAAATTTCATTATAAAAGCTTCCATTTAAAACAAAACGTATTGCCTATTATAATTGCAACCAGAGCCAGTGTGGGCAGTGGTTTCCAACCTTGTAAGAACTGAGGGACTGATCTTAAATACGGATGACTTCTGATTTCAATGAGTCCCGACTCCTCCAACTAGGCTGAGGGTCATGGGGCATTTTCAAAAAATAATTCCATTGCACAAAACACAAACACATTTCATGTCTATATTTTGGTTAACACAGTGTACGTAATTGTCTTAACTAAGAAAAGTATGGGAAGAGTGCTGTTTTATACTAGAAAAGTGTTCTGTTTTCCCTAAAGTCCAAGCTCGAGTTTGTATATACAAAGCTGTTTAGAAAAACAAAAACACGGCTGTTAATTAAAACCTGTTTTTGCTCAAAACAAGCTGTTGAAAAACTGCATTTTTTATGTCGTTGTTGTTTCAAGCCTACTTGTGGGTGTAAACACAGCTTCTGTCCCTCCTTTGATAGGTGTAAAGGAGTCCAGTAAACCATTAGATGGTAAAAGCAGTTAAATGTTCGCCTACTTGCTGAATGGTTGGCTGTTCAAACCCATCCAGAAACTCCTTAGGAAACAGATCTGGTGATCTTCTGGAAGGTCATAAGCTTGAATACCTATGAAGCTGTTCTGCTCTGCACACATGGAGTGTTCATGAGTCAGATTGGACTGAATGGCAACAGTCACAGTGTGACAACAGCCAAGATGAAACAGACATTTACTGAATTCTGACTGTGTTCCAGATCCTGCGTGGTGGACTTTGCAGTCACTATTCTATGCCATCCTGCCAGGCGAAACAGAAATTATGATCTCCTTTTTTTGAGACAGAAATGTAGGCTTAGGTCAAGAATATATCTGGAATCTTCTTCTGGGCGGAGAATCGGAGGAAACACTGTGCCTTTTCCATACTGCACCACCTCTGTGGGCAATGTACTTACTGCTGATTGCATTGAAGTTGTTAGCCTCCTAATAACCACCACAACCATCACTAATACCCCAAAGGCTATTTGGAAAATGCTTCTAAAATATGGAGTTCTTCATCTAAATTCTGAAATTAAATTCAAAATAGATTTTACCCACATCTGTGAAACTTGCAGAAAATAATACCCCATTACTGAGGAGATGCTACCCAGTTCTTTGACTTTTTCTCACAGAAGACTCTGGTCTGTGTGGGGAAAGCAGAAATAAGCAGTGGGAACAAGGTAGAAGCTGACGAAAGGTAAGAGAGCAGTTTTTCCGTCTCCCCCTTTTCCCTTTTCTATAGACCTTGCATTACCAATTGGGGCTGAGATCCGCACCATGTGCAAAGAACAGAAAGCAAGAGATTGCCATGAGTGCGCTTTTGAAAATACTGTGTCAAGGTTGGAGTTGAAACTTAAGCCTCCAGACCAATGTTTTCCTTACCAGTGCAAAAATCTAAGACCAATCCTGTAAGAAGGATTTTGAGTGGTATTAATACACGTTATAGATTCTTTTCATTGGCAATGATATGATTCTCTGGTTGGGAGAGACCATTCAACATTTGTTGTTGTTGTTGTTAAGTGCCACCGAGTCAGTTCTGACTCACAGTGACCTCTATAGGGTTTCTGAGGAGTGGCTGTTCACTCACTGGCCTGGAATGGACCAGCTTCCTACTGTTCTGAACCACACATACCTATATCTTGTGCTCCATTAATCTCTGAAGTCCTTGTTGGAAACCGACAATTCCTTCAGGCATTGCAAATAAGAAAGGTCTTCCTGTTAGACTCATTATGGTTCCAATGGCCCGCCTGGGGCATGGATTGTTTTCCTAAAATAAGTTCCTTTTATGTATGTAGAATTGGGACTTTTTAACAAACAATTCCCCATAGCCTGGTCCAAGATTTTTCAGACTTGCAGTACCTAAGAGATCTTTTCTCCCTCCAGCTTCAAAGATGGGCCTAACTGTATTGTCCTTTAAAATTAAAAAAAAAAACAAAACAATTTCATATTTCTGTGTAAGTGCTAAAAGATTGGACAACTTCTCCCTAATAATAAGAAGCACACTTACGAGGATTCTTCAGTTACTTTTACTAAACGTAGAAAGGTGGAGGTGTTTTTCAAAATGCTCAACGTATGTACAAGATTTCTCATCAGAGAATTCTCATCCTCAAATTTCAGTATTTTATATTTCCATCTTTGGATATCCATTGTCTATATACTTACCAAAAAGAAAAAATAATGTCATGATGGATTTTTTTTTAATTTAATGAAGATAACTGCTCTTTGTAGAGTTTTTTCCCATATGTACACATATATGTATTTATATATATATATAGTAATTCTGTATATACATCTATACATACACATACACACATGCATACTCCTCTGTACCTCTTCAGCTCAAGTAGCAACAGTGACCTCTAGTGTGTCTTCTAAATTTTCTTACACTGCAACTTCAATTCATTGTTTCTTTAACCTCTAGGGCATTATTTAAACAAAATTTTCCAGTTCGTATTTGGTCTAATTTCTGTATTGACTCTGTATGCTGACAACTGATTCTTGAGAGGTCTACTTTGATCCTGGTAATGTATGATAAAGTAATTGTGCCTTCATTAATGACTGTAATTATAGTACATAAAGCTGTCATTTCAATGAATAATCATCACCCCCCCTCCAAAAACAAAACAAAAAAAGACCAGCTTTATTTATTTGCAAAATGAATTTAATTTTGGTTGAATAACTCTGCTGTGCATGGTGTGAGTGTCTGCACAATGCTAGGTATTGTCTGCAAGAGTGTTTGTTTCTTTTAGATGAGTCCCCCTCATTCTTTGCATTAAAATTAATTGGAAAGAAAATAAAAGAATCTGTCTGATGGGGAAAACATTTTTTTTTTAAATTTAGTGTTTTTTGTTTTTTTCCTTCTTGCCCTAGATGTGTCCTAGTGTCAGGACAGAACCCACAGGAATTACGTGGCTCTGGCAGCTGGTGTCAGCAGTTCTAGTCCAAGTTCCTCTTTTCAGGAGTTTATAACATCACAATAAATTTTTTATGAGTTGGGACTTGGCATGTGGGAGCCTGAGTTAACACTGTACTTTGGAGCTTTTGTGTGTCCCCCCCCCCCCAAGCAAGTGTTAGAATCCATTACGTCCTTTCTCCCTTTAGAGGGAATTCAAAATAAAAGTCTGTTCACATGTGGTCAAGGACTCTGGCTTGGTTAAGGCAAATTGAAAAGAGTCCCTCTAGACTGTGGTAAACTCTTTTAGGATGAGTTGGAAAGAAAGAAAGAAAAAGTAATAAAGGAATAAATGTTTCCTGTAAATGAAGGAGGCCCTTAGAATTGAATGCTCTTGGAAAAGCTCCTCCAGGGTAGGAAAGGGAGACATGAAAAGGTATTCAAGACAGTTTTCTATAATTGGGTGATCTTTGTGCCCTCCAACAGCTGGGCTTGTTGGCAAACAAGAAGCTGCATGCGGAAAACATGCTCCAATCTGTGTATTCTAAGCGAGACATAAAAATAAGCTTTGTCCCAGGTTAAAAAACAAAACATGCAGAACATAGACCTCTGGAGAATCAGATTGGAGGATTGTGTGCAAGTCAGCCTGTTTTATAATGTAGCATATGTAAAATACGAGACTTGTAATATATATATATATATATATATATTTAATGCAACTCTCTCTACTGTTGGTTTTTAGCCATGTGAATCTCTGCCTTAATGGCAAATTCTAAGATGAAACCCAATCAAAGAAGAGCAAACAACTGAATTGTTTAACCCCATGTGGAAGGAAATTAATTAGAGCTGCATATACTGTGGCGCTGCAGGATAAGCACTGGACTATAAGGTCAGTTTGGACCACAAGGCTGGTGGTTCAAATGTACCAGCCGCTCCTCAGAAACCCTATACTGGGTCACTATGCATCAGAACTCGAAGGTACTTAACAACATAGCTCAATAGAAGTACTGGTATTGTGCTGTAGGATAAGCACTGGACTGCTAACCAAAAGGTGGGTGGTTTAAACCCACCAACCACTCCTTGGAAACCATAAATAGGGTTGCTATGAGTTGGAACAGACTAGAAGACACTTACCAACAACAGTGTAACTCAATAAGGAATTTCAGAGCTTAGAAGGAACTATTACTTGGCCAACCTCCCTCATTTGCAAGAAGAGGTCTAAAATTCTTCATCAGAACTAATATTTGGGGAGACCACACAGAGAACACAGTTCTGACAGATGGTTTATGGTCAGCGTATGTACCGTGGTGTGGCGCTGTGGTTAATGCGCTGGACCGCAATGTCAGTCGGTTTGAACCTCAATGTCTCGGCAGTTCAACTCACCAGCCACTCCTCAGAAAAACCCTATTACAGGGTTGCTATGGGTCGGACCTGACTCCACGGCATAACAACAACAACAACAATAACAACAACAAATGTTCTGATTAGGCAGCACTCAAGCTCTCCTGATGGGGCACTGTGGGTTAATGCGCCAGACTGCAAAGCCATTTGAACTGCAAGGTTGGCGGTTCAAGCTCATTGGCTGCTCCTAGGAAACCCTATATAGGGTCACTATGGATCGGAGCTGACTCGACGGCACTTAATAACAACAACAAAAACAAGCTGTATTGGTCATGGTTGTGAAACACTTCCTGCCTGTAAAGTTCCTGTTGTTAGGCACTGTCTACTAACAGAAAGTAGGTCAGCAGTTCAAATGCACCCAATGAGGCTTTTTGCTGCTGTAAAGACTTACAGCCTTTGAAACTCTATAAAGGGTCACTATGAGTCAGAACTGACTCACAGACACACAACAACAACAACAAACAGAAAATGTTGGTGGTCTGAACCCACCCAGAGGGACCTTGGGGAAAGGTGTACCCGTATAACAAGATCACAACCATTGAAAACCCTCAGGAGCACTGTTCTACTCTGACACACATGGGTAGGTCACTGTGAATTGGAATGAACTCTGAATTGGTTTGGCTTTGGCTTTTTGCTGGTCACAAAGTGAGTTCATGGTACTTGACTAAGTCCTAAGTTCCTCTCAATTGTCACAAGTTACTCCAACTCCCAAACTTACAGCATGACAGATCTATAACAGAAACTTTCTTCTTCTTCTTGTTGCTAAAGGCTGTCAAGTCGGTTCTGAATCACAGACCCCCTGTACAGGGTTTCTGAGGAGTGGCTGGTGGGTTTGAACCACTGACCTTATGGCTAGTAGTCCAGTGCTTATCCTACAGTACTATTTAACCATTAGGAGCCCTGTTGGTGCAATGGGTTAAGGTTGAGCTGCTAACCAGTTGCATGAGGAAAGAAAGTCTGCTTCTGTAAAGATTTGCAACCTCAGAGATTCTATAGAGCAGTTCTACTTTCTCTGATAGGGGCCCTATGAGTCAGAATCAACCCAGTGGTATTAGGCTTGGTTTTTTGGTTTTATTTCACTGCTTTGCCATCTTAGACCCTCTAGAGTATTCACTGTTCTCTGTCTTCTATACAAAACCCAGGATTGATGACCTACTGCAGGCTGAATGTCGGTAGGCTGCACTGCACAAACAAATGGCAACCATTTCTCCCATGGCGCACTCTGCTTCTCTGCTGGGGTCAATAATTCACTGCAGTGGTCACACAGAACTCAGACACAATACTCATAGTCTTGGGGTTTGCTAGGGAAGTTACAGTTAGCTTACAATTCAGGGTCAGAAATGCTCAGGGCTCAGTTGTTATCTTCAGGACAACCTCTCCTTAGGCATGTCCACAAGCAGGCCAATGTTGCAAAGCTCTTTTAGGGCTGCTGATAAATGCCCACAGGACACACCATTTCACCATAAGCCTCAGCGGGTAGGCACTCAATTTTATTTCTGTAGATCAGCGTACCTAGTCCTCCCACAATTGAGTGCATGGAGGCACCCCACTCTGCAAGTAAGCCTCCTGCCCACAGTCATTCAGCTTTACTGGGAAGCCCACTACTCTGTCTGGTGCTCTGGCTCCTGGTTCTGCTTATGCTGCTCCTCTGCCACTCCTCTGGGTCACAGCTTTCTGTCCCTGGGGTGAGGAAGTTCAGTACATACGGATCTTGGAGTCCAAAGGACATGCTCTACTCCTGGCTCTTCATTCATGGTCATGAGATCCCCACTTCTGTTTTGGATACAGCTTATGTTAAACCCGCACTGGAGTCCTGGTGTGGTTCTGTTGGTTAATGTAGTGGATTGCAAAGTCACTTTGAACCACAAGGTCACAGTTCAGGCTCACCAGCTGCTCCTCAGAAACCGTATACAGGGTCACTATGGGTTGGAACTGACTAAACAAGGCACACAAAATAACCCCCATTAGAGCTCCAGGTTTTTTATAATCACAAGGAACTTTGCTAACAATCACAACTGAATCATATCATCCTATCAGCATCTTCCATCTTTTCTTACCCAGACCCATCGGGAAAAAGTTGTTTAGTAGGAGTTACAAGGAGTATGGGCTTAAGAGCCATAGGAAGTAATCCACGGCACTATTGCCCTTAATCAAATTGTGTATTCACCAAGGAACAATGGCATCTGTGCTTTTGTTCCAAACTTGCTTATACCATTGCATGCGTTAATATCATTATGTAATGTAATAAACACTGCATAATCTGATCATATATGAATGTAGAAAGAATCATTTTTAGGAAAAACTAAGCAAAATGCTCTGGAAAGAATTGATATAGGTGGCTTCTTTTAAAGTAGGCTGTTGAAATAGGGATGGGTGAGACAACTGTAAAAGAGTAAACAAAGCTGTAAAAAATATGGACAGCTTTTTGGCAGTCAAATTCCTTTGCAAGTATTGTTAGGTTTTCTCAGAGAAATCCCATACTAAAAATTGTAGAAATACATTATGGATATGTTTTATATAAGAAAGATGCTCTGGAGTTCCAAAGATAACCCTGATTGAGGAAGTGTCCCCAAACACATAAAAACAGATGGGAAGTAAATGTGCATTAAAATAAATGTTTAAGTAGAGCATCATTTCAAATCACTCCTCACTTACACTAACTTTGGATTAACTGATTAACAAAGGGTCTTATCATGTTGAATAAGAAGACTCTTCTATTATTCCTCTAAATCTGGTGCCTTGGCAGGTTTCCAGGGAGGACCTGGTATTTTACAGTTTTGGATGGGGATGGAGAGATTTCCCAGGGGCCAAGAAGGAAGGATGAAAGGTGGTGACAGATTTGAAGGGGAAAAGTAAAGTAATTAGGGGTAGGATCTTTACAAGTGATGGAGATTTAAAAGGCAACCAGCAAAGATTGGTCGATGTGCATGGCAATAGCTATGGTAAGAGTAAATTCAAATATAAAGAATCAGGATGAGGCACTTGGAAAATGAATGACAGGTGTTTTTAACCATAGGTACTTACCAGCCACTGCTGTGGCTTTGATTCCAACTCAGAGTAGACCTGACTACTACATCTCTCTGTCTAGTGATGGGTTAGAGCCACCCACCTTTTGGTTAGCAACTGCGTACTTTAGCCACTGGGACACCATTAACCATAGTTGTTGCTGTTAAGTGCCATCAAGTCAGTTGCAACTCATAGCAATCCAGTATAGGATTTCCAAGAAGGAGGGTTTGAACTACCGACCTTGCAGTTCAAAGTAGCCTTTTGGTCAAGTGCTTATCCTACAGTGCCACATATAAACATATTCACAGATTCTTTACAATCAGTTTATTATTCCTCATGCCTCTCTAAAACTTCCAGAATAGTTTTGGACCAGAAACTGCGGACAGTTCTGGACAAATTATCTGCAAGGTTGTTTTATGTCTTCCTCTTATCTGCCTTTGAGGAGGGAGGATTGTTCTGTGTCCAATTTGCCAGAATCTTCCCCCTCCTCTCCTCCAGTCATTAATTCAGCAAGGTCTCTTCTATTATCCTCCTTTAGTGTGTTCATAAAAATGTTTTGAGGTTCTACGATGGAAGGGTGTGATACCAGATATGGTTCTAACTATTCTGTTGAGTCACCACCATATCTTTTAAAGACACAGTTTGATTGATTGGGGAACAGTCCTTCTGTTAAAACCATTTTTTGCTTTAAAATGCTTGCGTTACAGATTGAGGGATAGTGTTCATTTAGAATCTTCTGGTTTTTCTGAATTTATGTCAGGCCTTAATATAATCATTCCTTTTCAGTATAAATAACATGGCAGTCTCCCCTTAAAAACAACGTCGAAATAATATTTTTTGTTTGTTTAATACAGGAAATGGATACCAAGAAGGAAAGCTTCTTTCTTTTAATTGAACATTTTAGCTCTTTCTTTGCTTCAGACAGAGATACTTTTGAGATTTTCTTCTTCAAATGTTTGTTGTTTCAAGGAGAGGAAAAGTATGGTTGTGGTAAAAAACAGGAAATATTTTATTTTATTAGCAATCACCACGAATCTCTTATATCATTGGTTAAGTTTTATTTTAATTAGAAACATCACTGTATCCATGGAAAACAGGCACTGTTTTACTGTAGTGTCAAGTTATGTAGAAATGTTCATTATGGTATTATTTACAATCTTAAAAAATTAGACAATATATGAATGTTTTTTTATAAGGGTTTGGTTAACTAAACATGACCCAAAAGCAACACAGCAATAAAAGGATGTTACTGACATCCATTGTCCTGAAAGGATCTCCATGATTATTTTTGGTGGGGAAAAGAAAAGCAAGTTAGAAAATAATATGTAAGGTTTGACCCAGTATAAGGTTGTTATTGTTTTTTCTGCTGTGTTATGTTACTGTTCTGGCTCTTGTGTCTCACAGGAGAAAAGACCTAGCAAATCCTGGTGAAGATTAGTCTAAGAAATCCTATGGGGCAGCTCTATTCTGTCCTGTTAGGTTGCTATGAGCTGGAATTGACTCCATTGCAATTGGATACACAGATATTCACACAAAGGGCCTTCAAAAAGTTCATGGAAAAATCAAATGAAAAGATAATGGATTTTTTTCCACAAACTTTTTGAAGCCTCCTCATGTATATACATACACACAGATACATGCATGTGTATGTCCGAGGGTGGGAAGAGAGAGAATCTGAAAGGATAGATTCCAAAATGATAATGATTCCAAAACAGGTTCGACTTTTGGGTGATGGGATTGTTTATAATTATTAGTTAACAACAAAAAGACAAACTTCTTGGGGGGAAAAAGCTCACAATTTTACTATGCCTCACTTTCCTAATGTTGCCAGAACAAAATGCTGCCAAGTGTGTGGCTTTAAAGAACAGAGTTTATTGTCTCATGGGTGACGGGCATACGGATTCCTTCTGAGGACTTTGAGAGAGAAACTGGTCCATGCCTCTCTCCTAGCATCCAGTGATGTATGGAAATCCTAGCATTTGCTGCTTGCAGCTGTATCTTTACATGGTGCTTTGCCCTTTTATGGGACCCCAGTCACAGGGATTAGGACTAGGACCTATTCTACTCCAGTATGATTTAACTAGTAATACCTTCAAAGGAAGATCCTATTTCCCCAAATAAGGTTACATTTACAGGTATAGCAGTTTTTGTTTTGTTTTTTTAGGAACTCAATTCAACCCATAACACACTGTATAGTAATTGGGACAGATACAACTGGTTGGCCAACTCAACATTAATTCCCATCCTCCCTTTCCATCAGTAACTTCCACTATTGAGAATGGGGAAAAAACAAACCCTCCAAACAGCTTTCGTATGTTTCCTTGCTATAGGGGTAGGAAAGCATGTGAAAAACTTGTAGGGATAAGGTAAAAGTAAAAATATGTTGGGGTGTAGAAGAATCTAGAACATTTCAAAATCTACACTGAAGTATAATACTGTGTGTGATAGGGTAATAAATGTATGCCTACAAGGAAGATCGGTTAACACCACTATTATTCAAATTTAAGCCAGTGATGATGAAACTGAAGAATACTACCAACTTCTTCAATCTGAAATTGATCAAATGTACAAATCAGATGCATTGATAACTACTGTCAATGGAATACAGAAAGTGGCAATGAAAAGAAAGGATCAGTAGTAGGAAAATGTGGCTTAGTGATAGAGAAATGATGCTGGAGATTGCATGATATAATTTTGCAAACCTTATGACTTATCCTTTGCAAATACCTTTTTTCAACAATACAGGACAGCATTTCTTTCTTTCTCTCTGTCCACAGACAGCCACATGCATACACATGTGGATGTGCATTCATGTATGTTCATGCATACAGGTAGCATTACAATTGGCTTTAAAATGGATATGTACATATAAGTTGTGTAACTTGCTTTTATTTAAAGAGTAGCAGCAAGATTATCTTTTTTGTTAGCATAAATGACAATCTTTTTTTTAACTGTTCTATTCAGATAAATTTACAACTGTCAAATTCACTCATTAATAAGTGGATGATTCAATATTTTTTATTATATTTACAGAGTTGTGCATCGTGACAATCCAGAACATTTTCATTATTCCCTCCCCACAATAAACCCTGTATCCATTAACAGCCTTTCCTCATTTACCCCTAAACCCTAGCCCTAGGCAACCACTGTCTTATTCTTTTTTTTACAGCCGCCTAGTTTTCTGTACTTAAGATAATTCAATCCTACTGACAAACTATTTAGGCCATTTTCATTCTTTCAACATTAAAAATAATGTTGTCATAAACAACCTTACATGTTTCCTCCTTCGCACTTTATTGTATTGCTTAAGTTTTCTAGGTGCACAAATTTCATCTTTGGGACCAGGGAAAGAACTGTATCTATTCTTGAAATGTGGGCTGTGCCCTGCGGAAAGGCATCTAGCAGAATGGGCCCAATTGGAGACTATATTCAGCTTGGGCTCCACCTGCCAAGGAAGGTGTGTGTCCAGGAACAGGCTACTTGAGCCCAGAGAAAGGGGTGCCTTTTGGTAATGAGTTTCCCCAGAGGGCTGTCTTGTTGCAGATGGTCAGATGGGGTACCTAATAATTCACCCAAAAGTAGGGTCCTTGAGAGACGTAATTGGAGGTGGGCTTAGCTGGCTGAAGGTGCAGGGAATGTTTGCAGTTCCTATCGGTTCTTGCAGGCCATGGTAAGGAATATAATTTTATTCTAAGTGTGACAGAAAGCCATCAAAATCTATTAAGCAAGGAAATAATATGATCTGGTTTTAATCTCAAAGGATCACTCAACAACAACAACTGGTTGCTTTATTGACTGAAGGTGAGAAATAGTGAAGGCTATTGTGGGGCATCAGTGAGACACGGATTCAACTTTGGAGAACTCTGAATAATTTACTCAGAGAGAAAAAGTATATATAGGTTACTATGATGCAAGGTAAAAAAATGATACAGATCATAAAACAATTCCACAAAAGTGTCACGTACAAGACAACTGAAATCCAGAAGAGGAAGAGAATATTTTCAGCAATAGAGGTGAGGGATGGCCTTGTGGTTAAGGACTGCAGTTCTGCCTTAAACAATGGGTAGAAAAAGATTTGAAAGCAGGAGACTGATAGTGTGCACCAAGTTGTATTTCTAGTCTCAGATTAGTAGCTGCTGTGGTTCATATGGTATACACTAGTCCTTTACACTAATTGCTTTCGTGAGGCTTTGATTTTCTTCATTCTGCTTTACTCTTGACAAAGTGAGGCCAATAGTTGTATCTTCCATGGCTATTTGCAAGCTTTTAAGACCTCAGTCACTACACAGCAAAGTAGGATATAGAACATGATCTCTGTGAACTATATTATCTTTGTGGACTATGTTATGCCAATTGACCTAGATGTCCTCTGAGCCTGTGTCCCTAATACCCCAAGTCCACTGAGGTATTCTCTCACGAAGTTTGGTTATAGCCCAGCTACAATTACAGACAGGATACCAAAACTGCCATTTACCATTGTGATATGGTGTAAATTTAAAAAGCACAGAATTCTTTAGGGAAGAGTTAGAGAGAGGAAAACGTCACGTTCAGAAGTGTATAGCTCCAGATGACGGATATGCCAAGAAACTAAAACCCCACGTTTTAAAATTTTTGTTTGATAAAAGTTTGTAGGATTTTTGTTGCAATACTTTTTGACTCACCCTTTGAATTGCTGCTATTTATGAGGGCAGAGCTGCCAAATATTCTGTGAAATAACTCACTGAATTTTTATAACTCTCAGAGCACAGATAGTATAATCCTTATTTTATTAAGGACAAATATTACAGAGACTGCTAATGCATAGTTGGTGTTGTTATGGAGTGCTGTTGAGTCGGTTCTGACCCATAGTGACCGTGTATAGGGTTTCCAAGGAGCAGCTGGTAAGCTTGAACCACCAACCTTGCAGTTCAAATGGCTTTGAACAGCGCCACTAATAAATGGTACAAAAGTAATCCCAAACCCAGCCAGTTGCAGCCGGTGGATTTTTATTCATTTTGGCCCCACATGTATAGAATAGAATTGCATTCCAAAGGGTTTTCAAGACTTCGTTCTTTCAGAAGTAGATCACCAGGTCTGTATTCTGAGATGCTTCTGGGTGGGTTTGAACTATCATTCTTAGAGTTAGTAGTCAAATGTTAAAACTGTTTATACCATGCAGGTACTTCATCAACAAATGCTGTTGTTATTGTTGTTAAGTGTTGTGGCGTCAGTTCTGACTCATAGCAACCATGTATATATAGGATTTCCAAGAAGCAGCTGGTAGGTTTGAACTGCTGACCTTGTGGTTCCCAGTCCAGTGTTGATCCAACAGCGCCACACCAGTATACTAAATCAAATTTATTACAGGCTCTGCAATTTCTCCATTAAGCCTAATCCATGGCTTAAAACAAATGAAAAAGGACCATGAATTAAATAGAACGATGTCCCTTCTGTTGATTTTCTGCAGAGCATGTTTAAAACATTGCACCTGTTTTGACTAAAGTTGATAACCAGGCACCAGCTTCCACTGCTGACTGGCTAGTTAATGAGGGAAGTAAATGAAGAGAAGCATGGGCCTCCATACTGCAGTGGCCTGATCTTCTGTAGAGGTTCTAAGGAAGGAGAAATGTGCCTGTTCCAGCCTCCAGTAGCATCCATCAAACTTTCCTTTCTTTAGGGCACTTGAGAGGAAGGGCCCCAGGCAGGTTCTCCCATCAGCAGCTCTTTGTAAGTTAATTATCATCTTAGGAGAGCTGGCAGTCTTCTGGCTCTCCTTTGAGGCCTCGTAGACAGTGCCACAGAGCTGCATCAATTATCTCAGTAACCCGGCTTATTATTCATCTCTAAAATACCCACTTAGTGTGAGTTAAATGACTACCTCACGTCATGTCAAATGACCTGTGTACAAGGAGAGAGCCTTAGGTTTCCTGGTTTAAGGGCAACAATGGGTTACAGTTTGGTGCTCAGAGATTTCAGAGCTGTGTGTCAGTGGGGAGCTTTTCACAGACAGAAAACAGAAGTGACCTATAGTGAAATACAGTAACAGTTCATAAAGTAAAATATAGTACATTGATATATTTGAAAAATATCACGTTAATAATTTCCAAGCTATGACCTTAAGAAGGAGGTCAAATTCCAAAACAAGGATTATGTTAGATACCAATTCATTTGGAAGAGGTAGGAGGAGGTATCATCATTCACCTGTCAGTTTGTTAAACTGTGGCGGCTTGCATGTTGCTATGATGCTGGAAGTTACGTGACAGGTATTTCAAATACCTGTTTCAGTGGACCTTCCAGTCTAAGACAAATAAGGAAGAAACTTAAAAGGCCAGAGAAGATCTAGAAGACCTAGTTTATATTAATGGACAAGGAATTATTCCAAAAAGGAGGGTGAGACTTACGTACAACTTGAAGAACATAATGTATGTCAGTGAACTGTCCATACAGAAAGTGTTGAATTGAACTCAATGTGGATAAAAGACCCGTAGTATAAAGATCATTAGTGAAGACACAGGGACAAACTTAGGGGAACTGAAAATGGTAAAATACATGACACTTATGCGCAAGTGGTATTGTAGAATAAACATTGGACAGCAGGTCGGTGTGTTACAAGGTCAGCAGTCGAAACTCACCAGCCGATCACTGGAAACTACACAGAGTTGCTATATGTTGAAATGACTAGATGGAACTTAACACTAGCACATATACATCAAAGGGTCTCGACCAAAGAATAAAGTGAAATACTCACAAACTGCAAAATAATTTTTGGGAATGACATACCAGAGAAGTGACTAATCTCTAAATTTTATAGAAAATTTCAACATCTCAACAAGGAAAAGATAAATAATCCAATTAAAACTGAGCAAAAGACTTGAACAGACACTTCACCAAAGAAGACCTTCAAGTGGCCAACAAACATGAAGAAGTGCTCGCTATCATTAGCTAGTTGTTGTTAAGTTCAGTCGAGTTGGTTCTGACCCATAGCAACCCTGTATAGGGTCTCCAAGGAGCAACTGGTGAGCTTGAACCAATGACCTTGTACATCTTTGGTTTTTCAGTCTAGCACACTCACCCATAGCACTACACCTAGCTGTTGTTGTTGTTAAGTACCATGGAGTTAGTTCTGACCCATAGCAACCCTGTATAGGGTTTCTAAGGAGTGACTGGTGAGCTTGAACCACCAACCTTGTGGTTCAAAACAACATCGCAATCCAACTCATTAACCCACAGCGTGGCACCAGGTAGAGAGATGCAAATCAAGAAAACAATGAGATATCATTTCACACAAGTGTTAGTAGCATAGTTCACAAAAATAGAAGACAACAAATGTTGGTGAGGTTGTGGAGAGAATGGGACCCTCCTACATTGCTGGTGGGACTGTAAAATGGTGTAACCACTATGGAAATTGTTATGGTGCTTTCTCAAAAAGTTGGAATTAGAAATACCACACGACCCAGCAATCCCTCTACTTGGCATATATCCTTAAGAAATAAAAGCCAAGAAACAAATAAATATATGTGAATAACAGCACTATTAGCAAAAAAGATGGAGACAGTCTAAATGCCTATCAATGGAAGAACCAATGAACAAACTTTTTGGTTCATGCACACAATGGAATACAATGCAACTTTGAAGAATAATAATGACTCTGTGAACCATCTCATACAATGGATAGACTTGGAGAACCTTATGCAGAGTGAAATTAGTCAATCACAAAAGGACAAATATTGTAGGAGAGACTACTAATGTAAAAAGTCAAGAAAAGGTTTTCATATTAAAAGAAACATTCTTTGATGATTACCAGAGATGGGAAAAATGGGAGAGCAATTCACTTTTGAGAGGGTAGACACGTGCTACTTTGGGTGATTTGTTGTTGTTGTTAGGTGCCATCGAGTTGGTACCGACTCATAGTGACCTTATGCATAGCAGAACAAAACACTGCCCAATCCTGGGCCAATCTCATTACTGTTGCCACGCTTGAATCCAT